>NC_092760.1:13199943-13507952 GCF_047496795.1 Chiloscyllium punctatum
GAACATTTTCTGATTCAGTATGTGGATGTACCTGCAAGATGCAAAACTTGACATACACTTGGGAAATGTGGCAGGGTAGGTGACCGAGATGTCAGTGGGGGAAGTGCCAGCGACTATAATTCTGAGTTTTAAAATATTGATGGAAAAGGATAGAATGGCTGTAAAAGTTCAAGTTCTAAATTGGAGGAAGGCTAATTAGGTATTAGGCAAGAACTTTCTAAAGTTGATTGGGGGCAGATGTTCGCAGGTAAGATGATGGCTGGAAAATGGGAAATCTTCAAAAATGAGATTGAGTCCGGAGACCATATGCTCCTGTTAGTGAAGAACAAGGCTGGTAGGTGTAGGAAACGCTGGATGACTAGAGAAATTGAAGTTTTGGTCAAGAAGAAGGAAGCCAATGTCAAGTATAGACGACAAAGGTCGAGTGAAGAGCATAAACACAATTGAAGTATACATAAAAGGGAAATCAGGAAGGCAAAAAGGGACCCGAGAGCTTTGGCAAATATGGCTAAGGAGAATCCAAAGGTGGTATTCAGCTATATTAAAGACAAAAGGGTAACTAAAGAGAATAGGGCCCCTAAAGATCAGCAAGGCCATCCATGTGTTTAATTAGTGTTTACTGTGGGGAAGGATATGGAAGATAGATGACATGAAGAAATAAATGGTGACATCTTGAAAAGTGTCCATATTACACAGGAGGTGGTGTTGGATGTCTTAAAACTCAGAAAGCTAGATAAATCTCCAGGATATAATCAGGTGTATCTTATAATTCGGGGAAGCTAGGGAAGAGATTGCTGGGACTCTTGCTCAGACATTTATACAATTGATAACCATAGGTGAGTGGTGGGAGACTGGGGGTTGGCTAACCTGGTGCCACTATTTAAGAAAAGTGGTAAGGAAAAGTCAGCAAACAATTGACTTGAAAGCCTGACATTGGTGCTAGGTAAGTTATTGGAAGAAATCCTGAGGGGAGGATTTACGTGCATTTTGAAAGGGAAGGACGGATTAGGGATAGTCAGCATGGCTTTGAGCATGGGAAATAGTGTCTTACTAACTTGATTGAGGTTTTGTTTTGAAGAAGTAATGAAGAGGATTGATAAAGGCAGCGTGATGGATGCAATCTTTACAGACTTCAGTAAGACCTTTGACAAGATTCCTTGTGGTAGACTAGTTAGCAAAGTTAAGTCCGGAATAGAGGGAGAACTAGCTATTTGGATACAGAACTGGTTCGAAGGTAGAAGGTGGTGAAGGAGGGTTACTTTTCAGACTGGAGGCCTGTGACCAGCGGTGTGGCACAATGGTGCTGAGTCCACTGCTTTTTGTCATATATATAAATGATTTGAATGTGAACAAAGGAGGTATGGTTAGTAAATTTGCAGATGATACCAAAATTGGAGATGTAATGGACAGTGATGATCTTGATCAGATGGGCTGCGGAGTGGCAGATGAAGTTTTTAATTTAGATAAATGTACTGTGCTGCATTTTGGAAAGACAAACTAGGGCAAGATTCATACACTTAATGGTAAGCTCCTAGGGAGTTTTGCTGAACAAAGCAACCTTGGAGTGCCGGTTCATAGCTCCTTGGAAGTGGAATCACAGATAGATAGAATAGTGAAGATGTTTGGTATGCTTGCCTTTATTGAGTATAGAAGTTGGGAGGTCACGTTGCGGCTATACAGGACATTGGTTAGGCCACTATTGGAATATTGTGTGTAATTCTGATCTCCCTGCTATAGGGATGATGTGAAACTTGAAGGAGTTCAAAAAAGATTTAAAAGGATGTTGCCAGGGTTGGGGAGGCTGAATAAGCTGGGGCTATTTTCCTTGGAGGGTCAGAGGCTGAAGGGTGACCTTACAGGTGAGCATAATCATGAGGGATATAGATAGGGTAAATAGAAAGGGTCCTTTCCTTTGGGGTTGTGGATGACCAAGACTGTGGATGAGGGCATAGATTTGAGTTGAGCAGGGAAAGATTTAAAAGGCATTTAAAGGCAATGTTTTCATGCAAAGGATGGTGCATCTATAGAATGAGCTCCCAGAGGAAGTGGTGGAGATGGGTACATTTGCAACGTTTTAAAAGGCATGTGGATGGGTGTATGAATAGAAACAGTTTAGAGGGATATGGGCCAAATTCTGGCAATTAGGACTAGATTTATTCAGGATATCTGTTCAACATGGACAAATTGGACCAAATAATTTGTTTCTGTGCTGTATATTTATTGGAGTCGAGAATGTGGTGCTGGAAAAACATGGCAGCATCCAAGGAGCAGGAGAATCAATGTTTTTGGCATAAGCCCTTCATCAGGAATGGCTTATGCTTGAAATGTCAATTCTGCAGTTCCTCGGATGCTGCCTGACTTGCTGTGCTTTTCCAGCACCACATTCTCGTCTCTGATCTCTGATTTCTCCTCCCTGTATATCTCTGACTCAATAAGTAAACCAACTTTTTTTTACCAAAAGCACAGTGGATTTTAAAAACCAGCAACCTGGAATGGTGGACATTCATCAGTTTCCTTTAGGCAAAGGGATACAGTGCTTCTGGTTTCTTAATCTAAAAGAACCTGATGAGAGGTTTGAATGTTTGGCAAGATGAATAGTTGTCTTCTATACAAAAAGGTATTTCTTTTTAATTGCAAATAGATTTCCTTCTTTCTAGGTTTGGCCTCACAAGGAATTTCCGCTAATCCCTGTGGGGCAGTTGGTCCTCAACAAGAACCCAGTCAATTATTTTACAGATGTGGAACAGATAGCTTTTGATCCCAACAACATGCCACCAGGCATTGAACCTAGTCCTGATAAGATGCTGCAGGTATGATTTAAATATGTGGGCTTATTCAAAGCATTAATTTTGGAGGGTTTGAAACTCCATTTAATTTTCTGTCGTCTTTCCTGGTTCAGAGATTTTTTTTGTCTTGACATGCTACTACACTGCAGTTCCATTACTCTGAACCTGACTATTCGAAGCAAGTGAGAGCATCCTAGATTGGGTTGTGGGTGCAATGAAGATCTGCCACAGTTATGTAGTGATGTTCCGGTCTAGAAACCCAGAGCTCAGATCACTGACAACACGATATCTGCAAAGAAACTACAAATAAAAATTACTGGGTTGTATAGTTAATCATAAGGGTCCTGATTTCCTTAATCTGGGACTGGGTCCAGAATAATGTGGTTAACTCTTAATGATTTCAGGATAATGAGGGATGAGCAAGAAATGCTGTCTTGCAAATGTTACCAACTTAAATGATTTTTTTTTTTGTAGTTTTCTAGTCCTTGTGTACTAAGAGGTATGCTGTAAAAAAAAAAGTACTTCATAATTGTGTTTACTGAGTCACCCTTGAGTTGCATGTACATGCAAGTATATTTGTTTGTCTCTTACTCCGTACCCTTCCTCATACTACTTTGTCGTATTTCTGTATTGGATATAATTAAGGAGAAAAAGAATTAATTATTCAGCAGACCAATTCCCTTGACTCTCAGTAAATAAGTTGGTAAGTACACTGTTAGGCTGGGCTGCACAGATTCTAGGAAATACAGGTGAATGAAATCATTTAGCATAGATTGAATTAGTGAATGAAAATGTTGTGCATTTATTCTCCTCCGTCTATGTAACTGTCCACTGAGTGAGTAAGTCTAATGGTGTTCCCATTGGAATCGAGCATTCGATACATTGGTAAACTTCTCTTTTTCACAAGCTCTGACTATGCCTTATATTCATTTTGAAGTAGTGCAGTGCAATATTTCCTCTATCTTTATCAAATCCTTTCTCTGTAATAAGCTCTTGTTTCTGTTCGAAATCTAACTTTTTAGCTAGGTAAATATTAATCGTTCCTGGAACCAAATGTTAGTGAATTTCATATGCTGACTCTGTATGATCCTCCTGTTTTTGCAAGGCAGAATAGCCTTGCCATAAAATTCAGTTGCTAATCAAACTTGTCAAACCATAATTGGATCAGCTTAGAGCAGCAGTAATGTAGCAGCTTTACAGAGGTAATTAGGCTTATTCTGATCCTCTGTTTATAAAACATAATGTATGCATCATTTGCAAAGTCTTGCACAAGTAATATTCTTGGACTCCATGAAAAATATAACTGTCAGCAAAGCTTGTAGGGAAACTTCTCCCTCATTTTTAAAAAAAAACAAGAGTCGATAAAATACCTCCCAAGTATAACTTGGGTGCTGTCAAATAATTGAAATCAAAAGGTATGTCTAATTAGAAAAAAAGTTAAATAATCCCAAAAGTTATCTGCGTTTGAATTGATTGGTTTGTCACTGACACCAGATACTGATTTAGCAATAGTTGTCAGTATGAGCTGGAATGTTTTTCTGTGAAAAAAGCTGCCTTTTTTTTTAAACCCCTGTATGTAATTCTCCAAGTGACCTGCTTTCGGATCTCCAGTCTTTTTCAGTCTGTCTTCGGGACTGTTTCAGCATTGTACCTCTCTGGTACACTATCTCCCATAATTTTAATATTTTGAGGTTTGGCTAGGGCATCCAGTTTAAGGTGAATCTTGTAGTTTATACTGCTCTGATCTCTGGATACAATTAAGTTATCTAGTTGCTTTATTTAAGGTCATTCAATAATATGACATTAAATCATGGGTTTACTACTACTCCAATCGCTTCCTACTACTCCTTTCAGCTATTTCTGAGCCAGGGGCTTGCTGTTGGTTGATGCTCATTTCTGTTAGTTTCTGAAATGTGCATTTTGTGCTAAACCTGTGTAGACCTTCAGCATTAATGTTGGCACAGCTACACATTTTTATAACTTTGCCCCAGTTGTTTCGGCCAATCTGCTGTAAAACAGCAGAAAATGCTGTCTTTTCCTTTTCCTTTCCCTTCCAGGTGCATTGGGAGAGATCAGACTATGCAGAGGGTGGTATATGTATGGAATGAGCTGCCAGAGGAAGAGGTGAAGGCTGATACAATTAAGCATTTGAAAGCATCTGGATGGGTATATGAGCAGGAACATTTTAGAGGGGTATGGGCCAAATGTTGACAAATGGGACTGGATGAATTTGGGATATCTGGTCAGCATGGACGAGGGTCTGTTTCCATGCTGTACATTTCTATGACTCTGTTACTGTTTCCATGGTATCACTGAGATTGGGAATGTGAAAGATATTGTGAAGAAATCTGGAATGAATCCCGCTTTCTGTAGTTCTACGAATGTTTGTTAATGTATCAGTTCACAACAAGTAAAGTTAATAACGTTCACACCAGTTCCATTTACATTGTCAGCTTACTACCTTTTGAATGTATGCTCTGCGTTTTATGTTTCTTTATTCTAAAGTATTCCTTTGTGGTGTGTGGGATAAAAGTGGTTTAGTTTCCATTCCAACGAGAAAGATAAGAGAATGGGAAGCAAGGAGATGTACCTGCATTATGTCAGAAGGAAATTAGATGATCAGGAGAAAGGGGACAGGGACTGGACTGCCAAACTTTAAACTGATTTATTAAAACCCAGTGCTGCTCACTGATCTTATCTTTCATAGCTGTATCTCCCAGGTTCATTTAATTGTATAAGCTGGCTGTATATTTCAACTGGGGCCAGTTGAGATTGGATGACTTTAATTACTTTGTTTTTTTAAAAAAAGCCATCTTGGTTTTAGCATTTTTGAATTTTAAACTTTTGAAAGAGATTCTCAGTAGAAAGTAGTTATAAATTCATTCCTTAGTAATGTCAAGTCTGTCTGAATGGATGTCGAACTACTCTCATTTTCTTCCAATTCTCTCAGGGTCGCTTGTTTGCATATTCTGATACTCATCGTCATCGCCTGGGTGCTAACTACCTTCAGCTTCCTGTGAATTGCCCATTTAAGTGTCGTGTGACTAACTACCAGAGAGATGGACCCATGTGCTCAACTGATAACCAGGGTAAGCATTCTACCTTCATCTGGGAGGATCGACTTTTGTACTAGATCACTGCAGTGATGGTGGGTGTAGAAGTGCAAGTTGGCCTGCAGTTCCTGTGACAACTGTCTTGACTGCTAGTGAGCAAAGACTAAAGAATTGGATTGATGTCCAGGCATTCTGTTGTGCTAAGAAACCTCTGTGGAAGTATAGTGTCAAGCAAAATAAGAGAAATGTGTTGGCAGCGGAGAAATTTATAACACAGAAGGAAGTCATTTAGCTCTTAATGCTTCTGCCAACCCATTAATTTCAATTTTCGGATACTGTCCTAAAATCCTATAGATATGACACTTTAAAAGCATTTGAATATAACTTCAGAGTTCAGCAGAAGGTTTTTCCTCTATCACTCACTTACAGACTATGATTTCAAGATCCCTATCTCCCTCGGGGTGAAAGAAAATTATCATGCAATTCCCTTTAACCCGGTCACCAATTTACTACAATTTGCGATCCCTAGTTATTGACCTGTATGCCAAAGAAAATAGGACCATTCTAACCACACTGAGCCCTCAAAACTTAATATATCTCAATTAAATCTCCACGTAGCCTGTTCTGTACCAAAGTAAACCCCGCAGTTGAGAGTCTTTTCTCTGTTTAAAATTTTTCAGTGCTGACTGCATTCTCAAAAATTTCATCAAATTGTCTATGATTAGATTAGATTAGTGTGGAAACAGGCCCTTCAGCCCAACAAGTCCACACCGACCCGCCAAAGCACAACCCACCCAGACCCATTCCCCCACATTTACCCTTTCACCTAACACTACGGGCAATTTACCATGGCCAATTCACCTGAACTGCACATTTTTGGAATGTGGGAGGAAACCGGAGCATCGGGAGGAAACCCACGCAGACATGGGGAGAATGTGCAAACTCCAGAGTTGCCTGAGGTGGGAATTGAACCCGGGTCTCTTGTGCTGTGAGGCTGCAGTGCTAACCACTGCGCCACCACGTCGTCCTATGATTTAAATCTTGGGTCTCCCGGACTCCAAGGTTTAAAAATTGACCAAATTGGGATTTCAGTACCTCATTGTAGTTAATAAGGCGCCAGTGAGATTTGCTGTAAATTTATTTCTTTTAAACAAACCAAGTCTATTCAGTGTAAAAGCAAGAACATGTTGTACTGTTTCCATAGCAATTGCCTTTTCATCCCATGTAACAGATCAGATCTGCACAATCCTGCTGAGTTTCACTTGAACATTAAACACTAATGAAGTTGGAGCTTTTTTCCTTGCATTTTACTAGGCCCTGGAGGCTCCTGTGTAATTCCAAATCCATAACAGGTTGTGGAGGAAGGTAGAGGCAACTAGTTGAGGTGTAGCTTTCAACAGTATGAATCTATACTCTTGTGTATCGGTTTAGTTGCAAAAGAATCAATGTTTTGGGCATAAGTCCTTCATGAGGAATGAGGCTTGTGAGCCAGGAGGGCTGAGAGATAAATAGGAGGAGGGTGTGGCTGGGAATGTGATAGATGAAGTTGGGAGGTGGATGGGGGGTAGTAGTAGTGGAGCAGATAGGTGAGAAGAAAGATGGACAGGTTAAGAGGGTGGTGCGGAGTTGGAGGCTTAGGACAGGGATAAGGTTGGGGACAGGAGAAATGAGGAAATTGGTGAAATTCCCATTGATCCAGTGTGGTTATACAGTCCCAAGGAAGATTAGGTGTTCTTTCTCCAGGTGTTGGGTGCCTAGGATTTGGCAGTGGAGGCAGCCCTGGACCTGCATGTCCTTGGTGGAGTGGGAGGGAGAGTTAAGTGTTCAGTCAAGGGACGGTGGGGTTGGTTAGTGTGGGTGTCCCAGAGATGGACCCTGAAACAATCCACAAGTTGGCGACCTGTCTCCGAGAGACCACATTGTGTGCAACAGATACAGTAGATGACATATGGGGAATGCAGGAAAACTTCTGTCAGATATGGAAGAATCCTTTGGGGCCTTGGATAGAGGTGAGTGGGTGGGTGTGGGCGCGCAGGCTTTGCACTTCTTGCGGTGGCAGGGGAAGGGGGCTGGTGGGGCGCGTGGATTTGAAAAGGGAACTGTGGAGGGAATACTTTCTGTGGAATGCAGATAGGAGTGGGGAGGGAAATTTATCTGTTTTGTAGGTGGCAGAAATGGTGGAGGATGATGTGATGTATCTGGAGATTGGTGGGGTGGAAGGTGAGGGCCAGGGTATCTGTCCTTGCTGTGATTGGAGAGGTCGGGTTCGATGGTAAATGTGCAGGAAGTGGGGAACTTGTGCTGGAGGATGTCGTTGACCACATGGGAGTGGAAATTGTGGTCTTTGAAGAGGGAGGCCATCTGGAATGTTCTACAGTGGAATTGGTCATCCTGAGCACAGATGGGGTGGAGGTGGAGGAATTGGAAATAAGGGATGGTATTTTTATAGGAGGCAGGGTGGGAGGTGGTGTAGGCCAGGTAGCTGTGGGAGTCGATGGGCTTGTAGTGGATGACCGTGGTTAGTCAGTTGCTGGAGATGGATAGGTCCAGGAAGGGGAGGGAGGTGTCAGATGGTCAGAGTGGAAGGTGTTGGTGAATTTGATGAACTGTTTGACCTCCTTGTGGGAGCACGAGGTAGTGTGAATACAGTCATCAATATGGCTGTGGAAAAGGTGAGGGATGGTGCCAGTGTACCTGCAGATGTTGGACTATAGAGGCAGGTGTAGCTGGGGCCCATGTGGCTAGGAGAAAGTGAGAGGATTGGAAGGAGAAGTTGTTGACTGTGAGGACCAGTTCACCCAGGCGAATGAGTCAATGTAAGAGAGGAAGAAATGGAGGACTTGGAGGCCTTCGTCGTGGCGGATAGATGCATACAGGGACTGGACGTCCATGGTGATGATAAGACTTTGGAGGCCAGGGAAACAGAAGGAGGTGGTGTCCTGAATGTAGGTGGGCCATTCCTGGACTTTGGGTCAGGACGGTGTCAAGGTATGCAGAGATCAGTTCGGTTGGGCAGGAGCAGGCTGAGACAGTGGGTCAACTGGGGCAGTCTGGCTTGTGAACCTTGGAGAAGGTAAATCGGGCAGTGTAGGGTTCTCTGACTGAGGTTGGATGCTGAGAGTAGGCGATCACCAGAGGTGATGAGGTTGTGGATGGTCTGGGAGATGATGGTTTGGTAATGGGAAGTAAGGTCGTGGTTGAGGGAATAGTAGGAAGAGGTGTCTGTGAGTTGGTACCTGGCTTCAGCAGTGTAGAGGTTGGTGCATCAAACTACCACTGCACACTGCCCCCCCCCCCCCCCCCCCCCCCCCTCCCCCTTTGGCTGCTGGTTTGATTGGTGATGTTGGGGTTGGAGTGGAGGGGGACGCAGGGCTGTGCATTGAGGGTGAGAGGGATAACACGTTGAGGTGGTCTAGTCACGGTGGCAGTTGGAAATGGAGATTAAGAGCAGGTAACCGACTGGAAGGGGTGTGTTGGACGTGGGCGAAGAGGTCCTCTGAGGGTGGGTGGGAGACTTGATGGAAAAAGTGGGCTCTGAGGCAGCAGAAAAAATATTCTGGGTCACAATGCAAGTGAAACTCATTAGTGAGATGAAGCTGAGGCCTTTGCTGAGGACTGGTTGTTCATCCTCAGTAAGGGGGAGGTCTTGGGAAATGGTAAAAACATGGCATGGCTGGGAGCCAGGAGCTGGGTGTGGGGGGTGGACACTGCCACCGGAGCGGGCATGGTTATGGGGTCAAGAGCGATGTCAGCAATGGAGGTGACACACACCATGGGGGCAGAAGTAGGGTCCGTGGTAGTACCCGGAGAGGCACAAGTGACTGTGCTGCAGCTACTGTGGGGCTGGAAGTGACATGCATGATGTGTATGTCATTGGCACCAGTGGCGGTGGATCTTGTAAATCCTGTGGCACAAGCGGGGGTGGTTGTCTACCCAGCGATTGCAGAGGTGGTTGTCTGGACAGCGACCGTAGCAAGGTCAGCAGTGGCTGCAGTCTGTGGGACAGCAGGGACAAAAGTAACATTATCACTTGCTGCAGTGGTTTTAGCTGGACTGGCTGTGTGGCTAATGGTGGCAAAGCAGTTCCAGAGGCTAGGAAAAGCTTCTGGAATGGTCAAGGAAACCTGTGTATTGAGGTAAGTACATAAAAGATCGTTTAACCTTCCTGTCTTTTTATATCCAATATAGTGTACTGTGTCCGTTCCACTTGATGTGGTCTCCTCTACATTGGGAAGGCAGATCACCAACTTGTGGGTTATTTCAGGGAGCATCTCTGAGACACCTGCACCAACCAACACTTCTGCCCCATGGCCAAATGCCTTAACTCCCCTCCCACTCCACCAGGTCCTGGGCCTCCGCCACCGCCAAACCCTAACCATGTCTCAGGATCCTGCAACCACATGGGATAAATGTCAATTTCACCAGTTTTCCTCATTTCCCCTGCCCCCACCTTAACCTAGTCCCAAGCCTCCAACTCGGCACCACCCTCTTGACTTGACTTGTTCATTCTCCTTCACATCTATGCACTCCACCCTCCTGTCCAAATTATTCCTTTCCTTCCCCCCCCCCCCCCGACTTCATCTGTTACATTGCCAGCTATCTTCCCTCCAGCACCACCCATTTATCTCTCGGCCCCTCTGGCCCACAAGCCTCATTCCTGATGAAGGGCTTATGCCCGATTCGTCAATTTTCTTGCACCTCAGATACTGCCTGCACCCCACACTCAAGTCTGATCTCTGGCATCTGCAGTCCTCACTTTCTCTTACCGGTTTAGTTGTTTATTTTTCAATTGTAAATCTCATTATCTCTGAAAGAGTCAGAAGTCCAAAGAACAAGGTCTAATTATATGGCAAGATAAGATTGGTGAAACATCACTTGTCCTGAGTTGTAGGAAAGTAGATTTCCCTGGCACGATTTCAGTCATACTGAACGTAAATACCTAAACTACTATTAGTTTTCACAACCCATTATTAAGTAAAACAGCTGAACTGCTGTTTTTTTTCTCTCTATTAATGAGACTTGAATTGCTTGCTTCATGAATGTGAAGATAAATTGCAGAGAGATTCCCTGTGGTACTGTTATGTTTTTGAGTGCACCTTCAATGACCTATCAGAATTATCTTTGGAGAATTGTAGGCACAGGCAGATGTATCGTCACCTATTATCTAAATCATTCCTTTCATGCATCATATTTTAACCATTCTAAAGCTTTGTCCATAAATGGAGAATTTAAAAGTTTCTCAACCCTGGATAATTTATCGTCTCCTGAACTGACAATTAACACCCGGGGTGGTCTGTGTTGGCAGACTGTTTGTGGAAAAGTTTGGATTGGCAGTGGGTTATCTGACAAGATGAGCATCACAGCCCTTGCTGATATCCTCTCCTAAACAAAGTATCAGTACTGTGGAAGTGAAAGCTGATTTCTTTGTTCTTTGGTGTAGGTGGTACACCAAACTATTATCCGAATAGTTTTGGTGGCCCTGAAACTCAGCCTCTAGCCATAGAGCACTCTTTGGCTGTAACGCAAGATGTTGCTCGGTACAACAGTGCTGACGATGACGATTACTCTCAGGTAAGTGCAGTAGAATGTCACTGCATGAAAATTTTGCTTATTCATTCTTCTCTGGTTGTCCTCTCCTTCACCCGCCCGTTCCTCGCCTTCTTCCCCCCCCCCCCCCCCAAACAAAATTGCGTCTTGTGTTCATTAACCTTTTTGATTGTGTCCTGATGTACTAATGTTTTGAATGTACGTGAGGCTGGATCATGTCATATTTGCTACATGCTACTTTTGAAAACTGAAACAACCAGTCAATACCTCGCAATTGGAAAAAGCTGTAGTACAGCTTTTTACCAATTTAAATGACTTGCAGTGTTTCTCCACTATTGCCAAATTGTGTTTGACGTACAGTTTCATAGGTCAGAGCTTGCGAAGAGGGAAGAGCTGTAACAAAAAAACAGTTACAATCTGTAACTGTTGTCTTAAGCAAAGAGAAAGCAAATGGCAGGTTACAACAGTGCTTTATTTAAACCAGGACCCAAGCTGTGTTCACCATGTTTATCAGTACATTGGTATTATGTCATGGGTTTTCCACAGGGACATTGTAACCAAATGAGGAGATGCAGCCACAAGGGACCTGGCTGAATTGTGAATCTGCTTGCTATGTATTTATCTTGTAGGACTTGGGTTTGATCCAACCCAGAATGGGTCAAAAAGATACCCATAATAATTCAGCAAAGCACAAAATAGACCATTATTTCACAGTGACAATATAATCATTTTGATAAAATTTCTGGTGTGGGAAATGGAAATGGCACATTACAGTCAGTGTTATCTCACATTCTGTGATTTGCACTAATGCTTAGTGGTATAACAAGTGCTGTACCATACAATTTTGACTTTTCTGTATCTGAGCCTTAATGTCCCTGATCAGAAACTGGCTTTGATTGCTATTGTAACAATCATCACTTAATTAAAGTACTAATATCTACCAGAAAATTAACTAGCAGAAGTGTGCATTTATAATATCCAACAACTTTATGGCGTTTCAGTAGCTCAGCTGGTCACTAATCTTTTGTATGAATTTTGGTAATGACATTTTATCAGGCAGTTGTAGGTCTGACTGATCTGGATGTCAGAGTTAAGATACATATTTTACCAGTTAAGCGTTAACTCGATGGTTGCATCAATATGTAAGCTAGATCAAAATCCTCTGTTTGTTTTGAGGAATATTTCAACAAGCTTAAAGGTTGTGCAAAATCTTCCAAAAGTGCAGCATCTATCCGCCCCACAGTGTTACTACTTGTATATTAACATTCTTATAACTTTCTTTCCTAAGAGGAAAGATTTTTCACTTGTTCCACTTAGTTTGGATCTCATCTCAATGTCGTTTGCAAAGTCCAAGGTTTAAAACTAAACCCTTCCGAAATGATGATGCTTGATGCCATTTATGTAGTGCATTGGGATCTTAGAATCCGATAGCACAGAAGGTGCCATTCACCCCATCATACAAGCTATTTTAAAATGTCCATTAGCCCATCAGTCTGCTGCAAAATTGGAAGTCTGCAAAATTGGAAGTCCGCCAGATTGGTTTATGCTGCCTCTTTATTGTCAAATCCTCGTTGGCATTTGTGTTCAAGAAATGAGCTCCTACAAGCACTATTTTGCATAGCTTTTGATTTTTTTTTGGTCTGGACCAGGTAACCACATTTTATCTGAAAGTGCTGAATGCAGATGAGCGCCGAAGACTTTGTGAGAACATAGCAGCCCATCTCAAGGATGCTCAGCTTTTCATTCAGAACAGAATGGTGAGTTGAACGTTATTTGGATAAGATGTTTAGCTGCTTTTGGTGGTTGTAGAAAAGAAAACTGATACCTCATCAAATTTTATAGATGTTGTAAAAACAATTTGGCTTCTGATAGAAGGAGCAGTTACCAATATTCCTTTCTTCAGGAGGTGACTTTTCTCTAATTGGTCTGCCTCGTGATTGAATTTTTCTCATTATTTTGCTGGCTTTTGAGGGCAAATTCAGTCAATCAATATTTTGAACCCTGCACAGTGACTTACTGACCTCAATATTTCACTATAGGGAAGAACCTTGTTGAAACATGTTACTTTTCCACAGAAAGGATGGTTTGCAGAAACAGTGACCAAGAACCTGAATTTACTAGAAAGCAAGACTTGTGCCTGTGTTAATGTGTTGGTATGTGATCTGACCTCTCGGAAAGATCTGTGCCACAAAGAGTTTCTAAGAGAAATTCAGAAATGTACTGTGATAATGGCTGTTGTTTTATAGAATGCTACTGTTCAAGGACAAATATGTATTCAGACTATAATCATTGTCTTTCTAGGTCTGTCTGTTAAACAAAGTTCATCCTGACTATGCTGCTCAGGTTCGCACATTGCTGGAGCAGTACAATTCTAAATGTCCTCAGAAGGTACTCTGTCCATTTTAATCTTTTTACTCAACTTTCAATTTAATTGTACTTGTTATCTCTTTCACCATTACTACCTATTTATTAAATTGTTTGTAGTCTTTTCCTGAACCATGTGGTTTCCTTATGACCACAGAATTAAAACTTAACTCAAACTGACTGGGAAAGTATCTTTAAGCTACATCAGCAATCTTTTGTTTGATTCCATTTTCAGTACTCTAGATCTTCCTTGTGTGGAGTGTCCAACATTCAGTGGAAATAGCCAGTAATTTGCAGACACTTCATACCTTTCACACAACAAATAATCTTTTATTTCTTCCTAGTTTTCATCTTCTTATTTTTCTGGGATAGTATTTCAGCTTTATAGTATGTCCTTACAGGCCCAGGAAGCTGTGGGGCATGGTCACCAGGCTTTGTTTTTACCTTCTTGAATGAAAATTGAAAAGTACAATACTATATTGATTTGTCCATCCTGTTATGTACCAAGGCAGACCCCCTCAAAATATTTTAAAGTAGCCTAGACCCTAACTTTTCTTTCTTTTAATGGCAAATGTGTAGTGGATATTTCAGATGTGATGCAGCTGGTCAAACCACTCTGCTTTAAGCAAAACCAAATTTATTGAGACACAGAAAAGAAAATTGAATTTAGAATAGCTTAACTATTGGAAAACATAACCAACCCGATACAGCAACTTAACTAAGGATGTTCAAATCAGTAACATCCCATAAACACACCCTTTACCAAAAAGGTAAATTGAAATGCTGATCCTTATGGATAGGAGGGAACAACTTCCAGAGGTTTGAGATAAAAGTCCAGTTAGGAATCATCTGTTGAACCCTTAACCTTGAAATGTTTCTGCACTCCAAGCAGCTTTTCATGGCTACAGCTAACCAAACTAGAAGAAAACTTGCATTGGAGAACTGGCCACTCCATTATCATTAATTAAACTAACCCCTTTCCAGACCCCTCGGTGCTTCTGCCTTTGACTTGTCTTGAGAAAACTCGAGAACAAAATAACCTGCTAAGTGACAGCGTTGTCACAACCCTTATTTGAGTGAGTAATTATTTCACCTGCATATTGTGAAATTGGTGTCACATGGTTTGGAGCAGAAGATCACGTTCCCCAAATTCTCAGGTGTGTCTATCTAATTATTTAGAACCCTCCACTGATATTGTACAATGCTTGTGAGTTAATGGATTTATCCAATTCAATTTAGCCACTTACCTTTTGTGAGATTTAAGTTTTCAACCTCTATTGTTAATTTTGTTCTATATTCAATGGGTCATTGTACCCATGACCAAAATACTGTGTTCCGACTGAAGCTGCTAATTCTATACAGATGTGGACCCTATATCTCCTTTTTCTGTGTAGCCTAATGCACCACTAGGCAGTGACTGTTAACAACTTGGATGCCAAGGGAAATGGTGGGGTTTTTTTCAGTGAAGAGAAAATATATGGAAAAGACTTATCATTTTATTGACAAGAACTTGTAGCTGATAACATTTAAGTGTGTGCACGGTCAGCTTGAGGGAGCCCTGATTCACACCTCTTAGATTAGGGCTCATCAGATGTAGGAAGCAGCCATTGGGCCTGCTCAGCCATTCAATGAGATCATAGTTGATCTGATAATCCTTAACTCCACTCTTCTGTTTTTCTTTCCCCCTTTAACCATTGATTCCCTGTGTGTATCTCAGTTTTGAATCTATTTAATGACCCAGCCCTGTCTACAGAGATGATACTCCTCATCTGGTTTAAATGGGCAACTGGACAGGGTAAATGCAGAGAGATTGCACTTCCACTTGTGGGGAGGTTGACCTAATCGACCTTTTCCATCTGACAAAATCCCTCCATACCTGGGATCAACCTAGTGAACCTTCTTTAGATGATCTCCAGTCTATTTCTTTCTCTTAGAGGATCAAAACTGTTCTCTATATTTTTGGTGTATCTTCCAATTTGGTCAGGGAAAGAAAAGCGTGACTGCGAGTAAGGCAGGTAAACCAACACCGGGAGCATGAATGCCGGAATCTAAATCTTTGCAGTTGAATTGGTTTGCAGTTTTTTTCAGTTTGATAAAATTAAAGGACTGTAAGGTGAATGACCTAACTGAACAAGGCACTATAGTACAGGATGCTATTTAAATGGGAGGAATAAAAGGTAATGTGTAGGTAGTGGGGTGCAGTATAGTGTTTTTGAAGAAAAGAGCAAGAATCTGTGAGGGTCATTGCCTGCTTGGTACCAATGTTTAGTATATTATCTTAGATCTGGAAGGGAAGTTATAGTGTAATCAGAAGAATCTAGTCACTGTGACCAGTGTTGGTACCATACAAGGTGTGAGATTATGGATGACAAAAAAAACTTGATATCATTTAGTTTTGAAATAGGACTTTGTGGATTTGTGGGTTTTGGTTTGAGGACACAAAGGAGTTTGATTAACTTGTCAGTATTTCCATTCTCTACAGTGTGGAAACAGGCCCTTCGGCCCAACAAGTCCACACCAACCCTCCAAAGAGCAGCGCACCCAGATCCATTCTCCTACGTTTACCCCTGACTGATGCATCTAACACTAGGGGCAATTTAGCATGGCCAATTCACCTAACCTGCACATCTTTGGACTGTAGGAGGAAACCCATGGAGACACAGGGAGAATGTGCAAACTCCACACACCGTTGCACAAGATGGGAATTGAACCCGGGTCCCTAGCGCTGTTTGGCAGCAGTGCTAACCACTGAGCCACATCTGGAGCTATGATGAAGAAAACAGTATGAAAAGAAAATTCTTAAGTGTTGATGGAAATTTGTTTGCATCTGGGAGTTTGAGTGGATAATCTAAATATTTCACACATTTGGCTACTTTCAATTGGAGGGATTCAGATTTTTTTTTTTGCGAAGGGGAAATATCCATTGATATGCCTTTTGATTCCAATACACAAATGTCCTGGTAGAAGTTAGTTTTAGGACTGTTCAGAATGGATTACCTCCATTTGAAAGTTACAGATCAGAAGTGTTTGATTAAAATCATGGAAGGGTTATTTGAAGCTGAGAAATTTAGCTGTGTGAATACTCTAATTCCTTAATTAGCTAATAAGGACAGCTTATATAGCTTAAATGGAATGCTACTATTTATTAGGTAGGTAAAAACAATGACTGCAGATGCTGGAAACCAGATTCTGGATTAGTGGTGCTGGAAGAGCACAGCAGTTCAGGCAGCATCCAAGGAGCTTCGAAATCGACGTTTCGGGCAAAAGCCCTTGCTACTATTTATTGTAAGGGGAATTTAAAAGCAAAAGTAAGAAGGTTATGCTTCAGTTAAATAGGGCACTGGTGAGACCATATCTGGAGTACAGTGTTGGTGTCTGGCTACCAAAGCATACAAATAGTAGCATTCAGATGCAGAGTAATTTTGTTTTACTATTTTTGTGACCTCTAACTTTATCTGCTAAGTTTAAAAATCTCAACACCAGGTAATAATTCAACAGGTTTATTCGGAAGTACTAGCTTTCGGAGCGCTGTTCCTTCATCAGGTAGCTGTGGAGCAGGATCATAAAATACAATTTATAGCAAATGATCAGTGTCATGCATGCAATTGATATATATTAAACAAACCTAGATTGCTGTTAAGTCTTTCATCTTTTAGAATGGGTTGTGGATTTCAGTTCATTAATATGTAAATCCCAGAACTTCTTTCAAATCATGTTCTCGAGATAACTTAAGCATTTCTATAAAAGAAGGTGGTATCTTAGCTTAGACAATGCATTAAAGGTGTGAGACCCCACCACCAAAATGGCAGACAGAGGAATTCGCCAAAAGACAGACTCTACTGGGAGCTCAGGTGAAAGCTGTCCCAGTAGTACAGTCCTGTTTCCCAGAATGCTGCTGCCAGTGCCCATGAGTCAAACAGAAAGCAACAGGCCGTGTTCATGGCGAGAGCGCAAGCAAACTTGTCAAGTTCAAATGACTCCTCTTCAGAGCTGACGTGAAGTATGGAGGTGACAGCAATTATACTCCTTTCTCCTACATCAGTCTTTGAGCCAAACATTTAATACTCTCATCTTATTTATCCAGTGTCAATTTGCTGGTGGATCTGGAGAATTATTGTATTATGTAATTATTATATTACCTTTTTTGAGGTTTTGCTTTTTTAAAATTTGGCCCTAGTGCTTCCCTACTTTTGGTACCTCTGCAGACCAGAACCACTGGATCCTTGCTCCCTTTGCAAGTTCCTCTTGAGGCTGGAGCAAACCCAAGCAATGGAGTGGCAAAACAACCCTAAACACATCAAAATCACCTGCAAAAACGATGGAAGAATAATCAAAGAATTTTGAACTATGACAGTTAATGGAAGGAAAATATAACTGTTGCCCAGAATAAGGAGTTTGTTTTGGGGACTTTAATCTGCCTAGTGTTCAACTAGAGAAAATTGAACCCACCAAAGTTGAATGTTGGACAACGCTGAGGCAGAGTTAATATGCCAGTATTTAATTGTGGAATGAAGTTAAGCAATTAAACTTGGTATGAAATTAGTGCCCTTTCTGAAACAGTTTTCTGTTTTGTAAACTGTAAAAACTTCAATATTTGGCCTTGTTATTATAACTTGGGTGTTTACCCATGCAGTATGTGTGAGCAGATGAGCATTTAAAAATGGGTGCTAATATTGTGTGTCTTTCTTTTACAGCCTGTGGTCAGAACCTACAGTCGTCATGCTTCTGCTGAGAGGTCAAACCTGTGACAGTTTAATGTGAAGCTTTGTGTCACAGCTACAATCAAACTTGCCAGAACCATTTTATGCTTCAATCATTAGTTAAGATTGTATAATTGATCATCCCTAAATTTCAGATCTTGTAACTGAAGAATTTTCTTATTGCATATTTTGTTCAAAAGCTAAAAAGTATTGTCTGATTTTAATGCTTGCATTTAAAACCAATGCTACCAAGTTTCTCTCTCTCTCTCCCTTCTCCCACCTTTCCTCACTTACATGTGCAAATTCCATCCATTATTTCTTTCAAGGTTTAAGATTTGTGATCCTGAAGATGAGCCTTTTTTAATACTGTGCATCTCTCGCAATGTTTGCTGAATCTGCAGCATGGTATTTGTATGGCTGAGAATTCATATTGGGCTTTTCTACCTCCACTGCTTGCTTTTAACAGCACTTTTTTACAGATTGTTCTCCCCGTACCTAACTATATTTAACATTTAATCTTGTTACAATAGGTTAAGGTTTCTGAATACCCAGTGCACAAGCTTCTATCCTTTGTTCTTGCAATGAAGTATCCAGGCTAATAATTTACCTCAAAATGTGAAAGCTGCATTGAACGATGGAAATTTTAATTTTTGTTAATCTGGGAGGTGATGCACAAACTCAATTAAATTATTAATACAACTTACAAATGTTATAAATATATACTTTCACAAATGTGAACAGTGGCTCAATAAGAGTACTTCTGTCTCTGAATGTGAAGGTGATTGGTTTAAAATGGATAGGAGAGACTTGAGCACAGAAATCTAGGCTCCAGTGTAATATTGACAAATCACTGCAATGTTGAACATATCACCTTTTGGATATGACATTAAACCCAGAGGTCGGTCTGTCCTTTTAGGTCCAAATTAAATATTCTATGTAAGTATTTTGAAGAAGAACTGGTGTCTTATCTACGTCGGTTCAACAACAACTGAATGTCTGGTCATTATCACATTGCTGTTTAGAGGAGTATGGTGCATGTCAGTTGGCCGTCATGTTGCCTAAATCACAGCAGAGATTATACTTAAACAGTTCACCATTTGGGGGTGACCTGAGGTTGTGAAAGGCACCTCAGAAATGCAGGTTTGTTTGCTCATCCTTTTACAGGGAATCTTTCATTTGGAGGGTGTTCAAAGTCTGGTTTTACTGCCTTTTGAGCTGGTGTCAGACGCACCATCCTGTGATTTGTCCTCATTTGATTTTATTTCTTTGTGTTAAAATGATCTGTGCTGAGCTGTTATAAGTTTGATTTCCCACTCAAGTGCTTATCCCTCCTGAATTTGTATTTTTGTAGCCAATTCCTTTTGGTTCTGATTTTTCCCTTCTCCAAGGCCTTGGATGGTAGCATCTTCTGCTTTTTTTTTCTCTGTGTTGCCCAATGATGAAATAGAAGGTTTGCCCCAGCAGTGACTGGACAGCCAGCAGGCATTGCAGTCTTCATTTGTAATGTCACAGCATTTTAAAATCAACCCATTCCCTGTTTCGGTAAATGTGGAACTGTGATGAAGATCCATTTAGTCATTGTGAAAATCCAGTTAATTTTTAAAAATATTGTAAAAGTGCAAATATTGTTTGTTTTAAAAATAATCAAGAGGAAAATACTGTGATTCAGCAAAGGGCTTATATAGAATCTTTCCAGGGCAGTTCAAAGCATATTCTGTCAGTTAAGTCTTTTTGAAGTGAAGTTAGTGTTATAAGGTTCCAAAAAACAAAAGTATAGGTACTTTGATAATCATTTGCTATTAATTCAGGATTAAAATATAAGTAAAAACTCCCACATTCTTTAAATGCATCTTTGAATTCTTTTATAACCATGTCAGGCATGTCTGGAAGACTTAGGAGAATTAATATATTGCTCACAATTTAATGGAATACAGATTTGTACCCAAGATTCTTCCCACAGTGAAATCCTGAACAATGTCTATTCCCTGCAACAGGAAAACTCAGGAATCTTTATTGTAGGAACTTTGGTGAAGGTTGAAAGTGTGACATATTCATCCAGGCTTCCTTACAGCACTTTTCATGGGCACAGGTAATTTCCCATAGGCCATCTGTTTCAGTTCCCAAAGCATTTTTCTTTGAAGTTGATGTTTGTGGATTGCACACCATGTTTAACAATTCACTCAATTGTGGCAGTTTGTTAATTGAAGGATACATATGCTTGTGGTGTTTTCAGAGATGCAGTAATGCCACTAAATCAAAGCCTACTGGTGTAAACATTTTGGTCAAATTAGCTTATGTAAAAACTAATACACTAGGGAAAAAGTCACACTTAAACCCATGCATGCTCTTTCTGAATTTGTAATTTTAAAAAAAAACAAAGGAAAAGATTAGTTCCTCTCCAAGGTTATTGTTGTTTTACACAATGATGACACTTAGTTTATATCCATAAAGAGTAATAAAATAAATAACCACCACAAGTTGGAAGCTTTACTTTTAAAGTGAATAAATTTTAGAGCTACTTTTAAGTGTTATAAAATGAATATATTTTAAAATTGGATTCAGTGATTATAATATTCCTTCAGAAAAGCTAGAGATTGAGGTTACTGTTTAAAATTAGACAATGGATTCCTTTCATTGTAAAGCTCAGTTTACATTTAATTTGGCATCTAGGCATGCTTTTTAATCAATGTAATCTTTCTGAAGAACTACATGTATTTGTATTGCAGGTTACATATGCATCTATTCAGCTTATTTGCTCATTTATTAATTAAGTTTAACCCAATCACTACTGAAACAAATGTAATAGGAGATCAGTAGTAATGAGAAGTTGGGACTTGGGCAACATATTAAACCTAAATAATCGCATAATCTACGAACACAAGGAGAGTGAAGCCAATTATATTAGCTGAATATTTGAATATCTTTAGAAATTTTTTTGTCTCCTTTAAAACTGAGGACTTAACTCTGGAAATACCATTTGTAACTTGATAAAGATGATTTTTAATGCTTAATAATAAAATTCCAGGAATGTGATTAAATACATACAAACAATAGCATTTTGTGTTGTTTCAAAATATATTCTCTTGAAACTTGTGCCTCCGTATCCTCGGACTTAAATTCTGAAGCTTCCAAGAGAAGATAATGTGAGGCGAAGATTCTTAACACTAATGGATGACAGTTCTCAGTACGGATGGAGTCTAACAAATAGACCTTCTCTTAATCATTTTCAAAAAAAAGCTTTGGCTTTTTGATTGTCCTTAACACTGCCCACCCCAATTGTGAATAAATTGAAAGTTTAATTTTTTTTAAAAAGGTAGTGGCCTTGAAAATCAATGTGATCATAAACAAGGAGTCTTTTTAACGAACAATATATGCTTGTGTCAAACAAAATTTCACTTCATAATTGTACATTGATTTTTGTGTGTGTTGATTCATACAGCCTCAATTCTTTTTGCACTAAGCTTAAAATAATAGTTCAGAACAAACTATCGTTTGAGTAACCCCATTTATGTTGACACTTAATATAAGGATCTCAATTGAATTATAGGTTGGGAAGGCAGCAGGATTCAAGCGCACCATTACTATGCATAACCTCCAAACGTGCAGCATGAGAGACAGTAAAATTGAACTCTAGTGATCTTCCTACACATGTTGAAATCAAAGTTTGCATCTATGCACTTATTCGTTTTAGTGGACCTATCGTTGAGCCTTAAATTTTTAAGTTGTGTTCGAATCGATTGATTCATTCATCTGGACCTCTTTGGGGTCTTGTGGCACACTGGTAGTGTTCCTACCATTAGATCAGGCGTTCAATATGTAATAAAATCTCTGAACCGATTGTTTAAACATCTCCACAATTGTTACCTGTAATTTAATTGAGGGTAAGGTTAGCCGTTGTTGAAATTTGGGGGTTCTGTGATCATAGTTAATGAATATAGGTAGTTGATTTGTGACAATTTTCTGAAAGCTTGGTAAGTTAATTCTGTGAAGAAAGGAACTACGTAAATCCCATGACTGATGACAATAATTGACTGACTCCAAATCCATTCTGTTAAATGAAGGAATGGATCTGGGGTACTCGCATATTCCAGATGTTTTTGTTCTCCCATGGGCCCCCTTCTCTTCCCTCCAGCAGATAATGACTCCTGCTGTTGCTCATAGCCTCCTCCATCAGTCTCTATTAATAAACAGTGCGTCTTCTCTGCCTTTGCTGTCTAAACCCCCTCGGCCAGTGACTATGGGTGATTACTCATGATATCAGGATAACTTGTCATATACCCTATATCTCCAGCTGAGGCTTAGTTGACTTTTTTTTCTTTCCAAAGAACACATACCTATTTTCACAAGCAACTGATAATAGGGTTCATTTGGTGCTAGACAAATTGATATCCGTTCAAAAGGCATCATGACTTCAGTGTCTTTCATAATTCTTCCCTTTTCTTTCACATGCTAGAATTTCGGCAAGTTTAGTAATTGCTATAACAGCTATTGAATGGAATGAAATGTTATGCTACATAGTAAATACTAGGAAAATTCCCTTGTTAAGGGGTTCCAATTTCCATTCACAAGTTGAGCCAGCACTTTCATCTTCCTCCTGCTTGCAAGAAAGCAGCAGGATTTCAATTTAAGAACATTGAAACTATTATTGAAGGTTGAGGGGCATCAGGGAAACAAAACTAAAATAATACAGTACTGGAAATTTGAAATCAATAAAAAGCCAGAAGTACTCAGGTAGCATCTTTGGGGTAGAGAAACAGACAATGTTTCAGGTTGTTGAGTGTTTCTGATGAAAAAGATGTGTAGTTTTAAGTTTTTGATAAAGGGAAGGGAGGAAAAAGAGGTGAGTGGTGAAATGACTGAAGATGATTGGGTTGGAAGCTGAGGAGGGGGCGACATCGTATTTAGAACACGAAACAGCAGAAGGGCGGGATTATTTATGGTCAAGGTTTCTGTTAACCAGGAGGGAATCCTACGTTGACAAAAGGGAAAATGCATTGGTATGGAAGGTTACATTGATAACAGGGATGTTTGCAATTGTAATCTTGGAAGTTGTAGGAGTAAATGGTTCTATAGGGAATCTTCATTAGTAACTTATCCCTGAAAATGGAAACTAAAAAGTCAAGAAAAAGAAACGTTGGAGATAAACCATGTTAAGATGAGGGAAGGATGGAAATTTGAAGCAAAATTGATTGTTTTCCACTTAAGGGTGAGAGCAGGAAACAACACCTGCTACAATCAAAATATATAGAGAACATAAAGATAGCAGACCCCCTTAGACATAGACATAGAACAATACAGCACAGAACAGGCCCTTCGGCCCACGATGTTGTGCCGAACTTCTATCCTAGATTAAGCACCCATCCATGTACCTATCCAAATGCCGCTTAAAGGTCGCCAATGAATCTGACTCTACCACTCCCTCGGGCAGCGCATTCCATGCCCCCACCACTCTCTGGGTAAAGAACCCACCCCTGACATCTCCCCTATACCTTCCACCCTTCACCTTAAATTTATGTCCCCTTGTAACACTCTGTTGTACCCGGGGAAAAAGTTTCTGACTGTCTACTCTATCTATTCCTCTGATCATCTTATAAACCTCGATCAAGTCACCCCTCATCCTTCGCCGTTCCAACGAGAAAAGGCCGAGAACTCTCAACCTATTCTCGTACGACCTACTCTCCATTCCAGGCAACATCCTGGTAAATCTTCTCTGCACCCTCTCCAAAGCTTCCACATCTTTCCTAAAGTGAGGCGACCAGAACTGCACACAGTACTCCAAATGTGGCCTAACCAAAGTCCTGTACAGCTGCAACATCACCTCACGACTCTTGAATTCAATCCCTCTGCTAATGAACGATAATACTCCATAGGCCTTCTTACAAACTCTATCCACCTGAGTGGCAACCTTCAAAGATCTATGTACATAGACCCCAAGATCCCTCTGTTCCTCCACCTGACCAAGAACCCTACCATTAACCCTGTATTCCGCATTCTTATTTGTTCTTCCAAAATGGACAACCTCACACTTGGCAGGGTTGAACTCCATCTGCCACTCCTCAGCCCAGCTCTGCATCCTATCTAAGTCCCTCTGCAGCCGACAACAGCCCTCCTCACTGTCCACAACTCCACCTATCTTTGTATCATCTGCAAATTTACTGACCCACCCTTCGACTCCCTCCTCTAAGTCATTAATAAAAATTACAAACAGCAGAGGACCCAGAACTGATCCCTGCGGAACTCCACTTGTAACTGGACTCCATGCTGAATATTTACCATCTACCACCACTCTCTGACTTCTACCGGTTAGCCAGTTTTCTATCCAATTGGCCAAATTTCCCTCTATCCCATGCCTCCTGACTTTCCGCATAACCCTACCATGGGGAACCTTATCAAATGCCTTACTAAAATCCATGTACACTACATCCACTGCTCTACCCTCATCCACATGCTTGGTCACCTCCTCGAAGAATTCAATAAGACTTGTAAGGCAAGACCTACCCTTCACAAATCCGTGCTGGCTGTCCCTAATCAAGCAGTGTCTTTCCAGATACTCGTAAATCCTATCCCTCAGTACCCTTTCCATTACTTTGCCTGCCACAGAAGTAAGACTAACTGGCCTGTAATTCCCGGGGTTATCCCTATTCCCTTTTTTGAACAGGGGCACAACATTCGCTACTCTCCAGTCCCCTGGTACCACCCCAGTTGCCAGTGAAGACGAGAAGATCATTGCCAACGGTACTGCAATTTCCTCTCTTGCTTCCCACATAATCCTAGGATATATCCCGTCAGGCCCGGGGGACTTGTCTATCCTCAAGTTGTTCAAAATGTCCAACACATCTTCCTTCCTAACAGGTATCTCTTCTAGCTTATCAGTCCGTTTCACACTCTCCTCTTCAACAATACGGTCCCTCTCGTTCGTAAATACTGAAGAGAAGTACTTGTTCAAGACCTCTCCTATCTCTTCCGACTCAATACACAGTCTCCCACCACTGTCCTTGATCGGACCTACCCTCGTTCTCGTCATTCTCAGGTTTCTCACATATGCATAGAATGCCTTGGGGTTATCCTTGATCCTATCCGCCAGGGATTTTTCATGCCCTCTCTTAGCTCTCCTAATCCCTTTCTTCAGGTCCCTTCTGGCTATCCTGTATCCCTCCACTGCTCTGTCTGAACCTTGTTTCCTCAACCTTATGTAAGCCTCCTTCTTCCTCTTTACTAGACATTCAACCTCCCTCGTCAACCAAGGCTCCCTCACACGACCATTTCTTCCCTGCCTGATCGGTACATACATATCAAGGACACGTCGTATCTGCTCCTTGAAAAAGTCCCACATTTCCACCACATCCTTCCCTAACAGCCTATGCTCCCAACGTATGCTCCTCAAATCCTGTCTTAATTCAAGGGAAGGGCGCAATTGATATTTTCAAGCTTTTCAAGGAGCAACTATTGAGTGTTCTTGATAAGTATGTACCTGTCAGACAGAAAGGAAAGGGTAGTGTGAGGGAGCCGTGGTTTAATGAGGAATTGGAATCCCTTGTTAAATGGAAGAGGGCGGCCTTTGTAAAGATGAGGCGTGAAGGTTCAATGGGGCGATTGAGAGTTATAAGGTAGCCAGGAAGGATCTAAAGAGAGAGCTAAGAGCAGCAAGGAGGGGACATGAAAAGTCCTTAGTTGGTAGGATTAGGGAAAACCCAAAGGCTTTCTATAGGTATGTCAGGAATAAAAGAATGACTAGGGTAGGTATCGGTCCAGTCAAGGATAGTAGTGGGAAGTTGCGTGTGGAGGCTGAAGAGATTGGGGAGACACTGAATGAATACTTTTCGTCAGTATTCATTCAGGAACAGGACATTGTTGCCAATGTGAATATTGAGTCACAATTAATTTAGAATGAATGGCTTTGAGGTATGTAGGGAAGAGGTGTTGGAAATTCTGGCAAGGGTGAAAATAGATAAGTCCCCTGGGCCTGATGGCATTTATCCTAGGATTCTCTGGGAAGCAAGGGAGGAGATTGCAGAGCCATTTGCCTTGATTTTTATGTCCTCGTCTACAGGAATAGTGCCAGAAGACTGGAGGATAGCAAATGTGGTTCCCTTGTTCAAGAAGGGGAGTAGGGATAACCCTAGTAACTATAGGCCGGTGAGTCTCACTTCTGTTGTGGGCAAAGTCTTAGAGAATTGTAAGGGATAGGATTTATGAACATCTGGATAGGAATAATGTGATCAAAGATAGTCAGCATTGTTTTGTGAAGGGCAGGTTGTGCCTCACAAACCTTAGTCACCTTCTCAAAGAATTCAATAAGGAGGTGGACGGGGGTAAAGTGGTAGATGTGGTGTATATGAATTTTAGTAAGGCGTTTGATAAGGTTCCCCATGGTAGGCTACTGCAAAAAATACGGAGGTATGGCATTGAGGGTGAGTTGGAGGTTTGGATTAGGAATTGGTTGGCTGGAAGAAAACAGAGGGTAGTAGTTGATGGTAAAGGTTCTTCTTGGAGCGCAGTTACTAGCGGTGTTCCGCAAGGATCTGTTTTGGGACCATTGCTGTTTGTCATTTTTATAAATGACCTGGAAGAGGGGCTAGAAAGTTGGGTGAGCAAGTTTGCAGATGATACGAAAGTCGGTGGAGGAGTTGACAGTGAGGAAGGATGTGCCAGGTTACAGCGGGATATAGATAAGCTGCAGAGCTGGGCAGAAAGGTGGCAAATGGAGTTCAATGTAGCTAAATGTGAAGTGATTCACTTTGGTAAGAGTAACAAGAAGATGGGGTACTGGGCAAATGGTCGGATACTTGGTAGTGTGGATGAGCAGAGGGATCTTGGTGTCCATGTACACAGATCTCTGAAAGTCGCCACCCAGGTAAATAGTGCTGTGAAGAAGGCATATGGCGTACTGGCTTTTATTGGTAGAGGAATTGAGTTCCAGAGTCCTGAGGTCATGTTGCAGTTGTCTAAGACTCTGGTGCGGCCGCATCTGGAGTATTGTGTGCAGTTTTGGTCGCCATATTATAGGAAGGATGTGGAGGCACTGGAACGGGTGCAGAGGAGGTTTACCAGGATGTTGCCTGGTATGGGAGGAAGATCGTATGAGGAAAGGCTGAGGCACTTGGGGCTGTTTTCATTGGAGAAAGGAAGGTTTAGGGGTGACTTGATAGAGGTGTACAAGATGATTAGGGGTTTAGATAGGGTTGACCATGAGAACCTTTTTCCACGTATGGAGTCAGCTATTACAAGGGGGCATAGCTTTAAATTAAGGGGTGGTAGGTATAGGACAGATGTTAGGGGTAGATTCTTTACTCAGCAAGTCGTGAGTTCATGGAATGCCCTGCCAGTAGCAGTGGTGGACTCTCCCTCTTTATGGGCATTTAAACAGGCATTGGATAGGCATATGGAGGATTCTGGGCTAGTGTAGGTTAGGTGGGCTTGGATCGGCGTAACATCGTGGGCCAAAGGGCCTGTACTGCGCTGTATTTTTCTATGTTCTATGTGAGACTGGATCAAGGGAGTAGGATTCTAAAATCTGTTAAAGTGACAGTAACAGAAAAGGTTATGCATATAGGTAGGAAAAGGCTGAACAAGGGGAGAAATTATAGTCAAGACTGAAAGAAATGGGACAGGAATGGGCTTTACCAATGGGCCGAACAGAGCAATCCGCCTGTTTCAGATCTTGACAAGGCAGTAAAATCAGACTGAATCCCTTTTGTTTTAGCCATCTCCACCCTCTCCTTACCTCCTGGACACCTGCATGTCCCTTAATTAGGTTCTGCATGTAAATTGAGCAATTGGAAACAAATGATTTAGTAGTGAAGTACGTTCAGAGGTTAAAATTACCACAAGTGATTTGATGGTGGAAATAAATATTTGGTTGATTGTTATAGCACTTCAGATATATGATGAATAAAAGAAAATGCAACCAAACTGTATGGGGATGGAAGCCACACTATAAAAATTCCCCAGTTAAGATGAAGTCAGTGATAGTCCTGGAACTAATAGCTTGATGTTCAACGTTTGGATAGTAGTCTGGGGATGTTGGAGGTAGTGCCCCTCAGTATCTGCTAGTTAATCGGACAACAAGAGCATCACTGGTGTTAGTAAATTTAACAGCAATGTCCAGTTCAACTGAAGAGAGTGCAGCAAGTTCAGAGGAAGACAGAATGAGTTAGGGCAGCAAAGAAATTAAGAACAAAGACTTTTTGCAGGATAATTTTGCTGTTATAAGAAAAGTGCTAAAATTTTAATTTAGTCACTCATGGCATGTGGGCATCACTGGCCAGACCAGCACTTATTGCCTGTGCTTGAGATGATGGTGTGAGCATCATCTTGAACTGCTATAGTGAACATGTAGGTTGACCTACAATGCTATCAGGGAATGAGTGCCAGGATTTTGACCCAGTGACACTGAAAAAACATTGATACGTTTCAAAGTCAGGATGGTGATTGGCTTGTGGTCATGGTGTTCCCATAGGTCTACTGTTTTCATCCTTCTGGGTGATAGATGTCATGATTTGGAAGGTGCTGTCAAAGGAGCCTTGGTGAATTTGTGCAGTGCATTGAAAAGGTTATACACGCTGTTGCTACTGGGCATCAGTGGTGGTAGGAGTGAATGATATCACATTTTCAAATGATTGAGTTGCTATGGGAGGTGAAGAAGGAAATTACTGGGGCTCTGAACCAAATTTTTAATTCCTCTCTGAGCACAAGGGATTGTGGGACAGCTAATATGGTTCCACTCTCCAACAACGGTGGTCGAGATAAACCAGGGAATTATAAACAAGTGAGTCTTGTATCAGTGGTAAGGCAATTTAAATTCTGAAGGAGAGAATTAATCTCCACTTGGAAGGGTGAGATTTGTTGAGGGATAACTTTGTCAGAGGCTGGTCATGCTGAATAAATCTGATATAATTTTTCAAGGAGGTGATCAGGTGTGCAGATGAGGGTAGATGAAGTTATATGGATTTCAGCAAAGCCCACACGACGCACTGGTAAAGAAAGTAAAAGCACACCGCATCCAGAGTGACAGCAAAATGGATCTGAAATGGACTTAGTTCAGATCCTACCATTGATCTTACCACTGAGTAGTCACTGTCTAAAAATAAAACCTTAAGTTATCTCAAGAACATGATTTGAAAGAAGTTCTGAGATTTACATATTAATGAATCAAAGCCTGCAACTCGTTCTAAAAGATGAAAGACGTAACAGCAATCTAGGTTTGCTCAGTATATCTTATCAGTTGCATGCATGACACTGTGATCTTTTGCTATAAATTATGTGTCTTATGACCCTGCCCCACAGCTACCTGATGAAGGAGCAGCGCTCTGAAAGCTAGTACTTCCAAATAAGCCTGTTGGACTATAACCTGGTATTGTGTTATTTTTAACTTAGTGGTAGGAGACAGAGAGTGGTGGTAAAAGGCTGTTTGTGTGACTGGAAGCTGGTGTCTAGTGGTGTACCATCGTGATCAATGATGGGTCTGTTATTGTTTGTGATATATATAAAAAATATAAATGAGAATGTGGATGACACAAAGATTAGCCAGTTGGTTTATAATGAGGAAGAAGATCTTAGTTTCAGAAAGACATAGGCAGGTTAGTCAGATGGGCAGATCAACTACAGATTGAATTTAAGCCTGAAAAGTGTGAGTTGATGCAATTTGGAAGAAGGAAAAGACAAGGGGTGCTCATTGAATGGCAGGACACGAGGCAGCTCACAGGAAATGAAGGGGCCTTGGGGTCTTTGTCCACAGATTCCTGAAGGCAGCAGAACAGAGCAACAGGATAGTTGAGAAGCCTATGGGATACTTTGTAAGTTGAGGCATGGAGTTGGAAGAGCAGAGAGGTCATGTTGGAGCTGTACAAAACTGTGGTTATGCCATGGGTGGAGTACTGTGAGGTGTTCTGGTCACTTCACCATAAGAAGGGATGTGATTGCACTGGAAAGCTGTACAGATAAGATTCCTTAGGATGTCACCTGGGTTGGAGCATTTTAGCTATTAAGAAAAGTTGAATAGGTTTGAGTTATTTTCTTTAGGACAGAGCATTGACAGGGTGACCAGAAGGCAGTTGTTCCCCATAGTTGAAGGATCAGTAATGAAGGGGAATAATTTTAAGGTGAGGTTTAGATGGGATTTAAGGAAATATTTTTCTACCCAGATAGTGGTGGGCATCTGGAATACACTGCCTGAGGGAGCAGTTGAGGTTGGAAGTGTCATAATCTTTGAACTGTACATGGATGAGCACTTGAAATGTTATAACATTCAAGGCTATTGGCCATGTGCTGGAAAGGCTGGGTTAGTTTGGATAATTGGTACAGACTCTATAATTTTAAGTGGTGTCAAGCTTCCCTGTGTCTTATAGTGTAGTTGGAGCTGCACACATCCAGGCAAGTGATGAAGGTTCCATCACACTTCTGACTTGTGCCTTGTAGATATTGTCCTTGATTCTCCAGCCCTGGGAAAAAGATTAAGTGCATTCACCCGATCCATTGCCTCTCATGATCTTATACACTTCCATAAGATCCCCCTCAGTCACGTACACTCTAAAGAAAAAAACTCCTAGATTGTCCAACTTCCCTGTATAGCTGAGACCATTGAGTCCTGGCATCATCCCAGTAAATTTATTCTGCAGTCTTTCTAGTTTAATAACATCCTTCCTATAGTAAGGTGACCAAAACTGAACACAATACTCCAAGTGCTGCCTCACCAATGTCCTGTACAACTGTAACATATCTTCCTAACTTCTATACTCAATGCCCTGACTGATGAAGGCCAGTGTGCTAAAAGCCTTCTTCACTGTCCTGTCTACCTGTGACTCCACTTTCAGAGAACAGTGCACCTGAACTCCAAGGTCCCTCTGTTCCACAACACTCTTTAAGGCCCTATCATTCACCATGAAACTCCTACCTTGATTTGACTTACCAAAATGTAAGATTTCACCCTTAACTATATTAAACTCCATTTTTCATTTCTTGGCCCACTTTCCAGCTGATCAAGACTTTGCTCAATTTCTGATAACCTTCCTCACTATCCATGACACTGTTTATTTTATTGTAATCTACAAACGTTCTAATCTTGCTTTGTATGTTCTCATCCAAATCATTGATATAGGTAACAAATAGCAATGGACCCAGCACTGACTCCCTGGGGCAGTCTACTCATCACAGGCCTCAGTCTGACAAGCATCCTTCCATTCTTACACTGTGTTCTTACCATCAAGCCAATTGTGCATCCAGTTCCCCCTGGATTCCATGTGATCTAACATTCCAGAGCAGCCTACCATATGGAACCTTATCAAAGGCCTTACTGAAATTGATACAGACTATGTCTAATACCCTGGCCTCTTCGACCTTCCTGGTCACTTCATTAAAGAACTCTAACAAATTTGTGAGTCATGATCTCCCACACACAAAGCCATGCTGACTACTCCTAATCAAACCCTGTCTTTTCAAATGCATATATCTTATCTCAGAATTATCTCAAGTAACCTACCTACTACAGATGTTAGGCTTATTGGTCTATAGTTCCCAGTTTTTCTTTGCAGCCCATTTTGAATAAGGTCACATTTGCTACCCTCCAGTCTTCGAGGAACTTACTCATGCCTAATAATGATGCAAAAATATCAGCCAGGGTGCCCAGAATTTCATCCCTAGCCTCTTAGTGTTCTTGGAAATATCTGGTCAGGACTAGGATTTATTTACCTTCACACATTCTAATACATCCTATTGTGATATGGACTGTTCTCAAAATATGACCGCTAACTTCCCCTAGTTCCCAAGTCTTCATGTCTTTGTCCACGGTAAACAGAGAGGAAAAATATTCATTGAGCACCTCACCCATTTCCAGTGGTTCTTCACATACATGTCCATTTTAGTCCTTGAGGGGTCCTGTTCTCCTGCTAGTTTTGTTTTCCTTTAATGTGCTTAAAGAACCTTTTTGGATTCACCCTAATCTTCTCAGCCAAGGCTATCTCGTGCCCCCTTTTCACCCTCTGATTTTGTTCTTCAGTAAACTCTTGTATCCCCTATATTCCTCCAGGGATTCCCTTGATCCCAGCTTCCTGTACCTGTGCCACACCTTTTTTCTGGTCAAATCCTTAATATTTGTCATCCAGGGTTTCCTGTTTCTACCAACCCTGCCCTTCACCATCATAAGAACATATAGACCTTGAACTCTAGCTATCTCACATTTAAAGGCCTCCCACTTGCCGGAGGTCCCATTGTCTGCAATCAAACTACTCCAACCAATCCCTGCAAGCTCCTGTCTAATTCCATCAAAATTCACCTTGCCCCAATTTAGAACTTGAACCTGTGGGCCAGTTTTGTCCCTCTCCATAACTATCTTAAAATTAAGACAACTGTGGGCACTGGTCCCCCACTGTCACCTCCGCCACCTGTTCTGCCTTGTTTCCCAAGAGTAGGTTGAGCTTTGTCCCTTCCTGAGTAAGACCCTCTATATACTGTTTGAGGAAACTTTCCTAAATGCATTTAACCAATTGCACCCCATCTAAGCCCTTAACACTATGGCAGTCCCAGTCTATGTTAGGAAAATTGAAATCTTCAATATGACAAGCCTATTGCTCCTGCAAGTCTCCCCAATCTCCCTGCATATCTTGTTCTTCGAATTCCTCTAGACTATTTGGGGGTCTATAGTACAGCCCCAATAATGTCGCCATCTCCTCCTTATTTCTTAGCTCCACCCACAAAGCCCCACTGGATGATTCTTCAGTTATTTGATCTCTGATTACTGCGGTGACATTTGCCTTAATCAAAAATGTAACTCCCTCTCCTCTCCTTCCACCACTTTTGTCGCACCTAAGACACCTATAACCTGGCACATTAAGCTGTCAGTCCTGTTCCTCCCTCAGCCATGTTTCTGTTATGGCTATAATATCCCAGTCCAATGTACCCTATTCACACCCTGAGTTTATCGGCCTTACCTGTCAACCCTCTTGCTTTAAAATAGATGCAATTTAATCCAACAGGTATTCCTTGCTCGCTGTTGCTTTCCCACCTAACATGTCTCTTCAGTTTACTATTTCTGATTACTGCCTTGCACCTGCCTCCCTGCTGTTGTGAATTCCGCCCCCCCCCCCCCCAACCCACCACCACTACTACTAATCTGGTTTAAGTCCTCCCTTGTAGCACTAGCAAACCTGGTCACCAAGATAGTGGGAGAAAGTGAGGACTGCAGATGGAGATCAGAGTTGAAGAGTGTGGTGCTGGAAAAGCACAGGTGACCAGGCAGCATCCGAGGAGCAGGAGAGTTGACATTTTGGGCTTAAGCCTTTCGTCAGGAATAGTGATTCTCCTGCTCCTCGGATGCTGCCTGACTGGCTGTGCTTTTCCAGCACCACACTCTTCGACTACCAAGATATTGGTCCTCCTCCAGTTCAGATGCAACCCGTCCCTCTTGAACAGGTCATCTCTGCCCCAGAAAAGATCTTAACAATGTAAAAATCTGAAAGCCTGCTCCCTGCACCAATTCTTTAGCCACACATTCATCTGCCATATCCTGCTGTTCTTTCCCTCACTAACACATGGCACGGGAAATGGTCCAGAGATTACCACCAATGAGGTCCTGGACTTTAACCTTTTCTAGCTCTCTATAATCACTCTGCAGAACCTCATCCCTATTTCTACCTATGTCATTTGTGTCAACGTGCACAATGACTTCTGACTGTTTAATTGTTCGCCACCATTCAGAACTGCAAGGCATTAATTTGATCCATTGGTTGTGGAGTTGCTTATGTCTGTCCATCATTTGCCTATTATGTGGTTGGCATGAAAGTAGTCCTGTTGTGTATGTTCACCAGGTTGGCACTTCATTTTTAAGTATGCCTGATGCTGCTCCTGGCATTCCCTCCTGCACTCTTCAATGAACCTATTTGTAAGGTCAAAGAATGCGGCAAATTACTATGATTAAGAGTCAACATGGTCTCATCAAACGGAAATCGTAATTGACAAATCTTTTGGACATTTTCAGGGTATGCCAGCAGGACTGACAATGGGAAATCAGTGCCTGTAGTATATTTGGATCTTCAAAAGTTAGGCAATAGACAAACGTATTTTACAAAAGATTGGGGTAATATATTAGTACAGATTGAGAATTAGTTGATGGACAGAAGCCAAAGCAGATTATTCTCCAGATGGCAGGCTGTAAGGCATAGGGTGTAATAGCTTTAGGGTCTCAGGTATTTAAAAGAATAATGAATAACATAGAAGAGGGAAGAAGGGTATAATGCTGGTTCAGTGGTATAATACATAGATGACATTGTCAAATCTTCATCATTTGATGATGTCCAAGATAGTAATTAATGTACAAGTTTGATACTTTTAGTGAAATTGAAATAGGTACATCATTGACAACATTCCTGTGTTTACAATGTGAGTTATATATTAATGTATATCAGTCTGTATTCAGCATTCCAACTGCAATAATTCAATTTCCAAATCACTGGGCGTAAAACAAAATCTAAGTTTAATTGATTAAAAGAAAGAGTTTTTATTCATTCAGAATAGTGAAATGCAAAATGCAAAATGATTTGTGATTTCATTCAAATGCATGAATTATTGGAAAAGAAAACACAATAAATGGAAGGAATTATTTAATTTTTACCCATTGTGACAATTGTGGCATGGTAACATCGAACTGCCTTTGAATAAAGCAAGTAGGCAGGTCCAAAATCCCTCCACGCTTCAGGCTCTCTGCTTTTATTCCTGATGAAGGGCTTTTGCCCAAAACGTCGATTTTACTGCTCCTCGGATGCTGCCTGAACTGCTGTGCTCTTCCAGCACCACTAATCCAGAATCTGGTTTTCAGCATCTGCAGTCATTGTTTTTACCCAAATAAACACCAGCTTAGAACAAGGATTGAACACAGTTCTGATCCACCAACTGTCCAGCAACTGAACCAATCAACTCCCATTGAGTCTCAGATTTTGTGGTGACATATACTTTCTCCATGCATGTCAGAGTTTGTCGTGATGAATAGTTATGGTAAAAGCTGGAGGGAATGATATACATGGGGAAATCTATGAAATCAGTCAAGAGAGGGAGAAGGCAAATAAAACTCTTCAAAACTATCAGTAATAATTTGACTTTATTTCATTAATGTTGAAAGTTAATTCAGGTACAGGGAATGACTGAATCATTGATAAACATCCAATTTCTTGTTAATTTCCTCAGTGGACATCTAAAAGTGCCTATATCCTCTTTAAGACACTGCAATTTTTAACTCTTTCGTGACGGTATCTTGGTCTGTATAGCTTTCTCCAACCACTTTCTAAACCTGAATACATGGGTGTAGAATCCATATTTCCCATCCCGGTCACATCCTTCTCCCCAGGAGACAATGCCCATCAGGTACCATCGCCTATTGTTTGGATTCTGTGTGACATTCAAAGAAAATGCTTATTAAGGAAACAATATTGCTTAAGTTAGATACAAAGGAGAACTGTACTATTTAATTAATGTCTTCACAATCACAGAATGTCGCAAAGTACATCATATTGACATGTAGGAAACACTATACCTCATTAGTGTATAGCAAGCTCTCAAAAAGCAATGTAATAGTCTTCCAGATAATCTGCTTTCTGAGTGAGGAATAACGCATAACAAGAATTCCTTTACTCATTTTCTAACACTTACCATTCACAGGATGACTGAATCACTGGCTAGGCCAACATTTATCACCCATCCCTAATTGTCCAGATGGCAGTTAAAAGTCAACTACATTGCTGTGGGTCTGGTGTCACATGTTGGCCAAACTAGGTAAGGATGGCAATTTCCTTTCCTACAGGGCAACAGTGATTCTGATGGGGTTTTCCAACAATCAAATTTTGGTCATCATTAGACTCCTAATTTGAGATATTTTCATTGAATTCAAATTCCACCATCTGCCACAGCAGGATTCAAATCCTCGTCCTCAGAACATTACCCGGGTCTCTGGACTAACAGTCCGGCGATAATAATATTAAGCCATCGCCTGCCTAAACACAGATTCATATGGATCTGGGAGAAGAGGCCTCACCTCAATTTAACATTTCAGCTGCAAGGTGATGTTTCCAGCAGAACTGTATTGAAGTGTCAGCCGAGGTTACACCTGGAGCCTGTGAACTGTATTGAAGTGTCAGCCTAGGTTACACCTGGAGCCTGTGAACTGTATTGAAGTGTCAGCCTAGGTTACACCTGGAGCCTGTGAACTGTATTGAAGTGTCAGCCTAGGTTACACCTGGAGCCTGTGAACTGTATTGAAGTGTCAGCCTAGGTTACACCTGGAGCCTGTGAACTGTATTGAAGTGTCAGCCTAGGTTACACCTGGAGCCTGTGAACTGTATTGAAGTGTCAGCCTAGGTTACACCTGGAGCCTGTGAACTGTATTGAAGTGTCAGCCTAGGTTACACCTGGAGCCTGTGAACTGTATTGAAGTGTCAGCCTAGGTTACACCTGGAGCCTGTGAACTGTATTGAAGTGTCAGCCTAGGTTACACCTGGAGCCTGTGAACTGTATTGAAGTGTCAGCCTAGGTTACACCTGGAGCCTGTGAACTGTATTGAAGTGTCAGCCTAGGTTACACCTGGAGCCTGTGAACTGTATTGAAGTGTCAGCCTAGGTTACACCTGGAGCCTGTGAACTGTATTGAAGTGTCAGCCTAGGTTACACCTGGAGCCTGTGAACTGTATTGAAGTGTCAGCCTAGGTTACACCTGGAGCCTGTGAACTGTATTGAAGTGTCAGCCTAGGTTACACCTGGAGCCTGTGAACTGTATTGAAGTGTCAGCCGAGGTTACACCTGGAGCCTGTGAACTGTATTGAAGTGTCAGCCTAGGTTACACCTGGAGCCTGTGAACTGTATTGAAGTGTCAGCCTAGGTTACACCTGGAGCCTGTGAACTGTATTGAAGTGTCAGCCTAGGTTACACCTGGAGCCTGTGAACTGTATTGAAGTGTCAGCCTAGGTTACACCTGGAGCCTGTGAACTGTATTGAAGTGTCAGCCTAGGTTACACCTGGAGCCTGTGAACTGTATTGAAGTGTCAGCCTAGGTTACACCTGGAGCCTGTGAACTGTATTGAAGTGTCAGCCTAGGTTACACCTGGAGCCTGTGAACTGTATTGAAGTGTCAGCCTAGGTTACACCTGGAGCCTGTGAACTGTATTGAAGTGTCAGCCTAGGTTACACCTGGAGCCTGTGAAGTGAGTTTTGAACCCACCTCAATTTAACTTTCAGCTGCCACCATGAAGCCAAGGCTGGCAAATAGATCTGCAACAGAGGAGCCCATTTATTTTTCATTCTTTCCTGTGATGTGGCTGTTGCATGCTGTGCCAGTAATCAGTCCCTATTCCTAACTGTCCATAGGGCAACTTAGTGGACCACCTTGGGTATTTAACACAATCTAAAGTAATTACATGGTCTCCATGAGGCCAGCTTTTTATTTTAGATTTTTCTTTTACTGAATTCTGCTTTTTTAAAATTCATTTGTGGGACATGGGCACCACTGGCTGGCCAGCATTGATAGCCCATCCCTATTTGTCCTTAAGAGGTGCCTTCTTGAATCGCTGCAGTCCATTTGCTGTGCATTGATCCACAATGCCAGTATGGAGGGAATTCCAGGATTTTGACCCAACGACTGTGAAGTAACAGCAGCATATTTCCAAGTCAGGGTGGTGATTGACTTGGAGGGGAACTTGTAGGTGGTGATGTTCCCATGTAACTGCTGCCTTTGTCCTTCTAGATGGAAGTGGTTGTGGGTTTGGAAGGTGCTAAGGATCTTTGGTGAATTTCTGCAGTGTATCTTGTAGATAGTACACACTGCTGCTACTGAGCGCCGGTGGTGGAGGGATTGAATGTTTGTGGATGTGATGCCAATCAAGTGGGTTGCTTTGTCTTGGATGGTGTCAAGCTTCTTTAGTTTTGCTGGAGCTGCACCCATCCAGACAAGTATTCCATCATACTCCTGACTTGTGCCCTGTAGATGGTGGATAGACTTTGGGGTGTCAGGAAGTGAGTTACTCACTGCAGTATCCCTAGTCTTTGACCTGCTTGTTGAGTTTCTGGTCAATGGTAACCCCAAGGATGTTGACAATGGGGGATTTAGTGATGGGTCAAACCGTTGAACGACAAGGGGTGGTGGTTAGTGTCTCTTATTGGTGATGGTCATTTTCTGGCATTTGTATGGCGTGAATGTTACTTGCCACTTGTTGGCCCAAGCCTGGATATCATCCAGATCTTGTTGCATTTGATCATGGACAGGTTCACCATCCGAGGAGCTGTGAATAGGGCTGAACACTGCAATCACTGGTGAACACCCCCACTTCTGACCTTATGACAGAGTGAAGGTCATTGATGAAGCAGCTGAAGATTGTTGGGCCTAGGACACTACCCTGAGGGACTCCTGCAGAGATGTCCTGGAGCTGAGATGACTGACCCTCCACAACCACAACTATGTTCCTTTGTGCCAGGTATGACTCTAACCAGCAGAGAGTTTGCCCCCTGATACCCATTAATTCTAGTTTTGCCAGGGCTCCTTGATGCCATACTTGGTCAAATGTGGCCTTGATGTCAAGGGCTGTCACCCTCACCTCACTTTTGGAATTCAGCTCTTTTTCTAGGTTTGAACTAAGGCTGTAATGAGGTCAGGAGCTGAGTGACCCTGGCAAAACCCAAACTGGCCGTCACTGAGCAGGTTATTGCTGAGCAGGTGCTGCTTGATAGCCCTGTTGATGACACTGTCCATCACCTTACTGATGATGGAGATAGACTGATGGGGCGGTAATTAGCCAGGTTGGAATTGTCCTGCTTTTTGTGAACAGGACATACCTGGGCAATTCTCCACAATGTCAGGTGGATGCCAGTGTTGTAACTGTACTGGAAGAGCTTGGCTAGGGGAGTGGCAAGTTTTGGAGCACACGTCTTCAGTGCTATTGCCAGATTGTTATCAGGGCCCATTGCCTTTGCAGTATCCAGGGCCTCCAGCTGTTTCTTGATATCACAGGGAGTGAACTGAATTGGCTGGAGACGGTATCTGTGATGCTGAGGACCATTGAAGGAGCCTGAGATGGATCATGCACTCGGCACTTCTGGCTGAAGATTGTTGCAAATGCATCAGCCTTATATTTTGCACTGATGTGCTGGGGTGCCCAATCATTGAGGATGGGGATATTTGTGGAGCCTCTGCATCCAGTGAGTTGTTTAACTATCCACCACCATTCACGACTGGTGTGGAAGGACTGCATAACTTAGACATAATCCGTTTGTTGTGGGATTGCTTAGCTCTGTCTATCCCTTAGTGTATATATCATTTGCCATACAAGTAGTCCTGTTTGGTAGCTTCACCAGGTTGATACCTCATTTTTTGCCTGCTGCTGCTCCTGGCATGCCCTCCTGCACTCTCTGTTGAACCAGGGTTGATCCCCTGGCTTGAAAGTAATGGTTGAGTGGGGGATATGCCGGGCCATGAAGTTACAGATTGTGCTGAAGTACAATTCTGCTGCTGTTGATGGCCCACAGCGATCATGGATGCCCAGTCTTGAGCTGCTAGATTGGTTCAAAGTCTGTTCCGTTACGCATGGTGATAGTGCCACACAACATAATGGAGGTTATTCTCAATGTGAAGGTGGGACTTCGTCTCTACAAGGACAGTGCGGTGGTCACTTTTACCTATTCTGTCATGGACAGATGCTTCTGCAACCGGCAGATTAGTAAGGATGAGACCAAGTATGTTTTTTCCTCATGCTGGTTCCATCACCACCTGCCATAGACCCAGTCTAGCCGTTATATTCTTTAGGCCCCAACCAGCTTGATCAGTAATGCAGCTGCTGAGCCACTCTTGGTGGTGGACATTGAAACCCCACCCAGAGTACAATTTGCACCCTTGCCACCCTCAGTGTTTCCTCCAAGTGTTGTTCAACATGGAGGAGTATTGATTCATCAGCCAAAGGAGAACAGTATATGGTCACCAGTAAGAGGTTTCTTTGCCCATTTTTAACCTGAAGCCGTGAGACTTCATGGAGTCCAGAGGGCAGTTGAGAGTCAACCACATTGCTGTGAGTCTGGACTCACATGTAGGCCAGACCAGGTAAGAATGGCAGATTGCCTTCCCTAAAGGACATTAATGAACAGACAGGTTTTTCCAATAATTGGCAATGGTTTCATTGTCATCAGCTGACTCTTAATTCCAGATTTTTAAAAATTGAATTCAAATTCCACCATCTGCCATGGAGGACTTTGAACCCAGGTCCCCAGAACATTATTCTGGGTTTCTGGATTAATCATCGACAGATCACCTCCCCAGGTCTTGGTGAGATTTGAACCCATGTCCCCAGAAGATTAACCTGGGGCTCTGGAATATTGGGCTAGCAACATTACTACAATGTCACCATCTCCAGACCAGCACCAATATAAATCTTCTCCAAAGGTCCCATTGATAGTTTCCACATCCATCCTGTTTCTCTTAGGGTGCATTCTAAGGAAGCAAGGAGTCAATGAGCCACAAAATAATGGTTTTATGCAGGAGATTTTAAATTAGAAGATCCACTGAGATCCACAAGAGAATAAGAGCGTATTGCCTCAAATAGACAATAAACTATGGTAGCTTTTGGAAAGACTGAGATACATCTCGTGTGATCCCATCACCAATACTGCTGTATGGTGCTCGACTGATAAATTCACAGCTGCAGGCCAGTTGATCTACTCCCTAAGGCTCCATCAATGTTGCTGTTAATCCTGGTCTGTATCTTAAGCCTTAAAGATTAGAATCCTTGTCATAAAACATCATATGAATGGGGATGCCTGAGAAAACCAATGTCTTTGAAACGCGAGGGTGTTTTAAGGAAAAGACACATGAAAATAGGAAGGTAGGAAATATTTAAGCATCCTCTTGGGAAACTAAAAATCTGTGTGTGGAATGAATGGTCGACCATAAAACCGTAAGACATTGGAGCAGAAATAGACCATTCTGCTTATCAAGACTGTTCCACCATTCAATGAGATAATGACAGACCTGATTATCCTCAACTTCACTTTCATGCCTTTTCTCTGGCCATTAAAAATTAAAGTTCTAGTACATTCACTTCCTTTATCCTATGGCCATTAAAAATTAAATATAGTACATTCACTTCCCCTTATCCCAGTCATTGTAATTGTAATTGCGTTGTAAATAATTCTGACTTCAGCACTGATCCCTGTGACACTCCATTACTTATGGGTTGCCACCCTGAAAATGGCCCCCTTATTCCAACTCTTCTACCAGTTAGCCAATCCTCTATCTATGCTAAAATACTACCTCAAAAACCAGAACTCTTACCTTATTAATTATCCTAATGTTATCCTAAGTTATCAAAAATTGCATCCATTGCTTGTTGTGGGTTGTTATCTCCTCAAAAAATATTCTAATAAATTTGTCAGGCCTCATTTCCCCTTCATGAAGTACTACTAATTCTGCTTGATCACATTACATATTTCTAAATGCTTTGCTATTGCATTCTTTACAATAAGGTAAAGTTGCCTTAATCCTACAGGGCTCCTCTCTCATTAGAGACAGATATGACTGATGCTCAGTTTAATTTGAGGGTGATCACACCTCAGGTAAGGCGCAAGGTTGAGAAGGCAGGATTTCAACTAGTGATGGAATTAAACTTGCATTGTAGGCATCACTCTGCATCACCAACCTTTCAGTCAGTCAACGGAGTTCTGATCCCAAATCCTTTATAACAGATGCTAACATTTTCCCAATAACAAACATTAAGCTGACAGGTCTACAGTTATCTGCTTATTGTCTCCTTCTCTTTCTAAATAAAAGTGTGAAATTGGTAATTTTCTAATCTTTTGGGACTTATCCAAAATTTAGAGATTCCTGGATGATTGCTACTCTCTGCATATTTTAATACCTAGGATACATCACATCAAGTCCAGGAGACTTATCAGTCCCATTAGTTTCCCTAACTTTTGTTCTCGAGGACAGTTATTTATTTCCTTGCCTTCCTCTGCCTGTTAATATTTACTAATTTTGGAGTGCTATTAATGTCTTCTACGGTGAAGACTCTTGCAAAGCATTTATTCAGTTCCTCTGTCATTTGCTAGTTTCCTATTATTATTTCTCCAGCTTCATTTCCTAAGGGGCCTATATTAATTTTGGCCTCTTTCTTTTTATATATTTAAATGCATTCTTGCAGTCTCTCTTGCAAATTTACCCTCAACAGTTATTTTCTTTTTATTTGGTTGTCTATTTAAAATTTTCTCAATCCTCTGGTTTACCACTAAATTTTGCCACATTGTTTGCTTCTGGTGGTGTCCTTAACTTGGTTGGCTTATTCCCTTCCTCAGATCTTTCATCCTTACTGGGATATATTTGCTGTGAGCCATGTAATATTTTCTTAGATATCTGCCTTTATTCCTCAACCTTTATTCCTCAACCTTCTTTGTTGTTAAATTGTCTTTCCCAGTTCACTCCAGCCAGCATTGCCCTTATTCTTATGTAATTATCCACATTTAAATTTAGCACCAATGTTTCTCACCCAATGTCTTCCCCTGAATGCTAAATTCTACCATGTTATAGTCACTGCCCCGAGGAAATATTTTACCCGAACAAAATTTATTAAATCTGCCTCATTACACATTCTGGATTAGTGGTGCTGGAAGAGCACAGCAGTTCAGGCAGCATCCGACGAGCAGTAAAATCAATATTTCGGGCAAAAGCCCTTCATCAGGAATACAGGAATCATTGTTTTTACCTCATTACACACTACCAGATCTAAAATTGCCTGATCCCTGTTTGGATCCACCAAATATTTTTCTCGAAAACTGTCCCGAACACTCTACGAATTCTTCCTCATGGCTCCCTCTGTTAATCTTGACTATCCCAATTTACATGAAGATTAAAATTACCATGATTAATGTGCTGTCCTTGTAACATGCCCTCATTATCTTCTGATTTATTGCTAACCAAACATACAGTTGCTGTTGGGTGTTTAAGGATGCTCCTAAGTGTCTTCTTTCTCTTTTTATTTCTTACTTCCTCTCGTATGACTTCTACATTTTTTGATTGCAGATCATTTCTTGCTATCATACTTGTTCCATCTTGTACTAACAAAGCAACCCACCCCCTTCCCATCCTGCCTGTCCTTTCAAACACATACTTCTGAATATTTACTTCCCAGCTTTTATCTTCTTGTACCCATATTCTGAATACTACTCCAAATTCAAGAGCCATTTAATTTAGCTTTTTTACCATTTTCCCCTTTTTGATCCAATTTACTGCTGTTTTCTATGTATGCGTACAAAGTGTATTGTTATCAGTTAGCTGCCCTGTACTGATGCCATTTTCTCTTGTTTTGTAAGCTTACATTTCCCCTCTCTCAAATCTCCAATTCCCCTCTAACTAATTAAAAGCCCTTTCGACAGCCCTAATTATTTGATTCACCACGACACAGATCCCAACATGGCTCAAGTGAAGCCCATCCCATTAGAATAGCTCTCTTCTATCTCAGTACTAGTGCCTTTACCCCACAAACTGGAACCCATTCTTCCCACACCAATCTTAGAGCCACTCATTTAACTGCTTGATTCTATTTACCCTATGCCAATATATCTGTGGCTCAGATCGTAATCCTGAGATTATTACCTTAGAGATCCTGCTTTTTAATTTAGCTCCTAACTGTTCAAACTCTTTTAGTAAACCCTCTTTTCTAATCCTATGAATATTGTTAGTAAGAACATGAACAATAACCACTGGTTCCCTCCCCTCCATCTCCAAGTTAGTCTCCAGCCCTGAGAAAATGTCCTTAACTCTGGCACTTATAGTTGTAGAGAATAGTATCTCCCTAATTCTCCTGCCCCAACCACTACTATATTCCTATTAATATCCCCCCACTTGAATGGCTCCCTGTACTAGGGCGTTGTGGTAGGTTTGCCCATCCTCCAGAGAGTCCCCGGTCTTGTCTGCACAGCTTGGACGACCCTTGTAACTGATAATTGCAAGGGCTACGGAGCCTCAATTTGAACCCTGGCTCCCTATACCTGCTTCACCTTAAGTTACATCCACCTGTCTGGGATCACAGATCATCTTTGACTGACAGACATGACTGCCTTCTGGAACAAAATATTCAAGTAACTTTCTCCTTCCCTGATGTAGCTCAATATCTACAGCTTGGATTTCAGTTCCTGAACTTAGATTTAAAGTTCCATGAGTTGCAAACACTTAGTAAAGATGTATTCGCTCTGGATCACATTGGTGCCCAGCAGCTCCCACATTTTGCAGCAGCAACACATCACCAGTGCTGCCTTCATTATCGTATTTGGCCACAGTATGGACAGACGTGAACAGGTTTATGAAACATAGAACAAAGTAAGTTCAGTCTCAGCATATTCATCGACCCTTTTAGGTTACTTGGAACATGCCAACACAAACAAGTTACAATATGCCTGCAAAATTTGAAGAAATTAGAAATAACGTAAAACTAACCTTCATCACAAAGGGGCCCCCGCTGTCTCCCTCACAGGCATCTCCACGTTGGTTAGCTTCTGGAGGGAAACCTAACACAGACAAAAAAGAAAACATTTTAAAGGAAGCAATCAAACTACAAACTAAATGCACAATATACCTATGCCTTCTTTTGTTTTTCTTCAGTTGTTCTTTTCTGACTTGGAATCTCACTGAATCCATCCCAATTGTTATGCAAGCCACATTCATTTCTAAACAATGCGAACAAAATGACTGAAAAACACTCTGATCCTTATATGTTACCTTCAAAAGAAGGTCTGTTTTTATTAATTTAGGATGGATAATGATATTTGCTATGGACCAGGTCAGACTACATCAAAACATTTCAAGAAGGTAGACTAGATCCTAACTTTTCTCGTTGTTTTAATCAGGTGTAAAGTGGATATTCCAGGAGTGATGCAGCTGGTCCAGCTATTCAGTTTTAAATAAAACAGAATTTATGTATAGACTACTGAATGAGCCACAAACTAAAGCGAACTGAATTTAGAACAACAACCAATCTGAAAATCCATTCAACTCATCACAACTTAATGATGCTGTCTTAAATCCTTGCAACAATCCCCATAAACACCCCCTTGGCTCAAAGGTAAAATCAAACACAGGTTCTTACAGGAGACTTGTCAGAGAGAAACAGGATCAGCATGGAACTGCTTCTCTGGGTCCCTAGACATGACCAGCAATGGCAAATAAACAGCTTGCTAAAACCAAACCCTGAACTGGGAGATCTGGCCACTCTCCTTTCATTGTACAATTGCTTTAAAAAAAAAGCACTTAAAATCTTTCTCAAGTAGATATTTCCAGTAATACCGGAACCTCTGCCTTTACAATCCCTCTGGAAAAATAACCCATGGGCAGTATAACCTTGTTAAAGGAGCAGCATTGTCACATATTCACTTGGAAAAGGAGAAACTCCATTCTCTCCCTAAGAGCAAAGAACAGACTAATCTTCAGCTTACAGGTACGTAATGGTATCAGACCAAAGTTAAAGTAAACAGAAGTAACTAACATTAAAGTAAGAAAAGTCATTTAAGGATTCATGATTAAGGCATGCCAGGACAGCTCAACCAAGTAGAATTCTGTGGCTTTGGGGAGTTACACGTCTTGTGACTTTGATAAGCCCATTCGTCACCAACAACACAGGAATACCTCCAGACTCTGGGCTGCAGCTCGAATCATTAAGAAGCATTTGTGAGGCAGAGAACTGTATGGAAAGCACATTCTGAGAGCTATATGTGGAGACAGGCAGTATTTTTTTTAGAAATTCTCTCATGCGACCTGAGATTACTGGCTAGGCCAGCATTTACTGCCCAGGATTCTTTTATCAGAAGAACAGAGCGGTTTTTCTGCAGCTGTCAAATATCACTCCAGGATGGGGGATTGTTGTGTCACCGGTAGTAGTTGTAGGGATGGCACAGAATAGGACATTCTTCTGAAGCGGGGTAGACAGTCGGGGGTTTGTGGTCCACATTCATATTAATTACATAGCGAGGTAGTGGGGTGCAGTCCTGCAATCAGAATTCATTTAGCCAAGTAGAAAATTGGCGAGCAGGACCTCCAATGCCTCATAAAAGTGAGTACAGAGCTAGGAAAATAAAAGAGGTGAACACATGGCTGGAACGATGTTGCAGGAGGGCAGGGCTTTAGATTCATGGGACACCAGTAGTTGCTCTGAGGGAGGTGGCACGTGTATTAGCTAGATGTGTTGCATCTGAACTAAGCTAGGCCAGTCTGCTTGTGCGGTTGTAAAGAGTTTAAATCAGCTCAGCAGGAGTGCGGAAACCAGGGCAGAATGTTAGGCACTAGCACTGAGATAGAAGAGTATTGCAACACTGAAGAGGATGTTTCAGAGGGTTTAAGGACTGGAGTAATTTGTTGTGGTTCTGTTCGCCGAGCTGGGAATTTGTCTTGCAAACGTTTCGTCCCCTGTCTAGGTGACATCCTCAGTGCTTGGGAACCTCCTGTGAAGCGCTTCTGTGTTGTTTCCTCCGGTATTAATAGTGGCCTGTCTCTGCCGCTTCCGGTTGTCAGTTCGAGCTGTCCGCTGTGGTGGCCGGTATATTGGGTCCAGGTCGATGTGTTTGTTGATAGAGTCTATGGATGAGTGCCATGCCTCTAGGAATTCCCTGGCTGTTCTCTGTTTGGCTTGCCCTATAATGGTAGTGTTGTCCCAGTCGAATTCATGTTGCTTGTCGTCTGTGTGTGTGGCTACTAAGGATAGCTGGTCGTATCGTTTCGTGGCTAGTTGGTGTTCGTGTATACGGATCGTTAACTGTCTTCCTGTTTGTCCGATGTAGTGTTTTGTGCAGTTCTTGCATGGGATTTTGTACACTACATTGGTTTTGCTCATGTTGGGTATCAGGTCCTTTGTTCTGGTGAGTTGTTGTCTGAGCGTGGCTGTGAAAACTATGAAAACAACCACCCCAACACACACAAACGAAGTTGCATCAAGACACTATTCAAAAGGGCCACAACACACTGCAACACACCAGAACTACAAAAAGAGGAAGAGGAATACCTATACAAAGTATTCGCCAAAAACGGATACCCTCGCAATTTCATCAACAGATGCCTAAGGGAGAGACAACGGAACGAGGACATGCCGCAACCCAAAGGACTAGCCACACTACCATACCTCAGGAGTATTTCTGAACTGACAGCCAGACTACTACGACCACTAGGACTCATAACAGCACACAAACCAACAGCCACGCTCAGACAACTCACCAGAACAAAGGACCCGATACCCAACATGAGCAAACCTAATGTAGTGTACAAAATCCCATGCAAGGACTGCACAAAACACTACATAGGACAAACAGGAAGACAGCTAACGATCCGTATACATGAACACCAACTAGCCATGAAACGACACGACCAGCTATCCTTAGTAGCCACACACACAGACGACAAGCAACATGAATTCGACTGGGACAACGCTACCATTATAGGGCAAGCCAAACAGAGAACAGCCAGGGAATTCCTAGAGGCATGGCACTCATCCATAGACTCTATCAACAAACACATCGACCTGGACCTAATATACTGGCCACTACAGCGGACAGCTCGAACTGACAACCAGAAGCGGCAGAGACAGGCCACAATAAATGCCGGAGGAAACAGCACAGAAGCGCTTCACAGGAGGGTCCCAAGCACTGAGGATGTCACCTAGACAGGGAACGAAACATTTGCAAGACAAATTCCCAGCTCGGCGAACAGAACCACAACAACGAGCACCCGAGCTACAAATCTTCTCCTAAACTTTGAACTGGAGTAATTTGGCTAGAGCTAAGGAATAAGAATGTCATAATTACATTGCTCAGTGCATTATTTAAGAGTTATATCTGGAGGAAAGCAATTATGATGCGATTAGGCAAGATTTAGGATGCATAGGATGGGGAAGCAAACTGTACAGAATGGGCACAATTGAAATGTGGAGCTTATTCAAGGAACAGCTGCTGCATATCCTTGAGAAGTATGTACCTGTCAGGCAGGGAGGAAGTGGTTGAACAGGGCAGCTGTGATTTACTAAAGAAGTTGAATCGCCTGTCAAGAGGAAGAAGGCTTATGTTAGGATGAGATGTGAAGGCTCAGTTCTGATGCTTGCGCATTACAAGTTAGCCCGGAAAGAACTATAGAGAGAGCCAAGAAGAGACATGAAGAGACGTGAGAAGTCATTGGAAGATAGGATCAAGGAAAATCCTAAAGCTTTCTACAGGTATATCAGGAATAAAAGAATGACGAGAGTAAGATTAGGGCCAATGAAAGACAGTAGTGGGAAGTTGTGCCTAGAGTCTGAGGAGATAGGTGAGGCACTAAATGAATATTTTTCATTAGTATTCACACTGGAAAAAGGTAATGTTATTGAGAACAATACTGAGATACAGGATTGAGGTTCACAAGGAGGAGGTGTTAGCAATCCTGGAAAGTGAGAAAATAGATAATTCCCCAGGGCTGGAAGGGAATCTTAGGATTCTCTGGGAAGCCAGGAAGGAGATTGCAGAGCCTTTGGCTTTGATCTTTATGTCATCATTGTCTACAGATGATTGGAGGATAGCAAGTTTTGTCCCCTTGTTCAAGAAGGGGGGTAGAGACAACCCTGGTAATTATAGACCAGTGAGCCTTACTTTGGTTGTGGTCAAAGTATTGGAAAAGGTTATAAGAGATAGGATTTATAATCATCTAGAAAGGAGTAAGTTGATTATGGATCGTCAACACGCTTTTGTAAGTTGTGCCTCACAAACCTTATTGAATTCTTTGAGAAGGTGACCAAACAGGTGGATGAGGGTAAAGCGGTTGATGTGGTATATATGGATTCCAGTAAGGGGTTTGATAAGGTTCTCCACAGTAGGCGATTGTACAAAATACAGAGGCATGGGATTGAGAGTGATTTAGCAGTTTGGATCAGGAATTGGCTAGCTGAAAGAAGACAGAGGGTGGTGGTTGATGGGAAATGTTCATCCTGGAGTACTAGTGGTGTACCGCAATAATCTGTTTTGGGGTCCCTGCTATTTGTCATTTTTATAAATGACCTGGATGAAGGCTTAGAAAGATGGGTTAGTAAATTTGCAGATAACACAAAGGTCGGTGGAGTTGTGGATAGTGCCAAAGGATGTTGCAGGTTACAGAATGACATAGATAAGCTGTAGAGCTGGGTTGAGAGGTGGCAAATGGAGTTTAATGCAGAAAAGTGTGAGCTGATTCACTTTGGATGGAGTAACAGGAATGCAGAGTCCTGGGCGAATGGTAAGATTCTTGGTAGTGTAGATGAGCAGAGATATCTCTGTGACCATATGCAGGTTGATAGGGTTGTTAAGAAGGCATATGGTGTGTTAGCTTTTATTGGTAGAGAGTTTATGTTTTGGAGCCATGAGATCATGCTGCAGTTGTACAAAACTCTGGTGTGGCCACAATTGGAGTATTGTGTATAGTTCTAGTCACCGTTTTATAGAAAGGATGTGGAAGCTTTGGAAAGGGTTCAGAGGAGAGTTACGAGGATGTTGCCTGGTATGGAAGTAAGGTCTTACGAGGAAGGGCTGAGGGACTTGAGGCTGTTTTCATTAGAGAGAAGGAGGTTGAGAGATTACTTAATTGAGACATATAAGATAATCAGAGGGTCATATAGGGTAGACAGTGAAAGCCTTTTTCCTCAGATGATGATGGCTAGCAAGAGGGGAGATAGCTTTAAATTGAGGGGTGATAGATATACGAGAGATGTCAGAGGTAGTTTCTTTACTTAGAGAGTAGTAGGGGCGTGGAATGCCCTGCCTGCAATAGTAGTAGGCTCACCAACTTTAAGGGCATTTAAATGGTCACTGGATAAACATATGGATGAAAATGGAATAGTGCAGGTTAGCTGGGTTTCAGAATGGTTTCACAGGCGGTGCAACATCGAGGGATGAAAGGCCTGTACTGTGCTGTAATGTTCTATGTTTTATATAGTTAAAAATCACACAACACCAGGTTATAGTCCAACAGGTTTAATTAGAAGCGCACTAGCTTTCGGAGTGACGCTCCTTCATCAGGTGATAGTGGAGGGCTCGATCGTAACACAGAATATATAGCAAAAATTTACAGTGCGTGATGTAACTGAAATTATAAATTGAAAAATTGATTGTCTGTTAAGCCTTTCATCTGTTAGAATACAGTGATAGTTTCACTTCTTTCATGTGTAAATCACAAAACCTTTTTTTTAAAGTTGCATTCTCGGGTTAGCTGTTAACAATGGTGATAGCTAGACAATATGTTGAAGGTAAACATATTGTCTAGCTATCACCATTATTAACAGCTAACCCGAGAATGCAACTTTAAAAAAAAGGTTTTGTGATTTACACATGAAAGAAGTGAAACTATCACTGTATTCTAACAGATGAAAGGCTTAACAGACAATCAATTTTTCAATGTATAATTTCAGTTACATCACGCACTGTAAATTTTTGCTATATATTCTGTGTTACGATCGAGCCCTCCACTATCACCTGATGAAGGAGCGTCACTCCGAAAGCTAGTGTGCTTCCAATTAAACCTGTTGGACTATAACCTGGTGTTGTGTGATTTTTAACTTTGTACACCCCAGTTCAACACCAGCATTTCCAAATCATGTCCTATATAGATCACCATTTATTGGGAAGAACATGGAAGAACAAATTTGCAAGGAGTTTAGAGAGATATAAACTTCAATTGAGTACTGAAATGGGGAACTTTAATCTTTGATAATATTAGTGTATTGCACATTATTTTCAACACTCTTTCCTAATTTCTCCATTCTACCATCTTTACTATTCACTTCTCTTCATCTTATGAGATCTGGTTTTCTCACATCATCATTCCTAATTTTCATTTCTGATCTTCACTCTGCAGTCCATCACTTCTCATCTTCACATCTCCCTCATTACTCTTCACCCTCGCTTCCTATCGCACTAATTCATGCTTTCACACATTATTTGTGTCTTTACTCCTCCCATCATTAGCATTCCTTCTAAAAATTACATTTCCTAACAGCACTTTCTGTTACAGAAATACTTCTTTAACCACTATCTTACTAATTGACCTAATTCAGAGGTAGGAGAACTGAGATTAAGGAATTATATTTTGTAACATCTTTATTTCATTGCATTTATTCCAAGAATATAATGGTTCATTTGTTTCATGCCCTCATTCCCAAATAACATTTTGTATTCATTAATTGAGCATTAGATTAGAAGCAGTGACTGGACATAGATACAACCAATGAACCCAGGCAGCATGGTGGCTCAGTGGCTAGTGCTGCTACCTTACAGTGCCTGGGACCTGGGTTCGATTCCAGCGTCAGGAAACTGTCTGTGTGGAGCTTGCACATTCTCCTTGAGTCTGCGTGGCTTTCCTCTCAGTCCAATTGACCATCTAACTTGCTCATAGTGTTTAGGTATGTGTAGGTTAGGTACATTAGTCAAGGGGAATGGGTCTGGGTGGGATTCTCTTCACTGTGTACTTGTTGGGCCAAATGGCCTGTTTCCTCACTGTAGGGATTCTATGAACAGCACCAGGCTCACACTGAATCTGTGGATCAGCCTCAACTAATATTGCTGTAAAGCCAGTCACAAAAATATAAATAAAGTACCTGTCATTTTCCTTCTATGAACAAGACGGACTATTTCATTTTATGATATCCACTCCCACCGTTGCTGGTGCACTGTGGCTGCTGTACAGGCAGATCGTGGTTTCAGTTACTCACGGTTTACTGCAACCGAATATATTATAGGGAACGTTCCAGGGAGCACCAGGGAGCAGGAGGATGCCACGAAGGCATCCCATTGAAATGACTGAGTTCGCTCCTATCTGCGGTTTCAGGCTTCCGTAGTTGGTCTCGGAATGCATCCAAAGTGGGTACGGGTTGTAGGGGGGAGCTACAGTATATATAATCTGCAAGATGCTTTGTAGTTAACTCCTGATGTCAATTTGATGGCACCACCCAGGACCCGAACCAAATTTCACAGCAACAAACTCCTGAGAAACATCCACCTTCAATTCTTGCACTTGCCTGAGCAGAACACATCTCATTGTTCTGGAATTCCCCACTCAACATCATTATGGCAATACCATCATCTTGGGGGCATCACTGATTCAAGGGGAAAACCCAATGCCAGCTTCAAAGGGCAACTCAAACTAGACAATGAATACAGTCTTGTTAGCATCACCTATATTCCGAGACCATGGATCAAAAGACATTTCAGCAAGAGTGGTTTTGTTTATTTTGTTATTATTTACCATTTGAATTATTTAATTACTTATAAGCCACTGTTGTGAGCCTGCTACCAAACTGCCCTTATTTAGGAATTTTCCAACATTCCAAGGGCTGCAAGAAAAAGGGTTGATTCAATCCCTGTCAGTTTTGAAAAGATCATGTTCTAACCAACACCAGTACCTATTCCCCTACAGAGATGCTGCTTCAATGATGCATTGACTCACCGGCACAGAACATGTTCTTTGTAACCTGAATAGAAGTGGATAATGTACAGTGTTGTTGTGAGATGATGGGAAGCTGGATCACCTGCAGTACCTCAGGCAAACTGGTTGCTGTATTGACAAAGGTTTCCTGCAGGTTTCCCCAACCTGTGATCCGACCCAAATGCTGTCTGTGTAGTAACCTGGAAACAAGGACAAGTGACTGAATATTCCTGCTACTCAAACAAGAAACTAGAAGCTGATGTTATTTTAATGCCTCATCCATCCCCTCTCTTATTCGGTTTGCTGAAGGAGCCAGAACTGGTGACACAGTCAGAGTCCAAACACCACTCTCATCACTTGAATTTGTAGATCTGTAATGTTAGCCCTCCCTCTCAGAATCAGTCTTGCTGTGCAATGTTCCTGCCTCTCAGCCTAGGTGTTAAGTCCCACTCCAGCACTTGTTGGCCAAAGAGGATGTTTCATAATGAAATTGAGGATCAACCTGAAGATTCCTCCAATATACATCGATGGCAGGTGACAACAGCGGGAGACATCCTGGTCAACCATGTGATGGAAAGCATGTCTGACACACTATCGTCACATAGCAAGTAAAAGTGCATATAGGTACAGTGATCTAAACTCCCTGAGTGAACGGTAACACAGCACTGCCACACTCATTCATACATAAGATATAAAGAGCAAAAGACTTGCAACTATATACCACTTCTGACAATGTGGGACTTTCCAAAGTACCTTACTGCAAATCCAGTTTGTTTATGAATGTAAATGGGTAAATAGGTGCAAAGTTGCATATATGTCTTATTTTTCAACAAAATTGTGCATTTATATGGCCCTAATAAACACTACCAAGGTACTTAACAGCAGAATTAATTCAGAGGATCAAAAACTCAGTCAATGAGGCAGGTTTTAAGAAGTAACTTAAAGGAAAAGTAAGAAATGGTACTAAATGTTGTTCTATTATTGGTGAACAGCCCCTCTTCTGACCTTATGATGGAGGGAAGGTCATTGATGGAGCAGGTCACCTGATGAAGGAGCAGCACTCTGAAAATTTATGATTTCAAATAAAGCTGCTGGACTATAACCTGGCGTCGTGTGACTTCTGACTTAATTCATATGTCCTGGTATTTGCATCTTGCTCAAAGCTATGCATAAATAATAAAAGTTCTCTACTCTGTCTATAAGCATAACAAGGTGAAAAGACCAAGTAGAGTGGAATATTAACCTGCGGGTTAATTCCTTGGTTGGTAGACAGACGGGCGATATATACTGAGTGAATACAATGGGTTTTTTCAAATGCAACAATGCAATATCACGGTTAAGGTTCGTTTGCCACTCATAATTGCGATGAACAATTATTTTATCAACTGCAACGACTTTTTCTGTATCCGTTTCATACCTAGAGGATAAAAGAATCACAAACAACATCTCTTAGTGGCGATGGGATAAAGAAATATTGTGCAACAATAAAGGATGAAGTGGCAGGAAAGAGAAATGAAGTAGGACTGAAAGGAAATCTTAGCATAAGGAAAAGCAACAAGGAAATAAACAGCAAATGTACAATTCCTTTCACACTGAGTGCACACCACTTACCTGCCCACACATTTCTAAACTATAACATACGGGACTAAGGTCAGGTGACAGTATTGTTATGGACCTGCTGCCCAAGTCTCAGCAGAATATCTCAAGCCTGCAGAGTGAAATGGTTCTCGGTATGAGTGACTAATGTCAGATTGCAGAGAATGCTCAAAAAGACCATGATTGTATAGCCAGTGCACTTCCATGAACTACTAGTGGTAGAGCGAGGTAAGAATTGCAGCCATTTCTTTGCGTGTAAACAGTTATAAAGCAGTCAGGTGATCTATACAGGAGATTACCCTACTGTGGAGACTGTGGAATATGTTTTTAGGCATCCAAAGTGAATAGTTAAACAGTTGTAAAACATGTCAACAATGTACTGATGGTGTACCTATGGCCTGTTTAGATTAGATCCCCTACAGTGTGGAAACAGGCCCTTCGGCCCAACAAGCCTCGCAGCGCCGGAGACCCGGGTTCAATTCCCGCCTCAGGCGACTGACTGTGTGGAGTTTGCACGTTCTCCCCGTGTCTGCGTGGGTTTCCTCCGGGTGCTCCGGTTTCCTCCCACAGTCCAAAGATGTGCAGGTCAAGTGAATTGGCCATGCTAAATTGCCCGTAGTGTTAGGTAAGGGGTAGATGTAGATGTAGGGGTATGGGTGGGTTACGCTTCGGCGGGGGCGGTGTGGACTTGTTGGGCCGAAGGGCCTGTTTCCACACTGTAAGTAATCTAATCTAATCTAATCTAAAAAAAATTCCACACCAACCCTCCAAAGAGTAACAAACTCCCCTCTAACTAATGCACCTAACACTACAGGCAACTTAGCATGGCCAATTCACCTGACCTGCACATCTTTGGAATGTGGGAGGCAACCAGAGCACCCGGAGGAAACCCGCACAGACATGGGGAGAATGTGCAACCTCCACATAGACAGTCGCCCGAGGCTGGAATCAAAGCTGGGACCTCGATGCTGTGAGGCAGCAGTGCTAACCACTGAGCCACTATACCACCCCATAAAAATGCAGGGTCGTGCGGGATTGCTTCCTCCTACATGCCTTGCCTCTAAGTTGTCTTCTCTTCCTGACTACCTCACTGACCCCATTCACAACCTAATTGCCCCCTCCTTATGATTACTAAGACAATCACCACCTCCCTGCTATTGCTCCTTTCAAAAATGCATGACCATTTCACCACTAAGTTGTTAAGCATCCATTCCTAAAACTGCGCTGCTCTGAACAAAGACAGTACGAGGTCTATTATGGTTAGGTTAACAAGTTTACATTTGGCTTAACCAGCAATCTAAAAGGAATCACCAGTGCAACAAATTGTTTCATCCAATAAAAAAAAGTTAAAAAGAAAATTGCTTCCTCCTATATGTCTTGCCTCCAAGTTGTCTTCTCTTCCTGATTACCTCACTGTCCCCATTCACAACCTAATTGCCCCTCCTTATGATTACTAAGACCATCACCATCTCCCTGTTATTACTCCTTTCAAAAATGCATGGCCATTTCACCAGTAAGTTGTTGGTCATTAAAATAAGGCCTGAGGCCTAATTTCAATCAGGTCTTAGGCCTAGCTTGTCTAATGCGAGGATTGTTCCCTGCTTCCAACGTAAGGAAAGTGAATATAATTTCTGTTATCTGATGTTGTGACACCCAAATTGTCACTGAAATGGCACCAAACCCAGTATATTTCCTGTGGCCAGATAAATCTACAGAAGTAGGGTGGAGCTACATGGTGGTTTTCATTAATCTGAAACAATTGGCCAGGAATGGCTAACAAAGCTGATTCTGATTTCCATTTGATTGATATGTACTTCACTTTCTGATGGGCAGTAATCTGAAGATTATGGGATGGAGTTTAAAGAAGTGTTTTTTTTTATCTTTTACTTACATGGTCTCATCCAGTTTCCTTTATAATTGATGATCAGTGTAGGAAGAAAGGTTTCATTTCTTCACAACTCTCTTCATAAACTCAGGACATCACACAGTGCTTTACAGTTAATTTGAAGAATGGAATTGGTGTCATATAGAAAACATGGTGGCCAATTTGCACACAGCAAACTCCCATATACATGCTCAGATAATCACCACAATTTTGTGGTATTGGTTGAAGAATAAAAGAGGCCTCTTTATAATTATGCCATGGAATATCTTACAAGAACAATGTCGTGTGAACCAAAAGTGAGTTTGAACTGACATATCTTTTTGGCCTACCCAGTTCGTTTGTGCTTCCCAAGACGGACGACAACGTCGTTTTCCGTGAAGTTCTTGTCCCATGGAGGATACAAGACACAGTGGGCTGCTGTAATAACCCACTGGTCACTCACTAGGCTGCCACCACATAACATCTGCTGAGGCCTTTTACGGAATAGCATTACTTGCCTGTTAAGGAGAAAATAGAAAAAATTTAGGAAGTTGAAATCCTGCCTGATGATTATTACTAGATTGTTTGGTTAGTAGTAAAGCCTTCCCTTCAGTTGGGTGGCTCAGTAGTTAGCACTACTGCCTTACAGGGACCCGGGTTCAATTCCTTGAGCAACTGTCTATGTATAGTTTGCACATTCTCCTCATGTCTGCATGGGTTTGTTTCCACAGACCCAAGATGTGCAGGACAGATGGAATGGCCATGCTAAATTGCACCATAGTGTCCAGGGATGTACAGTCCAGATGGATTAGCCTTAGGAAATGCAAAGTTTTAGGGATAGGGTAAGGTGGATGGGATACTCTTTGGAGGGCTGGGGTGGACTCAATGGGCCAAGTGGCCTGCTTCTACATTGTAGGGATTCTATGATAGTATGAAAGAATAGATCAAGGAGACATAGTCTTAAATTGAGAAGGGGTTTTATAGTTGTAAAATCAGAAATCACAAGCAAAAAGTGATTTGGAAAAGAACTTGCTTTTATATAATGCCTCTCAGATGCTCAGGATGTCACTTTGTTCTCTGTGATGCTGGAAGTGAGCATAGACCAAGGTCCCAGGTTTGATTCCTGCTTGATCACTACTTTTAATCTTAGCATTCTTGAACTAGTAACAAGATACAACAGCCAAGGTTCCCACTCTGAAACACAATCCAGAGACTCATTCTAGGAAGCTGCCTGGAGGTGTCAAGATGCTAGGACTCTCTGCCTGGGCTTACACGTGGCTGATGCCCATTTGGCCTTGGGTCCATTGCCACTTTTTGAACAGGACTCCTACATAGTTAATGAATTTGGAAAGAATAGAATCTCAGCTGGCAATCTTATAGAATCATATCTTTTCATGAGACAACAGGGTATGGGACACATGGCCAAAGTACTGGACTCACTGGTAGTCTATTACCCACCAGAAAATAAATGAAGCCACAGCCATTTGCTGTGTGTGTATCCATTTCATTACAACAAGAAGCAGACTTGCCAACACACACATGTTGGCCTTATACAGGAAGGACATTGTTAGTTCTGCAGGGTGGTCAACAGTGCCAACGATCTGGTCCACCAATGTCTTTTGTAAACCTTCCTTTCTGCATAAGTATTTGAAGTTTTACTACTTTGAATGGTATTGATACATTGGCAGGAAAATCTTCATACATTACCATGGGGCACTCCCTACTTCAGCATTGCTTCCATGCACAATTCGACCTTTGATGGATGCCAGCATTTCCTTTTCTCCTCCATCTTCCTTGTTTATGCGTTCATACAATGCTCTCAGACCACATTCTAGAAACAATGGGAACAGCTCAGTCACCAACATTTAAAACTTCCATATGTCCTTATGTTAGGTTATAAAGACAAGAATAAACATTGTAACATGTTGGGAACAGAGTACCTTGTTCTAATAGAACACTGAGTTCTACCTTGCCTGGTTCCACCCCACCCTTTCAGACAGCCAGACCCTCAAATCAGCCCTGCACTTTTAATCCTGCTGGATATATCTATTGCTTGCAGGCATCTGAGACCATCTAATCAAATCTAATGTGCAGACTGATGGAGTGGGCCAGTGGGATAGTGATTGGCACATGGTCAGCAGCTGGCAAGTGGAATATTAGGAAAAGTATGGTGTACAATGAAGGTCAACAGTGGGCTGTAGAGTATATCTGTGGAGGGGAGAAGCATAATAGATCAAGAAAAGCCAGGAGTGAAGCACAAAATTTCACAATGAAATCAAAAGACATGAAGAGAAATGTAGACTTACTATTTAATGTTGGAGAATCGACGTTTCAGACAAAAGACCTTCATCAGGAATGAGGCTTGTGAGATGAGGGGATGGAGAGAAAAATGGGAGGGGGAATGGGGCTGGGGGATGAGGTAGCTGAGAGTGCGATAGGTAGGTGGAGGTGGGGGTAATGGTGATGGGTCAGAGAGGAGAGTAGAGTGGATAGGTGGGAAGGAAGTTGGAAAGGTAGGACAGGTCATGTGTGCAGTGCCAAGTTAGAAGGTTGGAACTGGAATAAGGTGAGAAGGGGAATAAGGAAACTGGTAAAATCCACATTGATGCTGTGTGGTTGGAGGGTCCCAAAGTGGAAGATGAGCATTCTACCTCCAGGCATCGAGTTGTTAAAGTGTGGTGATGGAGGAGGCCCAGGACCCGTATTGGAAGGGGAAGTTGAAGTGCTCAGCCACGGCACGGTGGGGTTGGTTGATGCGGTGTCCTGGAGATGTTCTCTGAAGTGCTCTCCAAGTAGGCATCCTGTCTCCCCAGTGTAGAGGAGACTGCATGAGGAGCAACAGAGACAGTAAATGACAATGTGTGAAAGTGGATGTCGAAGGCTCCTTTGGGGCCTTGGATGGAGGTGAGAGGGTAGGTGTGGGCGAAGGTTTTGCAATTCTTGCGGTGGCAGGGGAAGGTGCCAGGAGGGGAGGGTGGGTTGGTGAGCAAGTGTGGGCATGGGAAGACCCCCCACTCCTATCCGCTTTCTGTAAAGCTCCCCACCCCTATCTGCTTTCCGTAAAGACCATTCCCTCTGTGACTCTATTGTCAGGTCCACACCATCCACCAACCCACCCTTCCCTCCCAGCACCTTCTCCTGCCACTGCAGGAATTGCAAAACCTGCGCTCACTCCTCCCCCACCTCTCCCACCCCCCCTCACCTCCGTCCAAGGCCCCAAAGGAGCCATCCACATCCATCAGTTTTAACTGCACTTCCACACATGCCATTTACTGTATCCGTTGCTCCTGATGCAGTCTCCTCTACTTGAGAACGCTTCACAGAACATCTCCGGGACACCTGTACCAACCAACCCCACTGCCCTGTGGCTGAACACTTTGATCCCCCTCCCACTCAGCCAAGGACATGCGGGTCCTGGGCCTCCTTCATTGCCACACCCTAACTATCCAACGCCTGGGGGAAGAACGCCTCATCTTCTACCTTGGGACTCTCCAACCACAGGCATCACTGTGGATTTTACTAGTTTCCTCATTCCCCTTTTTCCCACCTTATCCCAGTTCGAACCTTCCAACTCGGCACCGCACTCATGACCTGTCTTACCTCTCCATCTTCCAGCCCACCTATCCGCTCCACCCTCCTCTCTGACCTATCACCATTACCCCCCACCTCCACTTACCTATCGCACTCTCAGCTACCATCCCACCAATCCCACCCCCTCCCATTTATCTCCCAACCCTCTCGGTTCACAAGCATTATTCCTGATGAAGGGCTATTGCCCGAAACTTACATTCTCCTGCTCCTTATAAGCTGCCTGTCCTGCTGTGCTTTTCCAGCATCACACTCTTGACTGATATCCAGCATCTGCAGTCCTCACTATCTCCTTACCATTTAATGATGTCAATGATAAATGATTTGGATGTGAACATAGGAGGTATGGTTAGTATGTTTAAAGATGACACCAAAACTGGAGGTGTAGTGGACTGTGAAGAAGGTTACCTCAGAGTAGAATGGGATCTTGATCAGATGGGCCAATTGGCCAAGGATTGGTAGATGGAGTTTAATTTAGATGAATGTGAGGATCTGCATTTTGGAAAGCCAAATCAGGGCAGGACTTATACACTTAATGATAAGGTCCTGGGAGTGTGCAGGTTCATAGTTCCTTGAAAGTGGAATCGCAGGTAGATAGGATAGTGAAGATAGTGCTTTCCTTTATTAGTCAGAGCAATGAGTACAGGAATTGGGAGGTCATGTTGTGATTGCACAGGACATTGGTGAGGCTACTTTTGGAATATTATGTGCAATCCTGGTCTCCTTCCTATAGAAAACATGTTGCGAAACTTGAAAGGATTCAGAAAAGATTTACAAGGACGTTGCCAGGATTGGAGGGTTTGAGCCACAGGGAGAGGCTGGGGCTGTTTTCTCTGGAGCATCAGAGGCTGAGGAGTGACCTTATAGGCGTTTAAAGATCATGAGGGGCACAGATAGGGTAAATAGACAAGGTCTTTTCCCTGGACTGGGATGGTCCAAAACTAAAGGGCACAGGTTTAAGGTGAGAGGGGAAAGATTTAAAAGGGACCTCATGGGCAACTTTTGCCACGCAGAGGGTGGTGCATGTATGGAATGAACTGCCAGAGGAAGTGGTGGAGGCTGGTACAATTACAACATTTAAAATACATCTGGATGGATTTATGAATAAGAAGGATTTAGAGGGATATGGGCCAAGTGCTGGTAAATGGGATTAGATTGGTTTCAAATATCCAGTCTGCACAGAGGAGTTGGACCGAAGGCTGTGGAATGGCAACTTTGTAAACTTTTCACTGTATTCTTATACTTGAATAGGTGAGACAATAAAATAAAACTCTAATTCTAATTCTAAATGATTATCTGTGAAGCAGTTTAGCTTTCTTGGGTCCGATTACTAGGAAGCTGCTTTTGGGACAATTTGACTATTAATAAATTATCATGTCTTTAAAGCACCAAAACTGTTTAGTGCTTGGCACATAACTTATTAATTGAGTCACAAAAGTAAAGGGTATTGTTGAAATGAGTACTTCGAGTGCATATAAAGAAAGACCATCTGTATTCAGGTGTCCGTCAATCATTCTTACACTGAGATTGAGGCTGCAATATTTCTTTCATCATCCAAGAGGCCTGCACCTCAAATCTAACTTTCACCTCATTTTCATCCTCTTGGTCTTTGAGCACTCAATACAGAGTGGGGCAGGCAAGTCAAATGTCCTCTTTTTGGGTCTGCTACTGGGACCAGCCAAGGTGGCCATCAATGGGTCTAGGCTGTGGGCAATGGAAGAGTGATTGTAACTGACTGCCTGCCTTTCTTTTGTATTTTATGCTCACATCCAGGTGATCCTAGAGAGGGATCGCATTGTGTTCATCGGTAGATTAAGGTCTTCCTGTAGTGATTGAACAAGGTCAGCCAGGTTGACCTCATACAATGTGAGTTCTCTGAAAGGGGTTGTTAACCTGGTCCAGTCAGAGAGCCTTGGCTGACAGATATAAGCAGAAGTGTTAAGGGCTTTGCTCACTCTAGGAGCCAGCTCTGAGCAGGATGACTTGGCGATGGGATACCAGCCTCTGTGGAGTTATCTCACGTCTGAGACAAGGAGCTATAGATTATAGCTACTCTCAAGACCATATTTGAATTTCCTTTTGAGATTTTGTCTTTAAAAGGTTGCCACTTGTTTAGTTTGTCCCAATTTGGTTTAATTTGATTTTGTTTAGTTTAATTCAATTTAATTGTTTTAATCCTTTTATTATAAGAATACAATGAGAGAAAGAGAGAGATAGACTACATGTGGCTTCTCCAGCCTTCAGCAGTCTGACAGTCCTAGGTGTGTGAGACTGCACCTGTTTCTTTGTCTAAAGGATTAATTGTAAAAACATCTGTAGGTTTGTAAAAAGGGGAATATTAGCAAAGAAATGTGGGTTCATTATAGACAGACAGAAGAATTTGTAGTTGGGAATGGGGCAGTGAAACTAAATAAATACTTAGTGTCTGTCTTCATAGGCGGAGGCACAAGAAATCTCCCTGATAATACGGAGATCCAAGGATTGAGTGAGTGTGTGGAACTGACAGAAATTAGTATTATCTCAAAAAAAAAGCAGCATCGGAAAAATGAATGGGACAGAAAGCTGACAAAGCCTCATATGATAACCTTCACCCTATAGAGTTGGAAGTGATGGCTACAAAGATAATGGGTCCATTGGTGATCATCAATCAAAATGTATTCATTCTGAAATGAGACTAATAAATCAAAACATTGCAGATGGAACCTCACTGTTTAAGAAAGGAAGGAGAGAGAAATAGGGAACTATGGACTTAACTATGATAGCCTGACATCAGTACTATGGAAAATATAAGAATCTATCATAAAGGACCTAATTACTGGATATTTAGAAAAGAATTGCCCCATTGGACACAGCAACATAGATTTATAAAAGGAAAATAAAATTTTCCAACCTGGTAGAGATTTTTGAAGCTATTACTAGCAGAAGTTGAGCAAAGAAGTGAATCAAACAGTCAGGGCAGGCAGGGACAAAGCAGAGAACAAGGTAGGACTGATAAATTAAATTGCATTTATTTCAATGCAAGGGGACTAACAGGGAAGGCAGATGAACATGGTAAGGAACATGGGACTAGGACATCATAGCAATTACAGAAACATGGTTCAAGGATGGACAGGACTGGCAGTTTGATGTTCCAGGATACAAATACCAGGGGAAGGACAGAAAGGGAGGCAAGAGAGGAGGGGAAGTGGCGCTTTTGATAAGGGATAATGTTACAGCTGTACTGAGGGAGAATATTCCCGGAAATACATCCAGGGAGTTATTTGGATGCAACTGAGAAATAAGAAAGGGATGATCACCTTTTTGGATTGTATTATAGACCCCCTAACAGTCAGAGGGAAATTGAGAAACAAATTTGTAAGGAGATCTCACCTATCTGTAAGAATAATAGGGTGGTTATGGAAGGGGATTTTAACTTTCCAAGCATAGACTGGGACTGCCATAATGTTAAGGGTTTAGATGGCGAGGAATTTGTTAAGCGTGTACAAGAAATTTTTCTGATTCAGTATGTGGATGTACCTACAAGAGAAGGGGAAATAAGACAGGGCAAGTGACTGAGGTGTCAGTGGAATCGAACTTTGGGGCCAGCGACCATAATTCTATTAGATTTAAAATAGTGATGGAAAAAGATAGACCAGATCTAAAGTTGAAGTTCTAAATTGGAGAAAGGCCAATTTTGACGGTATTAGGCAAGAACTTTCAAAAGCTGATTGCAGCAGATGTTCGCAGGTAAAGAGACGGCTGCAAAATGGGAAGCCTTCAGAATGAGCAGTATATTCCTGCTAAGGTGAAAGGAAAGGCTGATAGGTATAGGGAATGCTGGATAACTAAAGAAATTGAAAGTTTGGTTAAGAAAAAGGAAGCATATGTCAGATATAGATAGGAGAGATCGAATGAATTCTTAGAAGAGTGTAAAGGCAGTAGGAGTATACTTAAGAAGGAAATCAGGAGGGCAAAAAGGGGACATAAGATAGCTTTGGCAAAAAGAGTCAAGGAGAATCCAAAGGAATTTTACAAACACATTAAGGACAAAGGGTAAATAGGGAGAGAATAAGGCCCTTCAAAGATCTGCAAGGTGGCCTTTATGTGCAGCCGCAGGAGATGGGGGAGATACTAAACAAGTATTTTGCATCAGTGTTTACTGTGGAAAAGAACATGGAAGATATAGAATGTAGGAAAATAGATGGCAACATCTTGCAAAATGTCCATATTACAGAGGAGGAAGTGCTGGATGTCTTAAATGCATAAAAGTGATTATATTCCCAGTGCCTGATCAGGTGAACCCGAGAGCTCTGTAGGAAACTAGGGAAGTGATTGCTGGGCTTCTTGCTGAGATATTTGATCATCGATCGTCACAGGTGAGGTGTTGGAAGACTGGAGGTTGGCTAACATGGTGCCACAATTTAAGAAAGGCGGTAAGGACAAGCCAGGGAACTATAAACCAGTGAGCCTGACGTCGGTGGTGGGCAAGTTGTTGGAGGTAATCCTGAGGGTCAGGATGTACATGTATTTGGAAAGGCAAGGACTGATTAGGCATAGTCAACATGGCTTGAGCATGGGAAATCCTGTCTCACAAACTTGATTGAGTTTTTTGAAGAAGTAACAAGGAGGATTGATGAGGGTAGAGCAGTAGATGTGATCGATATGGACTTCAGTAAGGTGTTCAACAAAGTTCCCCTGGGAGACTGGTTAGAAAGGTTAGATCTCATGGAATACAGGGAGAACTAGCCATTTGAATATGGAACTGGCTTGAAGGTAGAAGACAGAGGGTGGTGGCGGAAGGTTGTTTTTCAGATTGGAGGCCTATGACCAGTGGAGTGCCACAAGGATATGTGCTGTGCCGATTACTTTTTGTAATTTATATTAATGATTTAGATGTGAGCTTAAGATGTATAGTAAGTTTGCAGAGGACACCAAAATTGGAGGTGTAGTGGACAGTGAAGAGGGTTACCTCGGAATATAATGGGCTCTTTGTCAGATGAGCCAATGGGCTGAGGAGTGGCAGATGGAGTTTAATTTAGATAAATGTGAAGTACTGCATTTTGGGAAAGCAAATCTTAGCAGGACTTATACACTTAATGGTAAGGCCCTTGGGAGTGTTGCTGAACAAAGAGACCTTGGAGTGCACGTTCATAGTTCCTTGAAAGTAGGGTCGCAGGTAGAATAGGATAGTGACGAAGGCATTTGGTATGCTTTCCTTTATTGGTCAGAGTATTGAGTACAGGAGTTGGGAGGTCATATGCGGCTTTACAGGACATAGTTTAGGCCACTTTTGGAATATTGCGTGCAATTCTGGTCTTCTTCCTATTGGAAAGATGTTGTGAAACTTGAAAGGGTTCAGAAAAGATTTATAAGAAGGTTGCCAGGGTTGGAGGATTTCAGCTATAGGGACAGGTTGAATAGGCTAGGGCTGTTTTCCCTGGTGTGTCAGAGATTGAGGGGTGAGGTTTATAAAATCATGAGGAGCATGGATAGGCTAAGTAGTCAAGGACTTTTCCCTGAAACTCCAGCAAAAAAAAAGCTTTCAAATTCCAGAAATAGTTTGGTATTCAAAGAATGGATTGTATGATGAAGCTGCTGTCTGATATAGGGGTCACAAGCGATAACCATATGGGTTCACTATCTCAAAATAACATGCTACAAATGATAGCGAGCAATGAGCTAACATTGATTTGCAATCCTTTATATTGCTGATTACATTATAGCTGGGTGTAGATAGAATAGCAACCCCTGCAGATGATACACAATGCAGCATTGTTCATGGAAAGCCAAAAAAACCTAGCAATATGGACCAATGACCTCCAAGCCCAGTCTCTTAGAAACTCAGCCAAACTGTGTTGTATATTTTTTTTTAACCAATCTGTTCATCCAACTCCATTTTCATTTTGCCCCTTCCCTCTTCTCCATGTTTGGTTGTTTGCATGTAAATTAATCAATTGGAAAACATGGGTGATTTATTGGTGGTGGTTAATTGATGGAAAACGATACTGCAGGTGATTTGGTGATGGGGAAAAGAAAACTTTCAGTTGTTTGTAAGAGCATTTCTGAACATAAAGAAAATCAGCCACTTCAGAAGTGTTATGAGATAAGCAGGTGGGAGTTGAAGCTAGGCCTCATGGCTTGGACGTAGAGATATTACCACGCATCACAACAGCTGTATTGTAGTTATTTTAACTAACCTGTTCATGATGTGTTATAATACATCTCTGGAGCAAGTAGGAACTGAACCTGGACACTACCAATGCACCATAACATCCCTAGGTCTTGTGTGTATAGATTTTCTGAATGCACTGTCTGGAATTCTGATGCGCCTCTGGACTTGAACCTAGACTTCCTGGCCCAAAGATAGGGGCATTACAACCACATCATAAAGTCCACCACACGGTGTTCTAAGTATTTTCCAATCAACCTGTTCAGAGGTTGGGAGCACCTCTAGTGCAGGTGGAATTTGAACCTGGAGTTCCTAGCCCATTGGTAAGGATTCCACCACTGCACCATAAGAACTCTGAATTGCCCTGTACCTTCAATCACCTGACACTACACAGATACTTTGTGAGGAGCTCAATGAATAAAACCAGAGAGCATCATGAGCAGCCAAGCGGAAAGCCTACCTAAAACCATACAGGCAGGTGACCCTGAAGGCCACACATAACACCGCAGGGATTTTAACTACATTTGATCTGGCATTTGAAGCTTTTTGTTAATGAAACAGAGCAATTGTCTCCCAACCTTCCTGCTAAGATTATTGATACACTGCTATGCTGTCATCCTCAGGATGATATACTTATACGACTGACATGCCTTGCTTTGTGACTTGATCTTGTTTGTGTCCTTCCCTACTCATTGAATGCAGTACAGGTTCCCATTGACAATGGTAGTGGCATCTGAATGCTGACAGAGAACTGTATATGAGAAATCCAAGGCTTGGAATAAGGTAGACTTTCCACTTAGCCACTCATGACTCTGGCAACCAAAAATCTAACTTTTCTGACATCACTCTGTCCCTTACATAAAACATCTTGAAAATAAGTCTCACTTTTAATGCTCATACAATACTGTTCTAGTCCCAGGGCTGACTTTGCATAATCAAGCCTCAGACACTGCAATTATTCACAGGTCTCCAACAGTCCAGTAAAGAAATTCGAAGAAAGAGATAACTAATTCTAAGTACAGTTCATTTTCATTTTTATAAGAAGCATGCATCTGGACTTACCATCCTCTCCTTTACCAAAAAACTTAGGATTGAAGGAAGTCGTGTACCCAGAATCTACTGTTCGACCAGTTATCCTGCTTTCATCCACTTCCTCCTCTGAGGGTTCTTGGAATATATCCACAAGGTCATCTGTGTGGTGGTAAGAAACATTGATGACTACGTACAATGGATAAGACCAAGTGAATGAGAATTCAACAAACACTAATCAGAATATTGACTGCAGTACAGCTCCATCTTTATGAGAGTGGGGCTAGAGGTAAACCTGAAGTTATGAATGGATAGAGTAAGGGTAGATCACTGCCATAGTCAAAACAGAAAATGCTAGAAATACCGAGCAGGTCAGGCACTAGACAACAGAATTAGTGGACTGGATTTTCAACATAGAAGCGGTTACCAAGGATCAACAAATTTCTTAGCTCAGCGCATCCACCTCAGAAGAACGTAATTTTTGTTTCAGGGTGTGGGCGGACAAGGATATGCAGAGGCTGCCAAATGCAGGTTGGTTAAAATCTCTGGGATTTAATCCCACTTGTGGTTTTCAATAGTGGATCTTTTAGCACTCACCTTTCAAATTTCTTTCAACCCCCCTCACCCACCCACTCCTGATACTTTATCCATGCCAACCTTTGCCAATCCATGCAACCCCTCCACCACACATTTCTCCTGACTGCCTAAGGTCCATGTCATCCTAGAATACTTCCATGTCTCCTTCATCCAATGTACGCTCTGAATAAAATGAATAACAAATGGAAAGATTTGTTTAAAAATCATAATTTTGTCTTTTTGTAAAAGTTTTGCTGTTCCTGAAATCCCAGAAAAGTACCACAAACAACCAAAGCATTAAATTATCAATAGTAGAAACTACAAGCACACAATTTTGTAAATGTATAGCTAACCATTCACAGACAAGAACTACAAAATAAGAAAAATCAATCAAGCACTGTTTTCCCTCATGCGCAGTTGTGTCAACAAACTAACAAATATCTGGGCTCTCTTCCAAGTGCTATGATTAAGGCTAGAGGGGTTAGTTGTGATTCTAATCTCACTGCCCTGCAGGTCAGAACACAACATAAGAATACCTTTTCTAGTTACTAAGATGACCAATTAAATACCCTATCTATATCAAGTTTCAAACAAAACAATTATCTAGAGGTTTCTTAAAAAACAATTATTTTATTACCAAATTATTGAATTAGGATGCAATTATTGGTCAATGTACAGAAATATAAATGCTTATATCCCTAAATATCCCCAAATCCCAAAGCACACAAGTAAACATACATTCTCTTCAGTAATGGGGGAAAAACAGATTTCTCTGCAGAGTCTAACATCCTGAAAAAAAGAATATTTGGGCAATAGGTTACACTTGAAGACAAAAGGATAAACTGTGGAATGTTCTGTTGCTCTAATGTCCTTGTATATTGGCAAAGTCCCTAATCACACAAGGTTATCTCTGAAGTTCTGTGGACACAGCATATCCAGGAAGTTTTATCTTAACCTGGTCTTTAGTCACCCTTTCAAAACAACGAAGCGGACTCACCCTGAGTTCACTAAGAGGGTTTTCTTATCGGTAATGGGTGAGATCAACTGCAATAGGATTAGGCAACATCCTGGTAAATCTCCTCTAAACCCTCTCCAGTGCTATCACATCCCTCCTAGAATGTGGATTCCAAACTGTACACAATACTCTAGCCAATGTCTATATAGTTCTAGCATAACCTTTCTACTTTTAAACTCTATGCCTCAGCTAATGAAGGCAAATATGCTGTATGCTTTCTAAACCACTTTTTCTGTTCCATTACCTGCACATTAAGGTCCCACTGATTCTTGGTGCTTCCCAGGATCCTACCGTTCTTCATGTATTCTCTTGCTTTGTCTGTCGTGTCCAAGTGCATCACCTCACACTTATCCAGTTTGAATTCCATTTGTCACTGATTAGCCTATCTGGTCAGCCTACCTGATCAGTTTGGAATCCCTCCTGTAATCTAAAGCTATCCTTCTCACTATTTACCACCCCATCAATTTTCATATCATCTATGAACTTATTGATCAACCCTCCTACATTCAAATCTAAATAATTTTTATACACTACAACCAACAAGGGTCCCAATACAATGAACAGTGCAGAACCCGACTGGACTCAGGATTCCAGTCACAAAAACATCACTCACCCACCACCCTCTTCTTGCTTCCTGCCACTCAGCTAATTATAGATCCAAATTTTTGGATCTCATGGATTCTTATCTTCACTATCAGTATCCCACATGGGACCTTACCAAAAGCTCGCTGAAGTCCAAGTAGACATGGTTGATTGCTTGCCCTCATCTACACACCTGGTCACCTCTTCAAAAAATTCTATGGAGTTCGTCAGACATGACCTTTCTTTAACAAAACCATGCTGACTGTCTTGATTCATCCCTGCCCCTCCAAGTGCAGATTCATTCTGTCCCTCAGAATTGCTTCCAGTAGTTTCCCACTATCAGGTTGGACTGTCTGGCCTGCAGTTTCCTGGTTTAACCCTTGCTCTCTTATTGAATAACATTGACACATTGGCTATCCTCCAGTCCTCTGGCACCTCTCCTGTTTTATTGACAGCACCCCTGCGGTTTCTTCCCTTGCCTCACTCAGCAGTCTGGGATACATTTAATCAGGCCCTGGAGATAAATCTACTTTTAAGCCTGCCAGACCACTCAGAATCTCCTTTCTGTGTATGATAATTTCTTTAAGTATATCACAGACCTTCTCCATTGATTTTAAGTTCACATTGTCGCTCTCACGAGTGAAAACTGACACAATGTATGCATTGAGAAGCCTTCAGGCACAAAATACTTTAGTGCTCCTCAATAACCCCTTACTCTTTCCCTAAATAGCATTTTACCCTTATGGAAAATATCTTCTTACACAATCAGTATTCCTCTCAGTGTCTGCTGTTTGGAGCACTCAGTATCTGCCACCAGCCTCCCTTTTTCTCTTTGTGCAATCTTCTATATCCCTTAATATCCAGCGTTCACTGGATTTGTTGGAACATGTTGGGCCCTGTATTCTCCCTATTTCATCTTGAATGCTTTGACACATATTTATCTAAAAGTATCTGCTCCCAGTACACTCTGGCCAAAACATACCTGATCTTCTTAAAATCAGCCTTACTCCTATTTAAACTTTGCTTTCAGGCCCATCCTTGTCCTTTTCCAGAATAATCTTGAATCCAACAGAATTATGATCGCTGTCTGCAAACTTCCTTCCTACTGATACTCCAACCATATGTCTGACTTCATTCACTAAAATTAAGTCCAGCACTTTCCTCTGTCTTGTAAGGTCTTCCATGTATTGACTTAAAACGCTCTCCTGGATGCATTTTAAGAATTTTACTCCCTCTAAATTTTTCATACTATGACAACTCAGTTAACATTGGGGAAGGTGAAATCCCCTAACATCTCTATGCACTTCCTTGAAATTTACCAACATATTTTCTACTGCTCCCGGACTGTTAGGGGCCAATACCATATGCCCAGCAAAGTTAATTTGAGCAGCCTCAGAAGATATCACCCCTTCTTCCTGCTGTAATTAATTCCGTGATCAATATTGCAACATTCTCTTTCCCTGTTTCACTAAAGACTGAAGATCCTGGAATATTGAGCTGCCAACCCTGTCCCTCTCTCAACAATGTCTCAGTGATTGCAATGACATCATGGACCCATGTTTTAATTTGTTTTCTCAACTCACCCTCCTTGTTAATCAAATTCTTTGTGTTAAAACAAATATGATCCAACCTTTCCAAATTCCCTTATGCCTTAAATGGCCTATAATTTCTAGGCTTACTTAACTCGCTTGCTGCCTCTTCTAATTGTAGCCACTGATGTCTCTCCTGCTGCCCTTTCTTTCAAAATCCCGATCCCCCTCCAAGTTAGTTTAAATTCTCTCCAAAAGCACTAGCAAACTGAGCCACAAAGATGCTGGTTCCATTTCAGTTCAGGGTGCAACCTGTCTGACTTGTACAGGTCCTACTACCATCAAAAGCACTCCCAATGTCTCAGAGATCAAGAGCCCTTCCTCCTGCACCATCTCCCCAGCCACACAGTCATCTGGAATAACCTCCTGGTTCTCTACTCAGTAGCACATGGTATCAGTTGTAATCCAGAGATTAGAATGGTTTGGGTCCTGTTTTTTTTAATCTATTTCCTAGCTCCCTAAATGCTGCTTGCAGGACTCAAGATTAGAGAGGTGCTGGAAAAGCACAGCAGGTCAGGCAACATCTGAGGAGCAGGAAAATTGATGTTTCAGGCAAAAGCCTTCATTAGGAATGAGGCTGGGAGCCTTGGGGGTGAAGAGTTAAATGGGAGGTGTTGGGGCTGGGGGGAGGTAGCTGAGCCTACAATAGGTGGATGGAGGTGGGGGTGAATGGTGATAGGTCGGAGAGAAAGATGGAACGGATAGGTGGGAAGGAAGATTGACAGAGGGGACAGGTCATGAGGATGCTGCTGGGCTGGATGGTTGGAACTGGGGTAAGGTCTGGGGAGAGGAAATGAGGAAACTGGTGAAATCCACAGTGATGCCATGGGTTGAAGAGTCCCAAGGCGGAAGATGAGATGTTCTTCCTCCAGGCATCGGGTGGTAAGGGAGTGGTGATGGAGGAAGCCCAGGACCTGCATGTCCTCAGCAGAGGTGGAGGGGGAGTTGAAATGTTGGTATGGGTGGCCCGGAGATGTTCTCTGAAGCGCTCTGCAAGTAGATGTGCAGTCTCTGCAATGTAGAGGAGAATTTATCGGGATCAATAGATACATAAATGACATGTGGAAGTGCAGGTGAAACTTTGATGGATGTGGAAGACTACTTTGGAGCCTTGGATGGAGGTGAGGGAGAAGGTGTGGGTACAGATTCTGCAATTCCTGCAGTGGCTTGTTGGGGGGTGTGGACTTGACCAGGTAGTCGCAGTGGGAACGGTCTTTATGGAAAATGGATAGGGGTGGGGAGGGAAATATATCTCTGGTGGTGGGGTCCGTTTGTAGTTGGCGGAAATGGTGGAGGATGATGTGATGTATATGGAGTTTGGTGGGGTGGAAGGTGAGAACCAAGGGGCTTCCTGTCCTTGTTGCGGTTGGAGGGCGGAAGCGCGGGACATGAATGAGATGCGCTGGAGGGCATCATCAACCACATGGGAGGGTATATTGCAGTCTTTAAAGGCGGCAATCTGGTATGTTCTGTGATGGAACTGGTCCTCCTGAGAGTCGAAGTGGTGAAAGCGGAGCAATTGGGAATAAGGGATTTTTGCAGGAGGCAGGGTGGGAGGAGATGTAATCCAGGTAGCTGTGGGAGTCGGTGCGTTTGTAGAAAATGTCAGTGTTGAGTTGGTCATCATTGATGGAGATGGAGTGGTCCAGGAAGAGGAGAGAGGTGTCAGAGATGGTCCAGATGCTTGCAGAACTCGCCCAACCTCCTTTTCCTACTTCTGTTGTTGGTACCGATATGTACCACATTTTTTGTCTGTTTGCCCTCCTCTTCAGAGTGCCCTGCAGCCTTTCAGAAACACGAATAGGAAAGGTTTGGAGGGATATGGATCAGGAGCAGGCAGGTGGGACTAGTTTAGTTTGGGATTAAATTCGGCATGGACATTGACTGAAGGTCTCTTTCTGCGCTGTATGACTTTATGACATGATGATGTCCCTGACCCAGACACCTGGGAGGCAACACACCTGGAGTTTCTTTTGCAGTTATAGAAATACCAGTCTGTTCCCCTCACAGAGTCCCCTGCCCTATATCCCTGTTACACTCTCTTCTCCCCTCTCATCTAGCAAACCCATCCATGATGCCATGAAATTGGCTCCCATTGCTTTCCCTGGCTCAATTGCTGATCCTAACTTTTTGTCTTACCTGATTCAACCCCTTGTCTTGCTGACTCTTCTCCTCACCTCACCTGATTCTAACCCCCCCTTATCACTGATTTTACTCCTTGTTTTGCCCGATTCTACACCTCTTCTTTCCATAGCTATGCCATTCAGGACATGGTAAGATTTCACCTTTCATCTTCCTTCACTAAACAATTTCTACAATGTCAAAGCTTCAAAACCTATTCTATCATTGTTATTGGCTCCTCATTGATTCTGTCATCAAATTTCAACATGACTGCACCTGTTTTCCCACATGTAGGGACTTCTTCAGTGACTGGAGATTGTGTATAAGTAATGTTTTCTGATAGCCTACCACAGTAATTAAGGTTGCAGTAATCGATTTCTACTTCTGGGTCAGTGGTGAAACACCATGCACCATCTTCATCCTCATCTGGATTTCTGCAGTAATTTTCTTCTAGATTTGCTGATATCATTTCCTCTTTGGTAAAATTGTGCTTGTGGGGGTGTTGAGAGTTCCAAGCCTGGCATTGTTTTCCATGTCTAGTTACATTCTGTGTTCCCCTGTAGTGTACTCCCTGATTTGGAACACAAGAGCCAACTGATACTGGTGGTTTTGTCGATAATGGTGGCAATTCTTCACCTAAAGAAGCAACAGAAATGTGTTAAAAAAAGTAAAAGTTGGTTGAACATCTCCAATTTTCACTTGGGGAAACGATATGTCATTGTCAACTCTATCTGGTGTGATATTGTGAAGAGAGCTTCAAGCCATTGGCTGGACATATCTCACTGGCTTGTGCCTTGACATGTTAAGTTGACCAGTTTCATGTTACAGTCAGAAAGGTTAGGCAGACAATTATCACACCTAGGATGCACAAGTATAATAACAACAGAATGAGCCTAGGATACTTCACAACTTGTCCCCTGTTTGCTACAGGAACATACTACAGGGGATTGAATGGACAGAAAATGTTGATGATGTCCCTTCAATTGTCAATGACTTATATAGAATCCCTACAGTGTGGCACTGGGCCGTTTAGCTCATTGCATCCACACTAATCCTTTAAAGAATATCTTACCCAATCCCTCTAACTCTGTATTTGCCATGGCTAACCACCTAGTCTGCACATCCCAGGGGTTTTCAAATAAACAAGAAATGTGGTGATTCCGAAAATAATACTACAGATAGCAGAGATGGCAATGGTCACACCAGACTGTTAGTGCAGTGCAAGGTTTGTTAAGTATAAAGATGCTTTCAGGTCTGTGCTTGTTCTGCTTCATAATTTGTTGGAATCTTTGCAGTGAGTTACTCCCTGCCACTGAAACTGACATGGCCGAAACCAGAAGAGGTAATACACACAGGAATCATTGGCACTGCAGCCATTAATTAGTAGAAGCTCAACCATACCACACTCCATCCTGCATGACACACACACACACACACAAAGGACAAAATGAGACCTACCACATTGCGGAATGTAACATTGTTCCAACTTGACTCTTGGGTCCTTAGTGTAGCACCACGGTGCCACGTTACTGTCATTTGGATTTCGGCAGTAGTTATTTATAAGGTCATACTGGCTGTGTGTGTCAGGATTGTATCTGAACATATCACAGAAGTGGCAGAAAAAACACAATTCATTAGATCTAGCAATTGAAAATGCTGGAAATATTCGGCAAATCAGGCTGTTCCTGCAGAGTGGCACGCAGAATTAATTGGCTGAATTTTACTAGCTGCCGGGGGGCACTCTGAGTAGGGTTGTGGACACTGGGTAGACTACCCAGTGTAGTCCCTCTGCCCTGTCACCTTGCCAGAGGCAGGGAAGGTTGATGGTTTCAACCAAAGGTCAAAGGGAGTGATTTAAGAGACAAATTAAAGGCTAGATCCTGCCATCACTGGAATTTTACCACTAGAGGATGCCTACTGCCTGGGAGATCATCAGGCAAACCCCATGACATCCAATCCAGCTCAGGGGTGGGGAACTGACCTACTATTCTGTAGGCTTCCTTCCCCAAACCCATCCCTCTGCCTCAGTGGGACATTCCTGACCAGGCCTGGCACTCCATCCCTAGTTAGTTAGTTGGAGGGCAGCATGGTTTCGTTACATTCTCTTCTTGCAGATGCAGTCCTGGCAGAGGAAGTAATGTGGCACTGTTGAATGGCCAAATCTTATTTGGCAATGGATCGTTGATGTAGGTATCTGTCCTTAATATGGACGGCAGCCTGAGTGGTGAACAATTGCCCTGACATGTTAACGCACTAGTTCCTACAGATCACTGCAATTATGTTTCTTCAATACATGAGACCGAATCAATAGCTATACAATGTTATCACATCTTCGTTGCTTTGCACTCTAAGCTACTGTTAACCTTGACTGTTTTCTCTGACACTGTCAACTTTGTATTCATGCTGTTCCAGGCCTTTTCATTCCATGGTTTTCTAACTTTGTTTGTACACTTTGTTTTGGCAGGCTATGTACATGACATCAACCTCACTACCCTCATCTCTTGTCAGTAACCAAGGCTTCATCATCAAAAATATCAACTAAGTTAATTAAACACGATTTATCCTTAATTAACCCATATTTGTACAAATGACTTAATTTGGGCCTGAATTCTGGTTTCCAACTAGCAAAGTTAAACTGTCACCAGGGATAATCTATCTTTTCAATTACTGTTGGCGAACTTATGTTCTTTGTCAAATGAAGGAGTGTTTTTCTGGATAGATTGATAAAGTTTGAAATATAATCACAACAATAAAATCTACCATACATAATTAACTGCCATTGAGAGAACATTCAAATAAACTCTCTAATTTAGAATTCTCAGGATGAGGGTTTTCTTGCAAGAGTAACTTTTATTGCACATCCTGAGTTGCCCTGAGAAGGTAGAGTCATAGAGTCATAGTCATACAGCATGGCAACAGACCCTTCGGTCCAATCAGTCCACGCAGACCATAATCCCAAACTAAACTCGTCCCATCTGCCTGCACTTGCACCTTTTCCCTACAAATCTTTCCTATTCATGAACATATCCAAATATCTTTTAAATGCTGTAATTGTACCTATATCCATCACTTCCTCTGGAAGTTCATTCCACATTTAAACCACTTATTGTGTAAGAACATTGCCCCTCATGTGCTTTTTAAATTTTTCTCCTCTCACCTGACAAATATGCCCCTTACTTTTGAACTCCCCCACCCTAGGGAAAAGACCCTTAACATTCACCATATCTATGCGTTATCTATGTGATTTTTATAAACCTCAAAAAAGATCATCCCTCAACCTCCTAAGCTCCAGATAGTGGAGAGAGCCTTGCTACAGCTGTAGAGATTTGATGTAAATAACTGGGTGAGTTTGGCAGTACAGGGAGCAGTTAAAAGTCAATTATGTTGGTGTGGAACTGAAATCACTTGTAGGACTGAAGATTTCCTTCTCTAGTGGGTACTAAGTTATCAAGTTGGGTTTTGCTAATAACCTTACAGCAGTGCAGCCATTTGTTTCAGATATCATCTTTTTACATGTACAGATTTTGTAAATTGTGAATTCAGCTATTATGACAGGATAGAGAAACAGAGAGCTTTTTAATAGCTGCTCAATGAGTTGAAGCTGCCTTGGTCACTTACGTTGGTTTGTGTGGGAAGTTGCTCGACCAACTCTGACATGATCTTCCAGACATAGTTATCGAAGCGTTGCCCTTGTAATGGGAGCCAATCCCCACATAGCATTCTCCTGAACAAGAGACACAGAATTTCATGTCTATCATGCTTTCCTTTCTTACTAATAGACCGAATAGTAATTCAACCAATTGGCTGCCATACTGGTGACGACTGAGGTTCGAAGACTTCAGTTTAGAAGCAGAGGCTCATTTTGATCTACATTTTGTTGTGATGTGGAGATGCCAGTGTTGGATTTGAGCGGACAAAGTCAGAAGTCACACGACACCAGGTTACAGTTCAACAGGTTTATTTGAGATTGCAAGCTTTTGAAGTGCTGCTCCTTCATCAGGTGAAACACATTTTGTTGAGCAGAGACACCTCAAATTGTTTTCAAGATTTTTCAAGAACACATCACTTTAAGGTTCATGATGTTGTGTTCAACTGAGGAGCACTTGCACCCATTATCCTATCACCCATGACCTGTTGCTGCTAACTGTTGAGCTGTGGGGGCTAAGACAACTGGAATCAGTGCTGATCCCTCTGTTGTTCTTGTTCTTCAGTAAGAGATGCCAAGGTCAAATCTTATTAGGAATTGGTTTTCCCAGGACCCACACAGGAAGGAAAGGCTATTATTAAAATACAACATCAATGCTTCGATAACTGCTTGCAGTTACAGGTTGAAATTGAAAGCACAAAACAGAATATTCTGGAAATATTCAGAACTGATGATTTATTTTAGACTGGAGGGAAGTATAGAGTGGATTTCCATTGAATCACTGCTTTTCTTGATATAATTAATGATCTAGACACTGGGTGCATACAGTAGAACTTCAAAGTTTGCAGATGATGCAAAACTTAAAAAGCCATTATGAAGTGTGAGAAGAATACATGGAAAAGTTGGTGGTTTAGGCACTGAATCCAGAGAAGTGTAAAGTGAGATTCTGGCTGAAAAAATGAAAAGAGGCAATTTAAAGAAAAAGAGTATAATTCTAAAGGGCTTCAAGTATAAATGTGTGCAGAGCATTGACAGCTACAGCTCATAGAAGCATAGAATCATACGGTATGGAAACAGACCCTTCAGTCCAGTTCATCCATGCCAACCAAGTTTCCAAAACTAAACTAGTCTTATTTGGCCCGAAGCCCTCAAAACATTTCCTATTCATGTAACTGTCCAAATGTCTTTTAAATGTTGTAACTGTACCTGCAAACCACTTGTTCTGGCAGTTTATTTCATATAGACACCACACTTCGTGTAAAGTTGCTGCTTAAGTCCTTTTTAAATCTTTCCCTTTTCCCTTTAAATCTATGCACTCTAGTTTATAACTCCCTCTACCCTTTGCCATTCACCTTATCTATGCCTCTCATGATTTTATTAACCTGTGTAAGGTCACCCCTCAACTCCTTGCACTCCAGAGAAAAAAACTCCCAGCCTATCCAATCCCTCCTTATAACTCAAACCCTCCAGTTCCAGAAGCCCTCTTGGAAATCTTTTTTGCATCCATTCCAATTTAATAACATCCTTTCTATATCAGGTTAACTGGAACTGTACACAGTACTGCGAAAGTGTTCTGTACAGCCACAACTCCTACACTCAATGCTCTGACCAATAAAGGCAAACATCTTCTTCATCTCCCTGTCTACCTGTGATTCCCACGTTCAAGGACCAATGCACCTGAACCCCCAGGTCTTTTCATTCAACAATGGTCCACATGGCCTGTGGAAGTCTGACCTAACTTCAACACTTCGCATTTATCGAAGTTCAATTCTATCTGCCCCATTCCTCGGTCTATTGGCCCAATTGATCAAGAACCCGTCGTACTCTGAAATAACCTTCTCCATTGTCCGCTATACTGTCCAATTTTGTTGTCATCCACAAATTTCTTATATTCTCATTAAAATCATTTACATAAATGACCAAGTGTCCTCGGCTTTCTAATTTCCATAATGCTTTCCTTTCTTACTAATAGACCGAATAGCAATTCAAACAATTGACTGCCATACTGGTGACTACTGAGGTTCTAAGAGCTCAGTTTATAAGTGGAGGCTCATTTTGACCTACATCTTGTTGTGATATGGAGATGCTGGTGTTGGATTCAATTGAACAAAGTCAGAACTCACATGATGCCAGAGTACAAAAGCAAGGGAGCATTGTACAACGTTGATTTGATCTCACCTGGAGTATTATATCCAATTCTTGGCATTGTTAAGGTTTTAGAGGGGTGTGTAAAATATTTATGTGAATGGTTGTAGGGGTGAGGAACTTCAGTTATGTGGAGTTATGTGGATAGATGAGTGTAGCTGGGCTGTTCTCTTGAGAGAAGGTTGAAAGAGATTCAGCAGAGGTGTTCAAAATCATGAGCGTTCAAGAAAGAATAAATGCAGAGAGACTGTTCCCATTGGTCAAAGAACTGACAACCAGATGACACCGATTTAAAATAGCTAAAAACTCAACAGCAAGATAAGATTTATTTTTAAAAGCAGAATGTTGCTCAGACTGTAGTGGAGGATCAATTGTGAGATTCAAAAAGATGTTTGATAGGTAGATGAAGAGAAAAAGAAATTCTGGGTTACAGAAAAAGGCAGGGAAATGGAACCAGCAGCATGGCTGAATGGCCTCAATCCAGGCTGGGGAGGTGATGGTGTATTGGTAATGTCAATGGGTTAGTAATCCACAATCTCAGGCCACTGTTCTGAGGTTTTGTATTTGAATCCCACCATAGCAGATACTGCAAGTTGAATTCAATCGATATCTAGAATTAAAAAGCTAGCCTAATGAAAGCCACTGTCAGTGTCATCAAAACCCATCTGGTTCAGGGAAGGCAATCTGCTGTCCTTACCTGATCTGGCCTATATTTGACTTCAGACAGACAGTAACATGGTTAATTTTTAACTGCCCTCTGGGCAATTACAGATGGGCAATAATAGCTGGCCTCGTCAGATACCAATACTCCAGGAAAGAATAGATTAAAAAATTTGTTTCATGATTTTATATAAAAGTATTTCTGGCAGTATATGTGGAGAAAAAAACCAAATTAACATTCCAGGACGATGGCGTTGAATCAGATTAAAAGATATTGTGAGTGTTGGAAGCAAACCTGATTTTATTTCTGCTTAAAAGTTGTTCATCTCTTACAACTTTAAATTCTTATGAATTGTCATCACCTGAAACATTAGTTTTGTTTCTTTCCCGATTATAACTGCTGTGGTTTCTGTTTCCAATTTCAGATTTCCAACATCCACAGTGTTCTCTTATTGTGTAAAGTATGTTTGTGTGGCTGTTAAATAGTTACAATCAATACATTCCAAAGGAATTAGTGTTGAAGGCTCTGATATACATCCTGGAAGAACGGTGCCACCATGGAGACTGGCACAAGATACGGGAACCTGCATAGGCACAGTGAATTGAATGGCCTCTTTCTGCACCGTAACAGTGCTGTGATTCTGTCAATATGAAAATGTGAGCAGGAGCTGGAGATATTAATAGTTTAGATATAAGACAATTATAGAATTTATACTGCATAATGGATATCCAATTGTCAAGGGAAATGCCTATTAATGGACAGATCCAACTGATTATTGAATGGAAATGTTTGATGACCCAAGGGTTTGAACACCTAAGTGAAATATTTGTTGACATAAGGGATTTATTGCAACAATTTCAACATATTTAGATTTCCTGTATCAATACAGTTTTTCTTTAATCGTGACATCATCAATAAATTTATTACTTTTTTTCAGGATACCTCCTGAAGAATGCCTATGATGGATTATATGTAAATTGGCATTGGAGAAGGAGGGGCAAAGGTTGATTAGCGGCATCTATGTACAGGGCCATGTCCACCCTCAGCTGAAAATCTGAAGTGCATGCAGCCATTTTAAAATTTGTGTCGTCAAGGTTTTTTCCACCACTGCGTGCCCAAACCAGGAACATAATTCAGGGATGAAGAGATTCAAAATGTTTGAAGTGGTTGAATGTCAGTGGCAGGTCTATACTTTTCCTGTGTACTTTGGTAACACATAGCGTGGGAGGGGATAGGAGAAAGAGAGAGGACGATGTCTGATGCAGCGAAAACTAATTGAAAAAGATATGAAAATACCATGTTAAATTAGCATTAAGTGAGTGCATTACTCTCACAACCTAGTTTTTTTAGACAAAGTTGCATGCTATCAATTCTTACCATCCAGACATTTGTTCAGATAATCTGGAGGGGAAGTGCCTTCTCTGTCACCAACACATGCTGGAAATGAAAGCATACACTAACATTAGACACAACTATGTCATGTATTGGTGTGAATATCAGAACAGGGGGTGAATAGAAAAGGTTATCATCAGTCAGGCAATCTCGATTAATAATCTAGAGAATGTCAGTCAGGTTCCACCACAGAGATTGAGAAAGAACTGGACTTTGATATCAGTTAAACTGACCACAAAACTGTTAAATTATAACTAAAATACAACTGGTTTGCAAAAGTCATTTAGGAAAGGAAACCTGATGTCTATCCTACATGTGACTCTGGTATCATATTGTACGGTCCATGGTTCATTCTTAGCTGCCCTCTGAAGGTGCTCAACAAACCCCTCTGCTCTATCAAACTGCTGGAAAGTATAATAACAGATATTGCCTATCCAACAGTATTGTGACAGCATCTTCACCACATGAATGTCAGAATTCAATAAGAATCACTACCAATCTTTCAGTGAAACATAGAAATGGACAACAGCAATGGCTGAGAATGCAATGAAAACACAAATATGTCTCCAATGGTCCAAAATCTATAATATTCAGATTATACATTCCAAGTACAAGTGACCAACTGCTTCCTATCATAGAAACGCAGAGAAGTCTACGACAGACCAGCTGCCATCTTTAAGTAGTTGAGAAGAGGAGAAGCAGGGGGAGAGGGATGGCAAGCTATGATGATGAAAATCTATACAAAATGAGAATGAAATGACATGCAAGAACTGGAGGCAAGGTTTCTTACCATCATAACTCTTCCAAAATTTATCCTGAGAAAAGAAAACAATTATTAATAAATAACTTGCTGTAAAAGAGAATATTGAGAAGATTTGATTTAAATATATTAATTCTAAGTTTATTTTCTTTGTAACCATCCTGATATTATTGATTACTCTTGAATCAGAATAGAATCCCTATACTGTGGAAGCAGGCCATTCAGTCCATACTGACTTTTAACGTGCATCCCACTCAAGCCGGCAGCCCACAACCCTGCATTTTCCATGACAAATCAACTACACATACCTGGACACTACGGGCAATTTAGCATGGCTAATCCACCTGAGCTGTACATCTTTGGACTGTGGGAAGAAACCAGAGCATCCAGAGGAAACCCGTGTAGACAAAGGCAGAATGTGCAAACTCTACACAGACAGTTACCCGAGACTGGAATCGAACCTGGGTCTCTGGCATTGTGAGGCAACAGTGCTAACCACAGTTCAGATAGTCAACTAGCCTCAATTTTCTCACAATTTGCTGAGATGAAGAATTTACGGGTTGAGGAGGACATGCATGAATCCAAACCCTCTCACTACGGGGAAGCATGCTTTTCCTATCTGGGCTGAAGGGTTAAATGGGTGTGATGTTCAATTACACCCATTTAATTGAACAAGGGAGCAATCTATGTTTGACTGCATGTAAGTTTGTCAATACTATCAGAACTTTATTTTGAAACCACTCTGGGTCAATCATATGTTAACATATGTTATATTATCAGTGTGAGACTGGATGACATAATTAGAGGTTAAATTGGATAGTCAGTTAAAAATGATCATGGAAATCAAGATGCATTTGTCAAATGTAGTGAGGCAGCACTGCAAAGTCATTTTGCCTGCTCAGTTGAATAGGCTCTGCATTCAGTGACCCATCATTGCACAGTGTATTGGCAGTGTCAGTGAAGGGGACCATAACCACAATTTCTTTGGGCACAATAAAGCTAATTTGCACCTCTTAAAGGAGAGCTGCATTGTGTCTGGAACAGCTGCTCAAAGTTTTGCAGAAAGGTAACAATGAGAATAGTACTCAATGTGGGAGAAGGTAGGGTCCAATGTCCTTAGACTCTGCACCTCTCTGCCTGGGTAAGATGCTGGGAATTAGGAGGGGAGTTACTTTGGCCACAGGAGACCTTGAGACACATAATGAAAAGACAGTGAAAGCATATAGCTATGGAGGTCAGCACCTGAGAATCCAGTGCAGTGTCGCAGAAGTTCAATGATCTGATGTGAATCCAAAGTTAGCGAATGGGGTGTCAAAGGGTGGGGTTGGTAATTAATTAAGCCGGTTTGGTGGGACATGGCAAGAGATTTCACAGGGCCTCATGGAGAGAAATATACTTGATAAATATACTTCCTAAATAGAGGCAATTTATCGTCTTGTTCCTTACTGTTTCCTGGTCATCCTCAAACACTTCACGAGCCTCCTCGAAATCACAGTACTCCTCAATACATTCTCGCTCTAAGTTTCCAACTTTTGCCTCTTCAAAGAAACTGTTGGCTCGGCGAATCCGATTCAATACAGAGAACGCTTCCTGGTTGTTAAGGAATACTAAAGGAAGTGGATAGTGCATTACGAAACAAATAAATAACATGGGACACATAACAGGTAGAAGAAAGAAATAAACCCACACGCAAGTTTAGTTGATAGATGTGCACTGGTGATCAGGGACGGAGAGGACATCACGTGGAAATACATTACTGATACGAGAACCGGCAGACAAGCCCTGGCACCCAGAACTATTAAACAGATCTCTCTGTGAGGGAAACATTTCCATTTGAAAGCATTTACTCAAAAGTATGCTGAATAAGTCCTTTAGATAACTTTGCATATTCATTTCATGGTTCCCCAATTTTCTGCTGTGCTCTCCTGTGAGGAGACAAGCAACAGATTCAGTGTGTACCTGATGTGCTCCTGGCAAACTCTCACTGTCCTACGAAATTGCTGCTTAATTGGTTTCTCATTCCCGCCAGGAGATTGCCATCTTGTCCTGAACAAGGCACTCAGAAGCAGGAAAATGTCAGGAAGCCAGCCAGGCATGCTTAATAATAGGTTTTTCTTGCCCACTCCCTCCCTTTCTAAGCCCATTTCAAGTCACTCAATAGAAACCCCCACCATAGTTCTCTAATGTGTGACTTTGGCTATTACTTTTTAGCCTGGGGTACTCAAAAGTAAATGCTTCATTGTAAGAGAGTAATTACTTAAATCCGATATGTTAACTTGCCTATTTTACAATTGTTTGCACTTCAACAATACTTCATAGTGTGTACAGCACTTTGGGATAGCCAAAAACAGGCACTACATAAATGCAAGTCACATCTTCCTTTTCAGAGGGGATTCTTAATCTGTAGTCATAAAGGGGCCACCTTTATAAGAGTTAGGAAATAACACATAACTGTCTGCTGGCCACAGTAGCAGATATCACAAGTAAATTCACCTGACAGTGACTAAACACAATTATTCTCCTCGTAATTGCTCTTTTTGTGCCCAGCTATGTAATGTGTAGATGATCCAATGGTTTTATTTTTAGTTAAGAGCAATTTGAAAAACAATTTTTATTGTCATAACCTCACATAAGCTAACTAGACTGACATTTTGGAATCAGAATCTTAAATATAAAATCTACAGCATAGTTTTCCTGTAATAACCAAGATGTTTCATTGTTCAAAGAAAAACATCAATAAATGATTTAGTTCAAGGACATTTAACAACCAGTAAAATTATACAACTGTTGGAAGTCGATATGGAGGATAACTTGCATTATTGACACCCAATGTCGAGGTCAGAAGCAGCTGATGTAAAGTCTTCTGTGCTTCAATGATGCTTCATAGAAAAGGATTCTCAAACGCAAAAGTGCAAGAAGTACTTTCTCCACAGCAGGTTTCCTTGGGGATGGCTAATCAGCATCAATATATTGCAAACTCTAGATAGTACTGATGCCCTAAAGACTTTTCTAATGCCTCTCTAGAATAAACAGACAGAAGAGGATTCCTCCCAATGCACCAGGATCTCTGAATGACAGTTTCCCGTTTCTTAAATTACTGTTCAAATCCAGTCCATCGGTTCCCAGTAATGATGGAATCAAGCCTAAGCGGTGAAATTACAGTTGAAATCCAGCATCCAGCTCTGTATCCACCACTTCCCTGCCACTATTAAATGGCCTGCATAACTCATCTTTCCCATAGCAGGGAGACCATAAGTACATGCAGTATTCTAAAAAAAAACCTCATCAATTCCTGCACTGTCACAACATGATATCCTAACTCCTATACTCAATGCTCTGCCAAATGCCTTCTTCACGACCTTGCAACACCACTTTCAAGGAACTATGAACTCGCATACCTGGGTCCCTATGTTCAACAATACTCCCCAGGGCCTGACCCTACTTTGATTCTTACACTTTTCATCAGTCCATTCACTTCAAGACTTATCAAAGTGATTTTCAATCTGCATAGAAATATATTAAGGACAGCTCTAACTAAGCTGTGGCAGCACCTTTCCTTTGCATGCCAGCAAATAGTTTAAACCTCAACTAAAAACAACAAACTGTGGATGTTGGATAGTCTGAAATAAAAACAGGAAGTGCTGGGAAAGCTCAGCATCTGGGAAAAGCAACAGAGTTAACGTTTTGAGCCTGATGTGATTCTTCTTCAGAGAGCTGGCAGTGATGTGACAGACTGAATGAATGGTCTCATGTAATGTAACCCATTCCAGATTTATTGTCAAAAAGGTTTCAGTCTTAAAGTTGTTTGCAATCTTTCTTAAAAGTCTATTGCATTTTTGTTATTCTTGATTTTCCTCACATGGCCTCAAGGAAGATGCATGACGAGATGTTGAAGCAGCTTTGTGCCTGCTTCACCTGACATAGTTATTGTTGCCCTCTAACAAACTATTGTTACTTATTCCTCAATGGTCCTCTCTGATCAACAGGCTCTCACAATCACAGGGATTAAAAGGATTTCGTACCACATCATAAGGTTCTCCAAGGCAAAGATGACCTCGTTCATCATCTAGGGTGTTTGATAGTTTCAGTAGTTAGGAAGGTCGGTGAAGGTTTGGGCCAATTTGTGTGCAGAAGCTCCCCCTACACATAGAAAAGGATATTGCAGATGATTACATTTTGGAACAAATTGCTTGTTCAGTATGTCCTTTTCTTGTGTTTTGTCTCTGTTTATGAAATCCGTTTGCTTTCAATGGAAGCTGCATTGGTTATTATTTGGTTGCACTGGATACAGAAATGCTGGGTGAGCTTCTCTCAGAACTTAAAGTCAATGTTGAAATTTCAAAGTTTGGCTGTCATTGGGTGCATACAACCCTTACGTTGAGTACCATGGGAAAGACGCCAGACCAACACTCTCTGTAAAGATTCATTTTGGTCAACAAAGGTCAGGCATTCTATCCACATGATCTTGTAGTCCTTACATGACAATTCAGTTGTGGCTGCTTCATGTCAATGCTTGGTCTACCAGTTCAGGTGAGCGCCTCAGTGTCTGGTAAAATTCCAAAAGCAATTTGAGTGTAAGTGGTGAAGATTCGAGAAAAGATGTTGGTACATTGTCCAAATCTCACATGTAGAGGAGAGTGGGCAGGGCTGTTGCTTCACAGGTTTCAATTTAATGGCAAACTTTTTCCTCTTCATTCCCAGTCTGATGGGCAATGTCTGTCGGGAAGCAACATGTGTGTATCCAAAGTTTGCATGGACACAGGTCCCAACAGTGTGCTGCCAAGACAAATGAACATATGCACGGCTAACAGGTCCTGTTCAAGGACAGAAACCTCAGATTTGGGATACAGCATTCCAGGACCAGGCTGGTGTAGGACTTCAGTTTCCTTTATATTGGTTGTAAGGCCCAAAGTTGTCATGTAATTAGAGAAAAAGTCACTTTTACAATGCATGCCTAGCTCTGAACCAGCAGTTTAAGACTCAAATTTCTCATATCAAGCTGAATGTGAAATCTGATCATATTATATGGTCACTCTTACCTGGGGGATTGTTTAAATGAGGTCATTAATTAATCCTGTCTCATTACAATCACATAGTCTAAAATAACCTCTTCCCTGTTTGATCCCAGAGCATTTTGCTTAAAGAAACTGTCCACACTACACTCTCAACAGCCGTGCTACATTTGGCAATTTGTCAAGTATCTTTCTTAAGTCACAACTACTTCTTGATTCTTACAAATTGTTTCTTTCCTTTTTTATTTATCTTTGCCAAAACTGAATCTTTATCTTGATCTTCTGAACCAAGATAATTTTTCACTATTTACTGATTTCATCCTTTATTCAGAGCCATTCTTTTTCCTTCCTTCCTGTGTCCAACATGTCAAATGCCCATGAGTATTCAGCTCCTAATGCTGCCTGACCTGCTGCGCTTTTCCAGCAACACATTTTTCAGCTCTGATCTGCAGTCCTCACTTTCTCCATTTTGCAACCATGTCTCAATGGTTATCACATCATTTTCAATTCTTTAGCTTTGTGCTACATCAGAATCCAGGTTTGGCTGATGAGTATCGAGTGCCAGGAAATGACCCCCTCCAATAAGAGAGAAATACAATCTTTCCTTGATGTTCAAGTGGCCATATAAATCCTGTAGTTGCAAGAGAAGGTCAGAGACTAAGAATGATTCAGCAAGTAGCATGCCTCTTGTATTCTCTCAATATCTTTCCACCATCTATCTACAAGGCACAAATCAAGAGTGTGATAGAAGACTGGCAATATATATAGTCTTCTGAAGAGGAAAGGTTGGGCAAGTGAATTCAGAGCTCCCTGGAAGGTGAAATGTATGGAAATTAAGATGAAGCAGAAAAGAAATATGCTTATGTCAGATGGATCATACAATTGAGAATCAGGTCAAATATAGAAGGTTCAGAGGGCAATTGTAGAGTTATCAAGTCACAGAGATGTACAGCACAGAAACAGACCATTCGGTCCAACTCGTCCATGCCGACCCAATATCCTACCCTAATCTAGTGACATTTACCAGCACTTGGCCTATATCCCTCTAAATTCTTCCTATTCATATACCCATCCAGATGCCTTTTAAATGCTGCAATTGTACCAGCTTCCACCACTTCCTCTGGCAGCTCATTCCACAGACGCACCACCATTTGCATGAAAAAGTTGCCCCTTAGGTCCCTTTTATATATTTCTCTCCCACCCTAAACCTATGCCCTCTAGTTCTGGACATCCCCTAATCCCCCAACCCTCCTCCCCCTCGCCCCCAGGGAAAAGGCCTTATCTGTTTATCCTATACACGCCCCTCATGATTTTTTAAACCTCTATAAGGTCACCCCTCACCTTCTGACACTCCAGGGAAAACAGCCCAGCCTATTCAGCCTCTCCCTATAGCCCAAATCCACCAACCCTGGCAACATCCTTGTAAATCCTTTCTGAACCCTTTCAAGTTTCACAACATCCTCCTGTTAGAAAGGACAGCAGAACTGCACACAATATTCCAAATGTGGCCACAACATGACCTCCCAACTCCTGTACTCAATACTCTGACCAATAAAGGAAAACACACCAAACGCCTTCTTCACTATCCTATCTACCTGTGACACTACTTTCAAGGAACTATGAACCTATACTCCAAGGTCTATTTGTTCAGCAACACACCCTAGGACCCTACCATTAAGTGTATAAGTCCTGCTAACATTTGCTTTTCCAAAATGCAGCACCTCACATTTATCTAAATTAAACTCCGTCTGCCACTCCTCAGCCCATTAGTCCATCTGATCAAGATCCTGTTGTACTCTGAGGTAACCTTCTTTGCTGTCTACTATACCTCCAAGTTTGGTGTCATCTGCAAACTTACTAACTGTACATTCTATGTTCACATCCAAATCATTTACATAAATGACAAAACGTATTGGACAGATCCTTGTGGCACTCCACTGGTCACAGGCCTCCAGTCTGAAAAACAACCCTCCACCACCACCCTCTGTCTTCTACCTTTGAGTCAGTTCTGTATCCAAATGGCTAATTCTCCCTGTATTCCATGAGATCTAACCAATGGGGAACCTTGTCGAATGACTTACTGAAGTCCATTTAGATCATGTCCACTGCTCTGCCCTCATCAATCCTCTTTGTTACTTCTTCAAAAAACTCAATCAAGTTTTTCTCATGCACAAAGCCATGTTGACTATCCCTAATCAGTCCTTGCCTTTCCAAACATATGTAAATCCTGTCCCTCAGGATTCCCTCCAACAACTTGCCCACCACCATTTGATATAGAAGATGGTATCAGCAATAACATTAGCAAATTTGCTGATGACACAAAGCTAGGTGGTAGGGTGAAATGTGATGAGGATGTTAGGGGATTACAGGGTGACCTGGACAAGTTAGGTAAGTGGGCAGACGCATGGCAGATGCAGTTTAATGTGGATAAATGTCTGGTTATCCACTTTGGTGGCAAGAACAGGAAGGCAGATTACTACCTCAATGGTATCAAATTAGGTAAAGGGGCTGTTCAGAGAGATCTGGGTGTTCTTGTCCACCAGTCAATGAAGGCAAGCATGCAGGTACAGCAGGTCGTGAAGAAGGCAAATAGCATGCTGGCCTTCATAACAAGAGGGATTGAGTATAGAAGCAAAGAGGTGCTTCTGCAGCTGTACAGGGCCCTGGTGAGACCACACCTGGAGTACTGTGTACAGTTCTGGTCTCCAAATTTGAGGAAAGACATTCTGGCTATTGAGGGAGTGCAGCGTAGGTTCACGAGGTCAATTCCTGGAATGGCAGGATTGCCTTACACGGAAAGACTGAAGCGACTGGGCTTGTATACCCTTGAGTTTAGAAGACTGAGAGGGGATCTGATTGAAACGTATAGGCTTATGAAAGGACTGGACACTCTGGCAGGAGGGAACATATTTCCGTTGATGGGGGAGTGCCGAACCAGAGGACACAACTTAAAAATACGGGGTAGACCATTTAGGACAGAGATGAGGAGAAACTACTTCACCCAGAGAGTGGTGGCTGTGTGGAATGCTCTGCCCCAGAGGGCAGTGGAGGCCCAGTCTCTGGATTCTTTTAAGAAAGAATTGGATAGAGCTCTTAAAGATAGTGGAGTCAAGGGGTATGGAGATAAGGCTGGAACAGGATACTGATTAGGAATGATCAGCCATGATCATATTGAATGGCGGTGCAGGCTCGAAGGGCAGAATGGCCTACTCCTGCATCTATTGTCTATTGTCTATTGTCTATTGTCTATTGTCACTGACGTGAGGCTCACTGGTCTATAGTTCCCTGGCCTTTCCTTACCACCTTCCTTAAATAGTGGCACCATGTTAGCCAGCCTCCAGTCTTCCGGTATCTCACCTGTAACAATCAATGATACAATTATCTCAGCAAGGGGTCTAGCAATCACTTCCCTAGCTTCCTACAGAGTTCCAGGGTACACCTGATCAGGTCCTGGGGATTTATTCACTTTTATGCGTTTCAAGACTTCCAGCACCTCCTCCTCTGTAATGTGAACATTTTGCAAGATGTTACCATCTATTTCCCCACATTCTATATCTTCCATGTCCTTCTCCACAATAAACACTGATGCAAAATACTTGTTTAGTATCTCTCCCATCTCCTGCAGCTCCGACTGCCTTGCATATCTTTGAGGGGCCCTATTCTCTCCCTAGTTACCCTTTGTCTTTAATATATTTGTAAAAACCCTTTGGATTATCCTTAACTCTATTTGCCAAAGCTATCTCATATTCCTTTTTTGCCCTCCTGATTTCTCTCTTAAGTATACTCTTACTGCCTTTATACTCTTATCAAGATTCACTTGATCTCTCCTGTTTATACCTAACGTATGCTTCCTTCTTTTTCTTAATCAAAATCTCAATTTGTCTTGTCATCCAGTATTCCGTACACCTACTAGCTTTTCCTTTCACCCTAACAGGAATATGCTTTCTCTGGACTCTCATTATCTCATTTCTGAAGGCTTCCCATTTTCTATCCATCTCTTTATCTGCGAACATCTGCCCTCAGTCAGCTTTTGAAAGTTCTTGCCTAATACCGTCAAAATTAGCCTTCTTCCAATTTCAAACTTCAACTTTTAGATCCAGTCCATCTTTTTCCATCAATATTTTAGAACTAATAGAATTATAGTTGTGGCCCCAAAGTGCTCCCCCACTGACACCTCAGTCACCTGCCCTGCCTTATTTCCCAAGAGTAGGTCAAGTTTTTGCATCTTCTCTAGTATCAGAACATTTTCTTATACAGACTTAAAAAATGCCTTTCCATCTAAACCCTTAACACTTTGGAAGTCCACGTCTATTGGTAGAACAAGTAAGAGCTTAAGGGGCTGACAGCTAACATGAAAATGAATTTGAATGTTTTGTATAGGCATGTAAATAGCAAAAAAAAAGGCAGGAACGTGAGGAGTGAGATTGATTAGAGATCAAAAAAAAAATTTACACATGGAAGCAGTGAGAATCACTGAGGTATTAAAGTAATAGTTTACTTTTTATTTATTACAGAAGAACGCGTTCCCAATGTCATAAAAGAGGAGACAGCTCAGGCACTTGAAGGTATTAAAATTGATATGGAGAAAATATGCATTAGGCTGTCTGTACGTATAAGTGATAAACACCAGGACCAGGTCTGATTCATCGGAACATACTAGGGGGAAGTAAATAGGAAATATCGGAGACCATCACCATAATTTATCAATCTTGCTTAGAATTGGGAGAGGTACTAGAGAGCTGAAGAATTGCAAATAGGACATCCTTGTTTGAAAAACAGTGCAAAGGAAACCAAAGGCCAATTACTTTAACCTGGCTTGTGAAGAGGTTTTTAGAAACAACAGCTTAGGACAAAATTAATAGTCACTTGCACATATATGGGATAGTTAAGGAAAATTACATTGAATTTGATAAAGACAAATTGAAGGCACTCCTGATGAAGCTCATTCTTGATGAATGGTTTATCCCTGAAACTTTGATTCTCCTGCTCCTCGGGTATTGCCTGAGTTGCTGTGCTTTTCCAGCACCACACTCTTGACTCTGATCTCCAGCATCTGCAGACCTCACTTCCTTCAAATTGTGTTTAAGCAACTAGTTTAGGTTTATTTGAGATACAGAAAGTTGATTAGAGTAATGCTGTTCATATGGTGTGCATAGACTTCTAAAAGGCATTTGATAAGGTCCCACTCACTGTAACAGACTTTTAGAGCTCCTAGCATGAAAGGGACCAAAGCAGAATGGATAATGGGCTGAGATGTCATAATGTCATAGAGATGTACAGCATGGAAACAGACCCTTCAATCCAATTCATCCAAGCCGTTCAGATATCTGAAATTAATCTAGTCTCATTCGCCAGAAGTTGGCCCATATCCCTCTAAACCCTTCCTATTCACATACCCATCCAGGTGTCTTCTAAGGGTTGTAATCACAGATGGAGTTTAATTTAGATAAATGTGAGATGCTGCATTTTGGAAAGGCAAATCAAAGCAGGATTGATACATTTAATGGTAAAGTCCTGGGGAGTGATGCTGAACAAAGCAACCTTGGAGTGCAGGCTCACAATTCCTTGAAAGTGGAGTCCCAGGTCGACAGGATAATGAAGAAGGTGTTTGGTTTGCTTTCTTTTTATTAGTCAGTGCTTTGAGCATAGGAGTTTGGAGGTCACTTCTGGAATATTGTGTGCAATTCTGGTCTCCCTGCTATCGGAAGGATATTTTGAAACTTGAAAGGGTTTAGAAAAGGTTTACAAGGTTGCCAGGGTTGGAGGAGTTGAGCTATATGGAGAGGTTGTATAAGCTGGAGTTATTTTCCCTGGAGCATTGGAGGATGAGGGGGGGATTTTATAGAGGTTTATAAAATCATGAGGGGCATGGATAGGGTGAATAGACAAGATCTTTTTCCACGAGATGGATGAGTTTAAAACTAGATGGCATAGGTTTAGGGTGAAAGGGGCAAGATTTAAAAGGGACCTAAAAGACAATGATTGCGTGCAGAGGATGGTGTGTGTATGGAATGAGCTGTCAGAGGAAGTGGTAGAGGCTGGTACAATTACAACATTTAAAAGGCATCTGGATGGGTATATGAATAGGAATGGTTTTGAGGTATATGGGCCAAATGCTGGCATATGGGGCTAGATTAATTTAGGTTATCTGATCAGCATGGACGAGTTGGACTGAAGGGTCTGTTTCCATGCTGTATATTTCTATTACTCTAAAAGAACTGTTCACTTTTTCCCTCATACTGGCATCAGTGCCCAATGGATCTCAACCTGTATCTTGCATACCACTCTTTGAGGCACATATTCAACCCTGATCTTATTTAGGTAAAAACAATGACTGCAGATGCTGAAAACCAAATACTGGATTAGTGGTGCTGGAAGAGCACAGCAGTTTAGGCTGTGTTCTTGATGAAGGGCTTTTGCCCGAAACGTCGATTTCGCTGCTCGTTGGATGCTGCCTGAACTGCTGTGCTCTTCCAGCACCACTAATCCTGATCTTATTTACCTTAGTCCAATTTGCTCATGATTCAGGTAAAGTTTTGGAGATTATATGTTCTTAGTTCTACTTCTTAATTTATACCCTAACTGTTTGTACTCCCTTCCATGATACTCAAGTGGACCATGGCAACGGAGTGGTTCCCCATTCACTCCAGGTTTCCAAGAAGGTGTCCTTAACTGTGGTACCAATCATGTGGACTCATGCTCTCAGCTGTAAAGAACTGTCCTTAACCACTTAAGATACTGTTGTCTCTTACAGCTACACTCTTTTTACTCCCTCCATTTGAATATAGCTCTACTGTGGTCAGTTTGTTCATCATTCCTGCAGACCATACTCTCATCCAGTACAAAGTGAGAACTGCAGATGCTGGAGATCAGCATTGAAAAGTATGGTGCTGGAAAAGCACAGTAGATCAGGCAGCAACCAAATGCAGGAGAGTTGACATTTCAGGCACAGGCCCTTCATCAGGAGTTCCTTGACTCTCAACTGCACAAACTACAACAACATCAAACCTGTGGACAATTGTGGGGGTGGAAGCTTCTCTGTTGCAACCTTCTGCATTCCTGTACGTGCCTTATAGTCATACTCTTACAGTTTTGGACCCATATCTAAGGAAGGAAGTGCTAGCATTGGAAGGAGTTCAGTGGAAGTTTACAAGAATGATCCCGAGGATGAAGAGCTTGCCGTATGAAGACTTTGAGTCTGTACTCAATGGTGTTTAAAAGGGTGTCGAGGGAAAACTGATTAAACTTACAGAATACTAAGGCCTGGATAGAGTGGTCGTGGAGAAGATGTTTCCACTCGCAGAAGAGACTGGGACCTGAGGGCACAGCCTGAGAACGAAGAGACAAAGAAGAATTTCTTCAGCGAGAGGGTGCTGAATCTGTGGAACTCACTGCTGCAGAGGGCTGTGACGGCCAAGTCATTGAGTGTATTTAAGACAGAAGTTTTTGATTAGTAAGGGGATGAAGTGTAGTAGGGAGAAGTCAGGAGAACAGGATTAAGAAACATATCAGCCACGATTGAATGGGAGAGCAGACATGATGGCCTAATTCTGCGTCTATATCTTATTGTCTTATGATCATGCCCTCCTGTCTTTGTCCAGAGATCAAATCTGAATAGTCTCCCTGGCTTTTCCTGGAATGAAGAACAGAATCATGTGGAGGTGGCAGGGCTCTCAGACACAATTAGGTCTCACGTGTGGAGTTCCACGGTCAGGAGTCAGCCACAGCCTGGTGGCATTGTGGTACTCAGCAGCCCCACTGAAGAGATGGTGGCTATTGCTGGTACTGCACTTACCTGAGGCCTTGGATTGAGGAGGGACACAAGATACAATTGACAAATCTGGCTTGACTTTTTCTGGGAGATGGTAGTCAATGTGAAGTCACAGAAAGCCTGTGGTGTGGCACAAGGGGTTTCAAAGAGATGAAAACACACTGTGATCCCTATCAAACTCATTACTGGATCCATTTCCTCCAGCTTTAAAGCTCCAGCTTAAATTCTCTCCAATTCACACCATAGTTCCACCCTTTAAAACAAAATCAGACAGGACTAAATCCATCACTTTAAGATTCAACTTATTTCTTGCTAGTGCCTTATGTAGATTTGAAGATAGGTAAAAGAACAGCCCTGACAGATCTCCTCAGGATCTCACTACTTCATGGACAAAACTTCCTATTCTGAGCATTCCTGGGTTAATGCTCTGGGATAGAATTTGGATTCAGTGAATAAATCTGCAAAGTAAAACTAGTCTCAGTTAGGATTATTATTAAATTATCAACAATTGTTGAAAAATCTAATTTGGTTCATATTTGCTCAGGAAAAGAAATCGGTCTTCCTTAACTGGTCCAGCCTACATGTGATTCCAGATCCACAGTAATTAGGGTGCCTTTGAAATGGCCTAACAAGCCATTTGGTACAGGGATGCAATGATAGGAATGAGGGCCAGATGAATCTCATACAGTATTTGATTCTGGATTGGGATTGCTAATCTGTGCCAATCAGGGAACCCTGCTGACAGATATAAACAGGAGATTCATAGAGTCTCCTCTCTCTGGGGATTTGCTCTGAGCTGGTTAGTCAGAGTCCATTTACTTCACAAGTAACTTGGTGATAACCGGCCTCTATGCCTTTGAGTTGGGGTAAGCATTTCTGTCATCATGCCTTTATTTGGGAAGCTTGACTCATTTGATCCTGCTATCAAAGACTGAAATAATTGCCTAGAGGCTAGTATCCCATCACCAAGGCACCCTTTATTTATATATGCACAGTACACAAGCTTTGACCAACCAGCTCACAGCCAGTCCTTAGACTCTCTGAATCTCCTGTTTATATCTGTCAGGCAGAGCTCCCTGATTTCCCTGGTTAACAACACCAATCAAGAATCTCACAGTCAAATAAGGTTCGCCTTACTGTCTTTCCAATCACTACATCCCTCCTCCCTCCAAGTCTGGGAATGTAGGCCTGTTCTTTTCTCTGGTGGCTTCGCCTGTGCCATTTTCATCCCAGGTCCTATTCCTCTGACTTGAGCACAGTGATGTGTACTGGACCATAATCCATCGCTTGCACCCGGAGCGTCTCAGGAGAGTTTCATCTTCTTCAGGCAGTAATGGTATCGAGAATGCATTCATCTTCTCTCTGTGTTATCTTCAACACTAGGCAGAGCAGGAGAACCCCTGGTTTCTGACAGCCATTTGAGCTGCTCTGAGGGATCAGGTATGTTTTGCTCCTGTCCTGTTTGAGAGGTAGCACTTTCATGTGATCCACATGTTTATTCAGCGCCACCTCACCTACTTGAACTTTGTATGTAATGAGACCTGTCCTTGTGTCAACGTCACCCTGTGCCCAATTCTGTGGTTTCAACACCAAATTTCGTCCCTTGAAGTAAACTGCCTCTCTCTCTCTCAGAGAAGGTGTGTGGCTGGCACTGGCGTTCCTACTGCGGTTTCAGGGCCAGTTCAGAATGGGCTACAAATAGTTTGTCAGAAACATCCACATCCCATGACAGAATTTTTAAAAAAACACCCTTCAATATAGAGATAACTTCAGAATTCAACATTGCAGCTTTGTAATAAACTGGCAATAAAATAGAATTTAATTAATTGCCCTGAGGGTAAGAACCTAAACTGGTAAGTTGAAAAACACAAAGAAATGCTTCCAGTTCCTGTCTGAACTCAAATTCCATGAAGATTGGTATTTTTTCTAGCCCCTCTCCCCATACCACCCCCACTCTCCCATAACTTGAATCAGCTTCAAGAACCTTGATTGTCAATAAAACTTACTCTATTCAATTTAATTTGCAACGGCAGGAGAGCCAGTTTCTTCACTAAAACTCCCATGAAAATCAGACTTTTTTTTTCCTCCAACTATGAAATAAAAGGCCTCTGGGATCAACCTCTGCCCCTCTCCACCCAATAATTAACTCAGAGCCCAGTCCCATTAGGTTAATGAACTGTGAACCGTGGATGGTGAACAGTAGTAGCTAATGTCCTGGATTCAGCAACGATTGTCCAGCATTGTCTCTGGCTTTGCTCCCAGCCATACCTATTGGGAATTGTAGAGGGATGAAGTCCCTTGAGTTGCAGATAACTATTGTGGAGGTGGTGTCATGGATAACTCAGCTATCTGCCAGCTCCACACACTAAAGTTGCAGCACATCAAATGCTTTGCCAACTTTCTTTTTGTCCTATTTAACTAATTAGGTTTCAAGTTTAGAAATATTGCTAGGTGGCTCTCTGTCCTTACATAATGAAATTTAATAAGTTAATGTTCTAAATATAATAAACACTTTTATCTCTTCAGTACGGTTTTAAACTGTCAAGAATATTAATCTAAATACTGGTTAGAGTGAGAGGAATAAAACCTTCAAAAACATCATCTGAAACTAAATATCGTACCTAAGGTGTGGTGCACAAAATTGAACGTTAAACATCAGGTGGTATTTGAACAAAGCTGTGAATAATTGAATGTACCCTCCGCTCTCGTATATTCTAGCTGCTTCTCAAGGGCCCTTACTGAGGTCCAACCCTTCCCTACTCCCTGTTAAATTATAAATACTGAAATTAAGTTTTCCATCTGGATCCTAACCATCCAAGGCCCAATTATAACATCCCATACACATTCAAATTTAGTTTAACAAAAATCTTCATACGTACCATTGTCAGTCCAACAAAGCTGGATAATAGAAAGAATTAAAAACTGTACAACCAGAGAGTGTCTGATTAGCCCCATGTTTGCTAACTACTGATGGCAGACTGATGGACGGGCTGGAAAAAAAACATTCTGGTTAATGGTACACCAAGATCAGCAGAGAGCAGATTGCAGCACTGAGAGGTCATATTGCTCAAGCAAGCAAGCTTCTCTCTGTTCCAGGCTAGAGAATGGACTACAAAGTTCTGTTTGATATTTAGCAGAGGAGGGAGAAAGAGCTTGCATTTATATGGCACCCTCATGACTCAGGAAAGTGTGTTTTTAGGCCAACAAAGGCCTTTGAAGTACAGTATAGTCACTGATTTAAGACTACCCAGAAGCCAGGATGCGGCAACCTTCCATGTTCTGTTTAATGGGTGCCAGTTAATGGACAAATATTGACCAGGAAGACTCTGCAATAGTGCCAAGAAATTATTCATATATGCAAGTGAGAGGGTAACTGGAGCCATGGTTGAGCATCTTATCCAAAAGATCAGACCACGGTCAGACCTAAGCTTCCTCAACAGTCTCTAGAATGCTGGATTATCTAGTCATATCTCTGGATTGGGAGTTAAATCTACCACATTCAGGTTCAAAGGTCAGAATGCTACATACAGAAGCATGGCTGAAGTGTGATTAACTCAGCAGTGCTTTGCGATGTTAACTAAATGGGGCTATTAAATAAATAACTCCATCCGTGACTGTTGGCAGCAGTGTGATGACAGTAAAAGGAAAGGAACTTGAATCAAGGGCCAACCACTCACTGCTGTCTTTGTTTAAGACACTGAACAAATTAAAACCCTCACAATATAGATTCCTTTCATTAGAATTGCATGAATCTTATTAGAAAATGGGTAGAATTGTTATAGCATGGAAATAAATGGTTCTGGGAGTTACCTGTGAGATCCCTGTCCTGACTTAAGTTGTAATGCGTGTGTATATTTGTCCGACACTGTTGATTAACATTTTTAGCTTCTTCTTGTTATTTTCTGGCAACACTTTTAGTTCAGAGGACAAACTGATGACTCACTCAGCTCTTGCCCAAGCATTTCTTGGGCTGCTCCATCCAGGTAATGAGTAAAATAACTTGCCATATTTCTAACACAAATCCATGAAGCAGGTTATATGGTCATTATCTCAGTATGGTTTATGGTATAACATATTGCAGTTGTTGCCGTTCTTCAAAAATGGCCTGAAAGCATTTTGCAATGTATTATGATAGTGAAAGCTGCTAGAGCAATGCAAGTTCTTCGATTCTTGACTTAACATTGTTTAAATATTTGTTTAAGTGTTTGCAGTTGGAGTAAACAGTGAATGTCACAGCGATTGATGGTGGAATGGAACATTATTGACTGAGTTGCAACCCAAGGCACTTTGGGGTCATACAGCTTCAAAGCTCACAAAGTTCAGGGGCTCTGAAGAGCAGTAGAAATATCTCTTGCAGGCCGGATAGTGAAAGCACTCTTACATGCGGTTAATTCTAGAGTTCCAGGAGTTTGATACAAATCAGGATAGAGTGCAATTTGGTTGGGAATTTGGAAACGCTAATGTTCCCATTCGCAAGGTCACAAAAAAACAAAATACCAGATTTTATTCCGAGGAGGCAAAATGTGCTAAATCTATATCAAACAGGGCGGCACGGTGACACAGTGGTTAGCACTGCTGCCTCACAGCGCCAGAGACCCGGGTTCAATTCCTGCCTCAGGCAACTGTCTGTGTGGAGTTTACACATTCTCCTCGTGTCTGCGTGGGTTTCCTCCGGGTGCTCCAGTTTCCTCCCACAGTCCAAAAATGTGCAGGTTAGGTGAATTGGCCATGCTAAATTGCCCATAGTGTTAGGGAAATGGGTCTGGGTGGGTTGCTCTTCGGAGGGTCGGTGTGGATTTGTTGGGCCGAAGGGCCTGTTTCCACACTGTAAGTAATCTAATCTAATTTGCACTTAGGGCACTTTATACCTGAGATGGCACTAATTAATGTCAGTAGTAAATAACACTACTACTTATATCTTTCCAATCTGAAAAAGACCCATAAATACTGACTAGCTTCTGTATGCTAATCCTCAATCCATGATAATAGACCACCCCAAATACCATCAGCTCCTTTCTGCTGCAATAACCTTTATTGATGGTTTCTGGAAATCCAAACTCATAGTACCCCAGCCCTGCACTGCCTGGTTCTACCTGCTCCCCAAGATCCACAAGCCCAGCTACCCCAGCTGACTCATCTTTTTGGCATGTTTCTTCTTCACTGAACTTATCCTTCCTCAACTCCATCGTGTTCCCCTTAGTTCAGGCACTTCCCATCTACATACGCAACACCAACCTTCTCTTCAGCAACTTTCAATTCCCCAAGCCCCAGTGCTTTACCTTCACTATGGACGTGCAGTCCGAATACAGGCCCTCCGCTTCTTCCTCTCCAACAGACCTATCCAGTCCCCCACCACCAATGCTCTCCTCCGCTTTGTCGAAGTGGTCCTCACGCTCAACAACTTTTCCTTTAACTCCTCCCATTTCCTCCAAATCAAGGGGGTGGCCTTGGTCACCCGATGGGCCCAAGCTACACCTGCCTCTTTGTTGTCTATATCAAACAGTCCCTCTTCACTACATACTCAGGCACTGTGCCCCAACTCGTTCGCCGTTACATCAATGACTACGTTAGTGCAGCAGCATCCTGCACCCGATCTGAACTGGAGCAGTTCATCAAATTCACCCACCACTTCCAGCCCACCCTCAAATTCATTTGGTCCATCTTGGTCACCTCCCTCCCCTTTCTTGATCTCACCGTTTCCATAGAGAAAGTGAGGAATTGCAAATGCTGGAGATCAGAGTTGAGAGTGTGGTGCTGAAAAAGTACAGCAGGCCAGGCAGCATCCAAGGAACAGCAGAATCGTTGTTTCAGACATAAGCCCTTCCTGATGAAGGTCTTATGCCCGTAACATCGATTCTCCTGCTGCTTGGATGCTGCTTGACCTGCTGTGCTTTTCCAGCACCACACTTTCGACTCACTATTTCCATGTCTGCTGACAGTCTCCAGGCAGACGTTTACTACAAACAGACAGACTCCAATAACTACCTAGACAAAATCTCCTCTCACCCAATATCCTGCAAGAACTCCATCCCATTCTCTCAATTCCCCTGCCTCCGCCGCATCTGCTCAGAAAAGGAGATATTCCACTCGCAAGAATCCCAGATGTCCACCTATTTTGAACAATATGCTTTTCCCTCTCTGTCATCCAGACATCCCTCTGCCGAACCACCTCCATTCCCCATTCCACTGCTCTAAATCCCCCAATGCAATAAAGATAGAGACTCCCTTGTCCTCACCTACCACCCTACCAATCTCCGTATCCAAAGCATCATCTTTAAACACTTCCCGCAACTCCAACTGGACCCCACCATCAAGAACATCTTCCCCTCTCTGCCTTCCGCAAGGACCATTCCCTCTGACAGTCATTGGTTTGTGCCACTCTCCCCACCAACCCCTCCAAACCCCCAGGTACCTTCCCTGTACCCACAAAAGATGCAAAAAGATGCACCACTCCCCCCCCCCCCCACCCACCTCCATCCAGGGCCACAAACAGTTCTTCTAAGTGTTCACCTGCCTCTCCTCTAAGCTAGTTTACTCCATCAGGTGCTCCCGATGTGGTCTTCTCTGCATCGGCGAGGCCAAACGTAAAGTTAGGGAATTGTTTGCCAAGCATCACAGCCGGACCCACAGGGGTCAACCGGACTTCCCAGTCACTGCCCATTTCAATTCCCCTTCCCATTCCCTTTCCGACATGACCATCCTTGGCTTCCTACATCACCACAACGAACCACATAGCAAACTGGAGGAACAATACTTTATCTTCTGCCTGAGCAGCCTACAGCCTGGAGGACTCAACATTGAGTTCTCCAATTTCAAATAACTTCCCTTGCCCCGACTCCCTTCCCAGCCACTCCCACTCCCTTCCACTCCTCCCTGCCACCAACTGGATTCTTTCCTCTGATTGACCAACCAGGTCATATTCTCTATCTGCCTTCACCTATCCCCACTTCAACACTCTGCCCCCACCACCCCTTTTAACTGCAGCTCCCCCTACACCCACTCCCAGTCCTGAAGAAGGGTTACACCCGAAACGTCAACTTCTCCACCTCCTGATGCTGCCTGGCTTGCTGTGTTCTCTCAGCATCCTGCCTGTCTATTTTGGATTCCACCACCTGCATTTTTGTTTTGTCTCTGGGTGTCTATAATAGCCATTACTGTTTCACACAACGTACATAGAACATAGAACAATACAGCACGTACAGGCCCTTCAGCCCATGATGTTGTGCCGAGCATTTATCTTAATCTAAGATCAACCTAACCTACACACCCCTCAATTTACTGCCGTCCATTTGCTTACCCAGTAGTCGCTTAAATGTCCCTAATGTCTCTGACTCTACCACCACTACTGGCAGCTCATTCCACACATCCATCACTCTCTGCGTAAAGAAACTACCTCTGACATCTCCCCTATACCCTCCTCCAATCACCTTACAATTATGACCCCTTGTGACAGCTATTTCTGTCCTGGGGAAAAGGCTCTGGCTATCTACTCTATATTTGCCTCTCATTACCTCGTAACACCTCTTTCAATTCACCTCTCTTCCTCCTTCTCTCAAGTGTGAAAAGCCTGAACTCATGTAACCTCTCTTCATAAGACAAGCCCTCCAATCCAAGCAGAATCCTGGTAAATCTCCTCTGTACCCTCTCTAAAGTATCTACATCCTTCCTATAATGAGGTAACCAGAACTGGACACAATATTCCAAGTGGGGTCTAACCAGGGTTTTATAGCAAAACCTCAAGGCTCTTAAACTCAATCTCCCTGTTAATGAAAGCCAAAACATCATATGTCTTCTTTACAACCCTATCAACTTGGGTGGCAACTTTGAGGGATCTATATACGTGGAGCCTAAGATCCCACTTTTCATCCACACTGCCAAGAATCCTTTCTTTAAACCTGTATTCAGCATTTAAATTCGACGTTCCAAAATGAATCACTTTGCATTTATCCAGGTTGAACTCCATCTGCCACTTCTCAACCCAGCTCTGTATCCTGTCAATGTTTTGTTGTAGCCTGCAACAGCTCTCGACACTATGTACAATACTACCAACCTTTGTTCATCAGCAAACTTACTAACCCACCCTTTCACTTCATCATCCAAGTCATTTATAAAAACTACAAAGAGGAGAGGTGCAAGAACAGATCCCTGCAGGACACCACTGGTCACTGACCTCCAGGCGGAATACTTTCCAACCACTCTCACTAGTTGTCTTCATTTGGCCAGCCAATTCTGTATCCAGACAGCCAAACTTCCCTGTATCTCATACCTCCTAACTTTCTGAATGAGCCTACCATGGGGAACCTTATCAAATGCCTTACTGAAACCCATATAAACCATATCCACTGATCAATATTCGTCAACTTGTCTCGTCACATCCTCAAAGAATTCAATAAGACTTATGAGGCTTGACCTGACCTCACAAAGCCTTTAATCAAACGATGTTTTTTCCAAATATTCATAAATCCTATCTAACAGAATCTTTTCCTGTACCTTGCTTATCACAGACTTAAGACTGACTGGTCTGCAATTCCCAGGGATTTCCTTATTCCCTTTCTTGGATAGAGGAACAAAATTTACCTCCCACCAATCAGCCGGTATTACTCCCGTGGAGAATGAAGATGCAAAGATCATCGCCAGAGGCGCAGCAATCTCATTCGTTGCTTCCCCACAGACTCACATCAATGTGAGTCTGTGTAAGGAACAGGTTAGGGCAATGCTTGGTATGTGGAAACAAGTGGATGTAGTAGTTACGTGTGCTAAATTGATGAGACCAATTTTAATTGAAATGGAACAATGGGACGCTGATCAAAAGCAGATAGGAGTCACCAAGGGACAGGAAGAGGATCCATAATAGTTAAGCCATTGGAAGACAATTTGGGAATATGTTAACCAATCAACAGCAAAATTACCCAGCAACTAACTAATCCTTATCCAGAAAGCATGCAGTCTTTCACACTCTAACTCTGGGAAATCCTGCAAAGTCAACCACTGGGACCATCAAGAAAAGTTTCAAAGGGGAATAGTCCCTGTGAATTAAACAAGAAGACCTCAGTTTAGATCACTAAGGAGGTTGTCTGATTTAATAGAATCAGTTTTGTTTCAAATTCTTAAAAAGAGCTGTTGGATTTATTCTGCGATTGCGTCCATCACACTTCTTTGTCTCTGAATCTAAGAAAAGGGTAAAATCACCTTTCCTATCCTGATCATTATTGTTCCTGTAAACTGCACTTTAGCTCTGTATGTTTGGGAAAGTAGGTTTTTTTTAAAAAATGCAGACAATTCTTTAGTCAGAAGCAGAATTCCAGATTTCTGTTCTCATTATTGAAGAATGTCCCATGGAAACATGGTCTCAGTTACAATGACAGAGAATGGAGAGGGAAACAGTGAATTCCAGAGGTACCTCTGCCAGTCTGTAAGCTGCTGGGAGTGTGTTTTCCATGGGTGGTGAGAACATGGCTGACTGTGATCATCTTGGGGTCAGCAGGAGACTGTGTTGGTGGTAAAATCTCAGAGCTACAACTTTCATATTCTGGAAGTAAGAAAAGAAATTAATCAATTCTACAGATTTGAAAATAACTGCATACTCCTACACACACATACAACCATTCACACGTATGAACACTGAAGTTTACATGCAAACACATGTCAAAATGAACAATCACACATGCACATACACATTAACACATGTACATATATATATGCATACACACATGTACTCACTTGCACATGCGTATACTCACTTGTACAAGCACACATTCACATTCACACCGACACCCACTCACACTGCAACACACACACATATGCTCACACTGACACACACTCAGACTGACACACACACACACAGTTAGACTGATACGCACACGCATGCACATGCAGACTGACACATACGCACGCTCAGAATGACACAGGCACTCACACTGACACACCTACACACTCAGGCTGACACATACACACAGTTATGCACATACACACTCAGACTAACGTACAAATATACTCAGACTGACACGCACAGACTAGCACAAAAAAAACACACACACTCGGACTGACACACACACACACACACACACACACACACACACACACACACACACACATGCACTCCCACCCAACACCGCAGCCCCCAAGAAGGGCCAGTTAATTAATTGACTCCTAGTTCCCGCCAATGCTGCTGAATCTAGAGAGGGTCAATGATTGATATCAACTTGCCATCACCCAGACCCAGATCCCATCCTCCCTGTCACCCAGTAGATGGCTAGTCTGTGAGAGGTCCAAACTGTCACTGGGAAGCTCATTTCCTCAGAAATCATAGGAGAAGATCATTCCTCCACCACCAGCTAGTGCCAGTTGTTATTTTGTCAGGGTCCCTTTGGAAAGGCAGGAGAGCCCTCTCAAATCCCTTTAAGGTGGAGAAAGCTCCCACCAAATCCCTTGGCAATGCAGGAATTGGATCACTTAAACAATCACTTACCTGTTGCATTGAAGCAGAACACATCAAAAGTATCATTGGGTGATTTTTGAATGGTGTAGACCCCTCTAAAGTTATTCGCACAATTGGGGAGGCCGACTACTCGAGGGATAGCAATCAGACCACCCTGAATCCATCCATATCTGCAGAACAACACACAGCATAACATCGAGCAGTCAGACAGCTACAAGTCAATCCTCAACATTCAGGTCAGTATAACAGAAAAGAATGTACATTAAGAGCCTGGTGGTTAAAAGCCCATGGGGAAAAGATCTTTTCCCAGATGTGATGGAAATCTCCTGTCCATTGACTGTACACATAGATATTTGTGGCAGTCTTAACCTTGTTCTGATGGGCACATTTGTTAAACCAGAGAGGTTTAACCTTTCTCCCTCCACTTTTAGTTCTCCATTCTTTCACCAATCTTCCTGGGATAGGTACATGAATAGGAAGGGTTTAGAGGGATATGGGCCAATTGCTGGCAAATGGGACCAGATTACTTTAGGATATCTGGTTGACGTGGACAAGTTGGACCGAAAGGCCTGTTTCCATGCTATATATCTCTATGACTCTACTTGTAATAAGCAACATGATATTCTGGTTTCTGCCAGGCTTTGAACCTCCCTTTTCACTTGAGACCATATTATTGAGACAGTCCGTTCAGAGCTGGAGAGAGATCAAAAGGGATCAGTGAAAGAATTCCCCCCCTTTCACAGAGCAAGTAACCTCAATGGGCTTTGAAGAGGAGACAGTTTCTTGGTGAAAATGGTGATTATAAAAAGCACATTAGGAGAGTCCTTTTTTAAAGGGATTTTCATGTTGGAGCTGGGAGCTCTCTCTTTAAATAAAATTCCACCTGGAGGGGCACTAAAGAAATGCAATTTCTGTCAAAGCAACTCTTCAGTTTGTAAAAAAGAACTTGATTGGGGGCTAGGACTAGGTGTGGTGAGGAATCCCACTTTTTTAAAGCGAGTGGGAGTGAGGGCCGGAACTTATTTTAAAGGGATCATAATGTCAGAGGGAGCTTCCTCGCTAAAATGATAAATGTTAATAAGCATTGATCTGATTTATTTTATTCACTCACGGTGAGTGAATGGCTGGGCCAGTATTCCTGCCTGTCCCTAGTTGCCCCTTGCAAAGATGGTATTGAGCTGCCTTCTTGAACTGCTGCAGTCTATGTCAGACCCATAATGTTGTTTGGAAAGGAATTCCAGGATTTTGACCCAGTGACACTGAAGGAGCTGAGATATATTTCCAAGTCAGGATGGTGAGTCTCTTTGGAGGGGAACTTGCAGGGGGTGGTGTTCCCATGTATCTGCTGTCCTTGTCATTCTGGATGGAAATGGTCGTGGGTTTGGAAGGTGCTGTCTGAGGAGCTTTGGTGAATTTCTACAATGCATCTTGTAGATAGTACACACTGCTGCCACGGAGCATTGGTGGTGGAGGGAGTGTGTGCTTGTGGATGTGGGTGCCAATCCAGCAGTTGTTTCCTCCTGGATGGCATCAAACTTTTTGTTTTTGGAGCTTCCCTCATCCCGGGAAGTGAGAAGTATTTCATCATATTCCTGATTTGTGCCTTGTAAATGGCGGACAGGTTTTGGGGAGTCAGGAAGTGAGTTTCTTGCTGCAGAATTCTCAAAGTCTTTGATGAACCAATTAAGAGTACTGATATTTCTCAGAGTTGGAGGGGTGTTTATGGATTGGGGAGTGGGATATAGAATAAAACCTCTCAAACGTTCTGATTACCTCTCCCAAGTGAGGTGTATGCTTCATCTCCTGACTGGTGGACTACTACAGGCCAATCTTAGACAATTTTGGGCGTGTAATTTTGCTCATTTAATTTGAATATTTTCATTTGTTAATCACTATGAGCATTAAAGCTGAAAGACAAAAGACTGGTAACACTCAAAATTGAACCAGTTGGGTAAACAAAAATTTGTCCAGTTTCCTGTAGGCTGTCAAAGGACAGTGTGCCCAAGATGGTGAAAGATTGGTCAGTGTGCGTGTGTGTGTATCATGTGTGAGTGTTGCTTTTATAATGGTTAAGATAGCCAGTTGCTGATAGTACCTTGTCCAGCCACCAGCGGGTTGACAAACTCCACCTGTCTCCCTGACCTGAGCTAATTGACCCATTTCCAGCAGAGAGAGAAAGAGAGATGGATTCATTGACTCAAACCTCCGTACCTGCAGGTTTCATAGCCAGCTCTCTGCGCCCTCTCCACTTGTTCTAATGTTGCTAGGGTGGTCCCCAGGCTCTGGCAGAGATTGATTCCTGCCTGGAAGTTCAGTTGGTAGCGTCCTGAACTGGACTCCTCCTGAGAGACTCCTTGATGCCTGCACTCTGAGTTCACACCTGAAAACGTATAATGGAGCTTTTACTGCATCAGATCATTCACATTTCATTCATACACAGACACTTAACATAGCGAGTTTTGATAAGATTTGTAGCTCAGGTTGAGTTTCTGGATGTAGGTTTGCTCGCTGAGCTGGAAGATTCGTTTTTCAGACATTTCATTGACCTACACTCCCTAGTATCCTTACATATGGATGAGGAAGGACACCACTTCGACTGGGACAGCACATTTATTCAAGGACAAGCCAAACAGAGACACGCACGAGAATTTCTAGAAGCATGGCATTCGAGCAGAACTCTAACAACAATCACATTGACTTGGATCCCATTTACCACCACCTGAGAAGAAAATCAGGAAATGACGTCACCATACACCCGTATGTAGGAAATGATCACACCACAGGAAATGACATCACCAACCCTAGAAACTCAAACATATAAATAGAAAGCAGGCTACACCACCAGTGCTTCAATTTGGAGGCTCACTGAAGATGTTACCTAGTATGGTGACAAAACATCTGAAAAAGAACCTTCCAGCTCAGCAAGCAAACTGATATCCAGCCCTTAATATATTCAGGACTCACTATTACTGTTTAACATAATACAGCATTTTGACAGTACATTAATGCAGAACCATAATCAGGGGTAACTCATTTTAGAATTAGAGTTAGAATCCCTACTGTGTGGAAACAGGCCCTTCGGCCCAACAAGTCCACACCAACCCTCTGAAGAGTATCCCACCCAGACCCATTCCCCTACATTTACCACTGACACATGCACCTAACCGATACACCTTTGAACACAATGGGCAATTTAGCATGACCAGTTCACCTGACCTGCACATCCTTGGATTGTGGGAGGAAACCAAAGCACCCAGAGGAAATCCACATGGACACAGGGAGAATGTGCAAACTCCACACAGACAATCACTCAAAGCTGGAATCGGACCTCGGACTCTGGTGCTGTGAGGCAGCATGCTAACCACTGAACCACCATACTGCCCCATTGCTTCTTTCCCCTATGTGAGGTTATAAATGTTGACAACATTCTACCATAGTGCTGAAGACTTATACTGTCTGGGCTGGCCACACATCTAACCTGGGCATCTACAACACTGGCATATCTCTGACAAAAATGTGCACAAAAACAGGACAAACTCAACCTGGCCCCCATTTGTCTACTATTAATCACCAGCAAAGTGATGGAATGTGGCATTGATAATCAAGGTCCACCTGATCATTATATTCACTGATATTAAGCTTGGATTCTGCCAGAAACACTCAACTCTTGACTTTATTTTAACAATGCTCTGAACATGGACAGAAGGGCCGCTTTCCAAAGGTTACAGAGCATTACATCAGATGCATAGCATAGAGACGGACCATTTGGCCCAATTAATCCATGCTGTTTCTGCTCTACTCAAGTCTCCTCTGACTTTTTCTCATCTAAATCTGTTATTGTAACCTCCATTGCCTTTTCCTTCATTTTCTTAAATGCATCTCCACTATTAGATCCAACTTTTTCATGTTCTTACCACTCTTTGAGTGAAGACTGAATTTCCAGTTGTGTTTCTTGATGATCATCTTAGAACTGGGAAATGTTTCTCCTCTTTCTCCATTTTAAAAGTTTGATAATCAGTAGTCTAGTGAAAAGGTTAATAAAGTAGTTGCCTCAGCTGACTGAGGGACAGTTATGGGGTGTCATGATGGCTCAGTGGTTTGAACTGCTGCCTCACGGCATCAGGGACCTGGGTTTGATTTCATCCTTGGGGTGACTGTCTGTGTGGAGTTTGCATGTTTTCCCCGAGTCGGAGTGGATTTATGCTAGTTGCTCTGGTTTCTTCCCATAATCCAAAAATCGGTGGATTGGTCATAGGAAATGTAGGGATAGGGTAGGGGGTGGGTTTGAGTGGGATACTCTTCAGCAGATCAATATGGACTCAATAGATCAAATGGACTGCTTTCACACTGTAGGGATTCTATGGTAATCAGTCAATAGGTACTGTACCTCAATAGGTGTTAATTACTCTTGAAGCTTAATGCGACTGAGGCACCTCAGCTCAATTTAGGAGGGGGCCAGGAAGGAGAGCTCCCACTGGGAGTGAGACACAGCCTGAGTGAGTATATTGTTTGGGGAATTTAGAGGCAATGTGGGAATTCAGTGCAGAGAGATAGAAATGCTTTTTCATTTTGACTTTTGTAAGGTTTATTTTTTAAAACAGGATAAATGGAAGCCCAATTAGGGGCCCAGCACAAAAGAGTAACTATAAATTCATTCATTGGTGGCAGCTGCTAAATGGACTCCAAATGGTTTGTTACTTTTAGATTGAAGGTAAGGAGGGGAAATATTTAGGCTACAAACTAAAAGACCAATAGGAAGTTTTTAAAAAATCAAATTAAGAACTAAAGTTAAAATAGAGATGCCAGGCAATGTGCTGTAACTACAAGATGTGGGAATTGGACACAATTGTAAATCATAGAATCCCTACAGAGTGGAAGCAGGTAATTTGGCCCATTGAGTCCACATTGACCCACCAAGAAGCATCCCAACCAGACCCACCCAACTACCCCATCCCTGGAACCATGCATTTCCCACAGCTAAGCCACCTAACCTGAACATCCTTGGAAAGTGGGAGGCTTCCAAAGCACTGGAGGAAACGCATGAAGACATGGGGAGAATGTGCAAACTCCATACAGACAATTGCCAGAGGTTGGAATTGAACCTGGATCATTGGTGCTGAGAGGCAGCAGTGCTAGCCACCATGCCACCCAAAGTTGCCATGTCTGGAGCAAATGTTGGTTGCTTGAGGAACTCCAGCTCAGAATTGATGAGTTAGAGTCTAAGCTTTGAACATGGTGATACATCAGGGAGGGGGAGAATTCCTGAGATACTTGTTCCCTGTGTGAGTGAGGCCTGTAGGGAGGAAGAGTAAACTGAAAATAGCACTGAGTTACAGGCAGCCATTCAAGAGAGGGGAGAAAAGAGAAAATATCGCTGTTAGTGAGGATAGTATAGTCAGGAGAATAGACTTTGTTTTCTGTGACCAGGATCAAGAGTCCTGAAGCTGTATTGCCAGCCTGGAGCCTGGGTTCAGGATATCTCAACTAGGCTGTAGAGGAACCTGGAGTGGGAGGGAAATGTGGGTATCAGTGATATCAGTATAAGTGGAAAAAGATTAATTTAAGGCACTATGAGCAGTTTAGGGGCTAAATTATAAAGCAGGACCACAAAGGTCATAATCTCTGGATTAATACCTAAACCATAGCAAATTGGCATAGTGTCAACAAGATGAAAGAGACTCAAAGACTGGTGTGGAGAAAAAATGGATCAAAGTCCTGATGAATCACATAACTTGTGCTGTGGTCAGGGCTTTCAACTAAGTAGTGGGGAATGGAGGGGGGGGTGGTCAGTTCCATGGAAAATTATGCAAAAAAAGGTTGGCAGTTGGAGGTGAGGCTTAGCAGGGGTTATTAAAGTTGAAGAAAAAGTAATAGGACAGAATACAGAAAGGATCAGACATTTAACTTCGGGCACAACAAATAGGAGACAATTATGAGAAGAGGAGGCAGTCAACACAAGATGAGAGTATTGTACATGAATACACACAATTTACGAAACAAGGTAAATGAGCTTGTAGTGTGAATTGAAATTGGCAGGTATGATGTTGTGGCTACAAGAGGGTCAGGGCGAGAAACGAAATATCCAAGGAAATGTGTCCTATTGAAAGGACAGGCAGATGGGCAGAGGGGACATGGTTGTCTTGTTACTAAGAAATGAAGTTAAATTGATAACAAGTAGTGATTTGGAGTTTGAAGATGGAGACTTTGTGTGGATAGTGTTGAGAAACTACAAAGGGTAAAAGACCTCTGATGGGAGTTATGTACAGGCCTCCTAAATAAATCATGAGAGAGAAAAGACATGGATGAAAGGCACTATTACAGAATCATGGGGGATTTCAATATGCAAGCAGGCTGTGAAAATCAGGTTGGTGGTAGATATTCATAAAAGTAGAAAAACAATCAATGTGGAAAAGTGAGGTTATGCACTTTGGTAAGAAGAATAATGGTGCAGACTTTTTTTCTAAATCAGGAAAGGTTTCAGAAATCTGAAGCACAAAGGGATGAGAGAGTGCTAGTTCAGGATTCTCAAGGTTACTGGGCAGGTTCATTTGGCTGTTAGGAAGGCAAATGCAATGTTGGCATTCGTTTCAAGGGGGCTGGAATACAAGAGCAGAGATGTACTGCTGAGGCTCTGGTCAGACTGCATTTGGACCCTATATCTAGGGAAGGATGTGCTGGCATTAAAGGGTGTCCAGAGGAGGTTCACAAGAATGATTCTGGGGGAGAAAAGATTGTCATAAGAGGAGCTGCTCTCGATTTGAGTTTAGAAGGACGAGGGGGTACTTTTATTTATTCACAGGATGAAGGCACCACTGGCTCGGCCAGCATTTATTGCCTAACCTTAAAATCAGCCTAACTCCAATTTAAAATTTTGTTCTCAGGCCCATCCTTGTCCTTTTCCAGAACAATCTTGAGTCTAACAGAGTTATGATCACTGTCTGCAAAATCCTAAAATTAAGTCCAACACTTTCCTCGATCTTGTAGGGCCTTCTATGTGTTGGCTTAAAAAGCTCTCCTGGATGCATTTTAAGAATTTCATTCCCTCTGAACTTTGCTCACTGACCAGTTAACATTGGAGAAGTTGAAATCACTGTACACTTCCTTGAAATTTACCAACATATTTTCTATTCAACATGGATTTAGTAAAGGGAGGTCATGCCTGACAAACCTGTTGGAATTTTTTGAAGAGGTAACAAGTAGGTTAGACTAGGGAAACCCAGTGGATGTGGTCTATCTGGACTTTCAAAAGGCCTTTGATAAGGTGCCACACGGGAGGCTGCTGAGCAAGGTGAGGGCCCATGGTGTTCGAGGTGAGCTGCTGGGATGGATTGAGGATTGGCTATCTAACAGAAGGCAGAGAGTTGGGATAAAAGGTTCTTTTTCAGAATGGCAGCCGGTGACGAGCGGTGTCCCGCAGGGTTCGGTGCTGGGGCCACAGCTGTTCGCATTATATATTCATGATTTGGATGAGGGAACCGGGGGCATTCTAGCGAAGTTTGCCGATGATACGAAGTTAGGTGGACAGGCAGGTAGTACTGAGGAAGTGGGGAGGCTACAGAAGGATCTAGACAGGTTGGGAGAGTGGTCCAGGAAATGGCTGATGGAATTTAACGTGAGCAAGTGTGAGGTCTTGCACTTTGGCAAAAAGAATAAAAGCATGGACTACTTTCTAAATGGTGAGAAACTTAATAAAGCCAAAGCACAAAGGGATCTGGGAGTGCTAGTCGAGGATTTTCTAAAGGTAAACATGCAGGTTGAGTCTGTGATTAAGAAAGCGAATGCAATGTTGTCTCTTATCTCAAGAGGGTTGGAATATAAAAGCAGAGATGTACTACTAAGACTTTATAAAGCTCTGGTTAGGCCCCATTTGGAGTACGGTGTCCAGTTTTGGTCCCCACACCTCAGGAAGGACATACTGGCACTGGAACGTGTCCAGCGGAGATTCACACGGATGATCCCTGGAATGACAGGTCTAGCATATGAGGAACAGCTGAGGATACTGGAATTGTATTCGTTGGAGTTTAGAAGATTAAGGGGAGATCTAATAGAGACGCACAAAATAATACATGGCTTTGAAAAGGTGGATGCTAGAAAATTGTTTCTGTTAGGCGAGGAGACTAGGACCCGTGGACACAGCCTTAGAATTAGCGGGGGTCATTTCAGAATGGAAATGCGGAGACATTTCTTCAGCCAGAGAGTGGTGGGCCTGTGGAATTCATTGCCACGGAGTGCAGTGGAAGCCGGGACGCTAAATGTCTTCAAGGCCGAGATTGATAGGTTCTTGTTGTCTAGAGGAATTAAGGGCTACGGGGAGAACGCTGGCAAGTGGAGCTGAAATGCGCATCAGCCATGATTGAATGGCGGAGTGGACTCGATGGGCCGAATGGCCTTACTTCCACTCCTATGTCTTATGGTCTTATTGCTCCCAGACTGTTAGGGGCCTATACAATACTCCAACCAATGTGGTTTTTTTCAAGTTAATTTGAGCAGCCTTCAAAGATTCTTCCCTTCTTCCTGTGTAATTAATTCCCTGCACCCGATGTGGCCTCCTCTATATTGGGGATACAGGCCGCCTACTTGCGGAATGTTTCAGAGAACACCTCTGGGACACCCGGACCAACCAACCCTTTCCACCCCGTGGCTTAACACTTCAACTCCCCCTCACACTCCACCAAGGACATGCAGGTCCTTGGACTCCTCCATCGCCAGACCATAGCAACACGACGGTTGGAGGAAGAGCGCCTCATCTTCCGCCTAGGAACCCTCCAACCACAAGGGATGAACTCAGATTTCTCCAGTTTCCTCATTTCCCCTCTCACCACCTTGTCTCAGTCAAATCCCTCGAACTCAGCACCGCCTTCCTAACCTTCAATCTTCTTCCTGACCTCTCCGCCCCCACCACCACTCCGGCCTATCACCCTCCCTTGACCTCCTTCCACCTATCGCATTTCCAACGTCCCTCCCCCAAGTCCCTACTCCCTACCTTTTATCTTAGCCTGCTGGACACACTTTCCTCATTCCTGAAGAAGGGCTCATGCCCGAAACGTCGATTCTCCTGCTCCTTGGATGCTACCTGACCTGCTGTGCTTTTCCAGCAACACATTTTCAGCCTGATCTCCAGCATCTGCAGTCCTCACTTTCTCCACTAATTAATTCCCTGATCAATATTGCAACACCCTCCATTATTACTTCGTTCCCTGTCTGACCAAAGACCACAAAAGACCACTGAAGATCCTGGAATATGAGCTGCCAACCCTGTCCCTCTCCCAACAGTGTCTCAGTAATAGCAATGATAGCATGGCTCCATGTTTTAATTTGTTCTCTCAACTCACCCTCCTTGTTCATCAAAGTCTTTGCGTTAAAATAAATATGATTCAATCTTTACAAATTCTCTTGTGCCTTAATTTCTAGGCTTACTTGGCTGACTGGCTGCCTCTTTTATTTTTGATATTTTTATTGAAAAAACATTTTTTATAAAATTACAGTAAACCAATAACACTACTCAACAAAAAAAGACCTAAACGACAATGCAAACAAAACAAAACTATCCTCATACATATAGAACAACAAAATAAACAAATAAATAGGAATAAAAAATTAATCAAACCGCTCAGCATAATAAAACAGTAGCTCTCAACCTTCGAGAGGCATTAAATATTACACACTCATTTATTTGACGTCCTTCCTCTCAGGATACCTGATTTTCTAAATCAAACCGTTGTGGCTATACAAAAGCCCTAGTTAGAGTCACAGGCAAGTCTGCATCAAGATTATCCAAAAAGGGCTGCCACATCTTATAAAAGTTTTCAGTTTCTCAGTACACCATGTTTGTAAGAAAATCCAGAGGGATATGCTCCATGACTAGCTTACACCTACCTATCAGACCCGGAGGGGTTTCAGACACCCAACACACCAGAATGTTTTTCCTTGCACAGAATGGAAGAATATTAAGACATTTTTTTTCCCATGAGTATCTAAAGAAGGTAAATTGGGCTGGCCCTGGAGAAGAGAGACCAGGTCCTTCTTAAATTCAGTCTCCAAGATCCTCTCTATTACTCCCAGCACTGCACGCCAGTATGTGCAAAGCCTGTGACAGGATCACAAATAATAATTGAGAGTACCTGTACTTAGTTTGCATTTGGGACATGTGTGTATACTCCTACCTTAAGATGGACCCTCGTAAAACCTTCAACTGCATGGCATGAGTCCTATTACAGAGGGAAATCTTTCTTGCATTTTCACAAATGTCCTCCCATGTCTCAGAGGAGATCTCTGCGCCCAACCCTCTCTTCCAGACCTCTCAAAGCTGCTCAATCTCATCCGAGGAGCCACCCCAACAGATGATAAAGCGTACTAACGGAGAAAGTGCTTTTAGCGGAAAGCACCCTCTTCTCTGTATCGGATTTATAAGAGTCGGTTAACAGTGTGGTTACTTTCTGAATAAAATTCCTAATCTGGAAAAAGTGAAAAAGGTCTCTACTAGATAATCTATGCTTACGAGTTATCTTATCGAAGGACATCACTGTTTCTCCCTCAAATAAGTCACCCAAGCAGGAATTGCCCCTAGCTGCCTAGAGTTCAAACCAGGATCCATTATCCCCGGCTTAAAACCCGGCATACCAGTTGTTAGGGCGTGCATTGTCTGCCATATTTTTACGGTATTAATAATATGATTATAACAATATTCCATAACTGTTCTCATTTTATCTAAGAACAACAAACTAATAAGGGGGCATTTTGACTGAGAAGCTTTCATATTTAATCAAATTGACGCCAAGTCCTCACAGGCCCAGTCACTCACACAAAAAAAAGAGAGCTTAGTTGGTATCTTTTAATGTTAGGGAGGTCCACTCCTCCCAGTCTATGGGGCAGTTGCAGCTCGACTAGCTTGAGAAGGGGCTAAACCAGCCATGAAGTCTCTGGAATATTTGCCCAGGAAAGTTCAAAAGAAGCATTTGCATAGGGTATAACAAACGACGTAGGACATTCATTTTAATCAGGACTACTTGGCCTAACCAAGATATTGGAAGTGCCTCCCATCTTTGAAGGTCTTGCTTAATTCCTTCAAACAAGTGGACAAAGTTAGCCTTAAATAACTGATCAAGAACGGAGTAACAAAAATACCTAAATACATAAAATCGCCCTGTGATCATTTAAAGGGAAATTGCAATTCGCCCTCAATTTCGGGTATCCTTCCAAGACCCTCCATGGGCATGGCCTCCGATTTGGAAAAATTAATCTTATAACCTGAAAAAGCACCGAATGAATTAATACATTGTATTAAATGAGGTACTGAAACTGCAGGGTTCGACAAAAATGTCAGAACATCATCCGTGTCCAATGTGATCTTATGTGATTTTGATCCCACTTCTTGGGCAACAATGTTGGGATCCAATTGGGTAGCCTCTGCCAGCGGCTAAATCACCAATGTAAAACGCAATGGTAAGTGGGGACAACCTTGTCGACTGCTTCTATAAATATTAAAGTTACTGGATCTCACACCATTGATGAGAACCCGCAGCTAAAGGTTCACTATAAAGGATCCTACCTACCTAATAAAGGCTTCACCGAAGTCAAACTGTTCCAGTGTACAGAAAAGATATGGCCACTCGAACCGGTCAAATACCTTCTCTGCATCTAGGGAATCACTAATTCTTGCACAGATTGCTGCTGACATGCTTGGATCATATTAAGCAACCCCCCCAACATCGTTGGAGGATCTACAGCCCTTTATAAAACCCATCTGGTTCTCCTTAACTATGGAAGACAAAACAGTTTCCAACAATGCCAGTCTTGGACAAGATTTTTAAAAAATTTAAAAGTGAGATGGGCCTGTAGGACGCACAATCCTCCGGGGTCTTCTCTTTCTTAAGGATAAGAGAGATGTTAGTCTCTGTTAAGGATGGTGGGAGGCGATCGTGACTTACAAGTAATTGTACATGTTGGGCATTGGCTCTGACAATATATTTACAATTTCTTTGTAGAATTCACTAGGATGACAATCAGTGCCAGGTGTCTTTCCATTCTGAAGCTGTTTCACAGCCTGCTGTATCTCCTGCACTGTTATAGGGGTGTTAAGGAAAGGCACCTGCTTGGAGGTAACACCTGGAAGATCCTGAGTTTTAAAAAAAGACTCCATCTTAGCCCACCCATCCTCACAACATTCCGACTGATATAATTCAGAGTAAAATCTATTGATCTTTTTAGTATCACAGGTAAGAGTCCCAGTCCCTTCCTGGATTGGGAGACACTCTTTTTACTGGCAAGATATGCTAGATATCTGCCCAGCCTATCACCATGCTCAAACAACCTTTGTTTCGCAAAAGCGAGTTCTTTCCTAGCTGTCTGTGTGTGCATGGAATTCAAAGTTGACCGAAGTGCTGTGACCCGCTGCAACTTAGCCACCGATCGTCTACCAAAATATGTCTTCTCGGCTGCCTTCAGCCATGCCTTGAGTAAGCGTTGCTGCTCTCCCTTCTGTCGCTTCCGACTGGCAGAGTGGAAATAATTATTCCCCATAGCATAAACCTTAGCAATTTCTCAGAGAATAGACAGGTTACTGGGACAGCATGGTGGCTCAGTGGTTAGCTCTGCTGCCTCACAGCACCAGGGACCCAGGTTCAATTCCAGCCTCGCGCGACTGTCTGTGTGGAGTTTGCACATTTTCCCAGTCTCTGTGTGGGTTTCCTCCGGGGTTCTGGTTTCCTCCCACAGTCCAAAGATGTGCAAGTTAGGTGAACTGCCATTCAAAACTGCCCATAACGTCTAAGGATGTGTAGGGGAAATATAGGGTAATGGGTCTGGTTGGGATACACTTCGGAGGGGTGGAGTGGACTTGTTGGGCCGAAGGGCCTGGTTCCACACTATAGGAATTCTAATTCTAAATACTGGCTGTATCTGAATTAATGGCGAAGAATGCTTTAAATTAATTAGAGAAGTACTCAATGAACTTACTGTCCCTAAGAATAAAGGGATCCATTTGCCAGTGTCGTGAACCTGTTACATTGCCCTTTACTTTAACCACTAGGTCTACTGCTGCATAATCAAAAATGGTAACATTCGTAATTGTGCAAGACACCACCAAACCCAAGAACGTTGCTGGGGGTTAGGAAGAGATCAATCCTAGTATGACATCTTTGTGGATTAGTTAAGAATGTAAAGTCCCTACCCGTGGGGTGGAGCCGTCTCCAAACATCAACCAATCCTAATTCCAAATATAAGTCAATTAGTTGCTTAGATTGTGAAGAAAGTATTGGTGGACCTTTGGGCATTCTGTCCATCATGGGACCCATAAGACAATTAAAACCTCGCCCTATAAATAACGTGCAGCGACACAAAGGTACTCAGTTTGGAAAATGCATCCATTAAGAACTTAAGGAGGTGCACCAGGGGACGAGAAACACTCAAAATACCATATTCTTCCCCTTATCTCAAGGCTTTAAGGATTACAAACTGCCCGTACTCATTTTTAATATGATCTAGCAATTTAAATGGGAGGTTCTTCTAAACCAGTATGGCCACTTCCCTACTCCTAGTATTAAAAGATGAGAAATACACCCAATCAAACCTGCCCTGAGGCAATTTCAAATGCTCATTATCAGTAAGGTGTATCCCCTGCAATAGGGCAATGTTCACCCTCTCCTTTTTAAGGCTAGAGAGCACCTTTTTCCTCTTAACTGGCAAATGAATCCCCCTAATGTTCCAGGTACATCATTTAAACATGCCATTAGCCATAACCCTCTGCAACAACATTTGAACTCCCAACATGAAGAACTCAACTTACAAATCACTGAGCATAAACAAGAAAAGACTCACAGAGCCTAAAAACTACAAAAACTAAAACTACCACAATAAACATATTTACATAACTTTCAAAACTATAGACACAAAAAGCCAAAAAACAAAATATAATAAAGGCACTCAATGAGGGAATTTACCCTCTGCCCCCAGGAGATACTTACACATCCCACAACCACCTTCCTAACCCCTTCCAGCTTGAGCCACACCACAAACTCAAGCAGAAAAAAAGAAACTAGTAATATTAACAAAGAAGTTAGAAGTAAGTACATCCCCAACTACACATTAATGCTGATTATTATCAGAAAAAAAATCCATCAACACTTTCTTTGAGAAAAGGAAAAAGAAAATAAAAAAAAATTACTGTCCAGCCTAGCTTAAAGTGCCCAGAAGGTTTTTTGCTTTCCCTGAGGAGTCAAATGAGTGTGCAGACGCATTATAAGTAGAATGAAGCACCACTGGATACCTTACAGATTATAAATCCTGAGGTTCCTCAGTCTTCTCTTTATATCATTAAAAGACTTCCTTTTCCAGATCACCACCACAGAAAAGTCCTGGAAAAACATAATCCTGAAGCCCTTGTAAGTTAAGGCCTTCTGATCTCTCCCTGCATTCCGGAGGCTTCCATAACTCTGCTTACCCATGTAACTGTGGAATCACACTAGAACCAGGTGAGGGCACTGGTCCAAATCTGACCTGTGCATCGCTACCTGGTGAGCTCTCTCAATCTTTACCCAATCCACTTTGGCCTCTAAATGAAGGAATTGCGGCAGCCAACTTTCAAAAAACCTCACTGCCTGACCGACTTCCACTCCCTCCAGCAGTCTGATAAGACAGACGTTCTTCCTCCTACCTCTATTTCTGAGATCGTCGACTTGCTCTATTAAGGACTTGTTTCTCGAGTACCTGAATCTGCTCTTTCAAGGAATTGTTGCAGCCTCTGATGCTGTAGCCTGGCGTTCAACCTCCTCCGTTCTCTCTCTAAGGCCTTCAAGCATGTCTGCAACCGTGTCCAACCTGCTGCAGAACTTCTCTTTGATCAAAGTCTCAATCATTTTGCGCAGCTTCGCGAACTCTGTGACCAAGGCCTGGTAAGTAATTGGATCCAATGAACTAGCAGGGGGAGTCGCAGCCGCGGCTGCAGGTATACTCCATGTCTCCAGCAGATGTCCCACTTGCTGGGACATTCTTAGACCTTTTCCATGTTTTGGCATCTCCATTTTACAAAACAGGATTAGTAAAGGTTCTAGCACTGTTTCAATGTCAAATTTTACCAAAATGGTTTAAGTGTGGAGGGTTAAAGTACTACTTTGCTTGAGTTGTAATGTAGAGCTCAGCAAAGCAGACCTTTCAAATCGCCACCATCTCGGATCCCCCTGCTGCCTCTTCTAATTTTAGCCACTGATGTGTCCCCTGCTGATCATTCTTTCAGAATTCCAATCCCCTGTCAAGTTATTTTAAATTCTCTCCAAAAGCACAAGCAAACCGACCCACAAAGATGCTGGTTCCATTCCAGTTCAGCGTGCAACATGCCTGACTTGTACAGGTCAGCGCCACGAGAAATGCTCCTAATGTCTCAGAGATTTAAAGCCCTTCCTCCTGCATCATCTCTCCAACCATGCATTCATCTGGACTAACCTCCTAGTTCTCTACTCAATAGCACATTGTATCAGATGTAATCCAGAGATTAGAATGGTTTGAGTCCCGTTTTTTAAATCAACTTCTCAGCTCCCTAAATCTTGCTTGCAGGACTACCCCAACCTCCTTTTCCTACTTATGTTGTTGGTATCAATATATACCACATTCTCGGTCTGTTTTCCCTCCCCTTTCAGAAACATGAATAGGAAAGGTTTGGAGGGATATGGACCAGGAGCAGGCAGGTGGGACTAGTTTAGTTTGGGTTTAGGTTCGGTATGGACATTTTGGACTGAAGGGTCTGCTTCCGTGCTGTATGATTTGATGACGTCCCTGACCCTGACACCAGAGGTAACACACCTGGAGTTTCTTTTACAGTTATAGAAACACCAGTCTGTTCCCCTCACAGACAAGTCCCCTGCCCTATATCCCTGTTACACTCTCTACTTTCCTCTCCTCTAGCAAACCCATCCATGGTGCCATGAAGTTGGCTCCCATTGCTTTCCCTGGTGCAGTTGCTGATCCTACCCCTTTTCTTGCCTGATTCAACCCCTTGTCTCGCTGACTCTTCCCCTCATCCCACCTGATTCTAACCCCGTATCACTGATTTTACCCCTTCTCTTGCCCGATTCTACCCCTCATCTTGTCATAGCTATGCCATTCAGGGCATGGTAAGATTTTACCTTTCATCTTCCTTCATTAAACAATTTCTACAATGTCAAAGTTTCAAAACCTATTCTATCACTGTTATTGATTCCTCACTGATTCCGTCATCAAATTCCAACATGACTGCATCTGTTTTCCCACATGTAGGGACTTCTTCGGTGACTGGAGACTGTGTATAAGTAATGTTTTCTGATAGCCTACCACAGTAATTAAGGTTGCCTTAATCGATTTCTAATTCTCGGTCAGTGGTGAAACACCATGCACTATTTTCATCCCCATCTGGATTCCTGCAGTAATTTCCTTCTAGATTTGCTGATATCATTTCCTCTCTGGTAAAATTGTGCTTGTGGGGGTGTTGAGAGTCCCAAGCCTGACATTGTTTTCCATGTCTAGTTACATTCTGTAGTCTGCTCCCTGATTTGGAACACAACAGCCAACTGATACTGGTGGATTGTCAATAATGGCGGCAATTCTTCACCTAAAGAAGCAACAGAAACATGACGGAAAAAAAAAGTTGGCTGAATATCTCTAATTTTCACTTGGAGAAAGGATCTGTCATTGTCAAATACAACTGGTGTGATATTATGAAGACTGCTTCAAGCTATTGACTGGACATATCTCACTGACATGTGCCAAATAGACACTTATCAGACCCAGGATGCACAAGTATAATAACAACAGCATGAGCTTGGATATTTCACTACATGGACAGAAAATTAAAAATCACACAACACCAAGTTATAGTCCAACAGGTTTAATTGGAAGCACACTAGCTTTCGGAGTTCCGCTCTTCTATCACAATCACACGATGAAGGAGCGGTGCTCCGAAAGCTAATGTGCTTCCAAATAAACCTGTTGGACTATAACCTGGTGTTGTGTGATTTTTAACTTTGTACACCCCAGTTCAACACCGGCATCTCCAAATCATGGACAGAAAATGGTGATGACATCCCCTTCAATCTACAGCATTAATTGTCAAAGACTTATATAGAATCCTTACACTGTGGAAGCAGGCCATATGGCCCTTTGAGTCCACACTAATCCTCTGAAGAGTATCCCACCCAATCCCTGTAATTCTGCATTTCCCATGACTACCCACCTAGCTTGCACATTCCTGGACATGATGGGCAATTTGGCATGGCCAATCCACCTAGCCTGCACATCTTTGGTCTGTGGAAAGAGATTGGAACAAGGGGAAAAAATGTGCAAACTTCACACAGCCAGTCACTTGAGGCTGGAATCGAACCCGGATCCATGGCAGTGTGAGGCAGCAGTGCGCCACCGTACTACCTGTTCTGGAAGGGCCTGGTCTGTCCTATGTTAGCTGATCTTAGCCAGGATGCTGAGCGACACTAGGATAAGAACAAGTGAGAAAGTAATCAAAGGCTGCTGTGGCTGACTGCCATCCAGCAAACCACCACTCTCGCCCAACCCATTCAGACTGCCTGCTGGTCAATGTTTGAGCAGAGATTCGGGACTGACTGTGACACCACATCAAGCCAATTGGTCACACAGTTCACCACCTCAGAATGAGAAATGCCACTCAGACAAGTTACAAAACGTTTTCAGGATAGAATGGGCAAGAGTAAAGAAATCAGCAGGAACTTTCAAATAAACAAGAAATGTGGTGATTACAGAAATAATACTACAGACAATAGAGATGGCAATGGTCACACCAGACTGTTGGTGCAGTGCAAGGTTTGTTAAGTATAAAGATGCTTTCAGATTGTACTTGTTCTGCTTCATAGTTCTTTGGAATCTTTGCAGTGAGTTACTCCCTGCCACTGAAACTGAAATGGTCAAAACCAGAAGAGGTAATACACATAGCAATCATCAGAACCGCAGCCTTTAATTAATGGAAGCTCAAACCCACTGCCACCTCCCCCGCCAAACCACCCCCCACACACACAAAAAAAACTAAAGGACAAAATGAGACCTACCACATCGCGTAATGTAACATTGCTCCAATTGGACTGCTGGGTCCTTAGTGTAGCACCACGGCGCCATGTTACTGTCATTTGGATTTCGGCAGTAGTTATTTATAAGGTCATACTGGCTGTGTGTGTCAGGATTGTATCTGAACATGTAACAGAAATGGCAGCAAAAACACAACTCATTAGATCTAGCAATTGAAAATGTTGCAAATACTCGGCAAATCAGGCTGTTACTGCACAGAGTGGCACGTAGAATTAATTAGCTGGATTTTACTAGCTGCCGAGGGACACTCTGAGAAGGGTTGTAAAGTGGACACTGAGTGGACTGCCCAGTGTAATCCCTCTGCCCTGTCACCTTGCAAGAGGCAGGGAAGGCTGATAGTCTCAACCAAAGGTCAAAGGGAGTAATTTAAGAGGCTAATTAAAGGTTAGTTCCTGCCATCAATGGGAATTTACCACCAGAGGATGTCTACTGCATGGGGAGATCATTAGGCAGACCCGGTGACCTCCAGTCCAGCTCAGGGTGGTGGACTGATCTACTACCCTGTAGGCTTCCTTCACCAAACCCATCCCTCTGCCTCAGTGGGACACTTCTGACCAGGCCTACCACCCCCATACCTAGTTTGCTTGTTGGGAGGCAGCATGGTTTCATTATGTCCCCTTCTTGCAGATGCAGTCCTAATTTAGGCCAGTGATCCCAGTGGCGCTGCTGAACGGCCAAATCCTGATTTGCCAATGGATGTGGGTGCCTGTCAGCAGCCTAAGTGGTGAACAATTGTCCTGACAAGCTAATGCCTTGGTTCCTACAGATTACTGAAATTATGTCAATTCAATACATGAGACCAAACCAATAGCTTATACAATTTTATCATAACCTCCTTGCTTTTGCACTCTAGGCCACTGTTCTCCTTTATTCTCTGTTTCCTCTGACACTGCCAATTTTGTATTCATGCTGTTACAGGCCCTTTCATTCCATGGTTTTCTAACTTTGCTGACAAGATTACAATTGTTACGTGCCCTTTGTTTTGGCAAGGTAAAAACAATGACTGCAGATGCTGGAAACCAGATTCTGGATTAGTGGTGCTGGAAGAGCACAGCAGTTCAGGCAGCATCCAAGGAGCTTCGAAATCGAATTTCAGGCAAAAGCCCTTCGTCAGGCAGTCTATGTATATCACATGAAACTCATTACCCTCATCTCAACAGTAACAAGGCTTCATCATCAAAAATCTCAAGTAAATTAATTAAACACAAGTTATCCTTAAATAATCCATATTTGGACAAGTGACTTAATTTGGGCCTGAATTCTGATTTCCAACGAGCAAGGTTAAACTGTCACCAGGGATAATCTATCTTTCAATACTGTTGACAAACTTACATTCTTTAGCTGGGTGGCATGATGGCTCATGGTTAGCACTGCTACCTCTCAAAGCCAGGGACCTACGTTCAATCCCAGCTTTGGGCAACTGTCTGTGTGGAGTTTGCACATTCTCCCTGTATCCGCGTGAGTTTCCTCCCACAAGCCAGGTGAATTGGCTATACTAAATTTCCCAACAGTGTTCAGGGATGTGTAGGTTAGGTGTATAAATCAGGGTTAAATGTAGAGTAATAGGGAATGGGTTTGGGTGGGATACTCTTTGGCTGCCTGGTGTTGGGCTGAAGGGCCTGTTTCCACACAGTAAGGATTCTAATGGTCAAATGATAGAGTTCTTTTCCAGATAGGTTGATAATGTTTGAAATATAATCACAGCAATAAAATCTACCACACATAATTAACTGCCATTGAGAGCACTTTTTTTGCATTCAAATATACTCTCCAATTCAGAATTCTCAGGATGAGGGGTTTCTTGTGAGAGTAATGTTTATTGCACATCCCGAGTTGTCCTGAGAAGGTAGAGTCATCGACCCATAAATTCATAGTCATACAGCATGATAACAGACCCTTCAGTCCAACCAGCCCACGCAGACCATAATCCCAAACTAAACTAGTCTCATCTGCCTGCACTTGGCCCATACCCCTACAAACCTTTCCTATTACATAGAACATAGAACACTACAGCTCAGTACAGGCCCTTCGGCCCTTGATGCTGCACTGCCCTGTAAAACCAATCTGAAGCCCATCTAACCTACACTATTCCATTCTCATCCATATGCCTATCCAATGACCATATAAATGCCCCTAAAGTTGGCGAGTCTACAACTATTGCAGGCAGTGCATTCCATGCCCCTATTACTCTCTGAGTAAAGAAACTACCTCTGACATCTGACCCATATCTATCACCCCTAAATTTGAAGCTATGCCCCTTTGTGCTAGCTATCACCATCTGAGGAAAAAGGCTCTCACTGTCCACCCTATCTAACCCACCGATTATCTTATATGTCTCAATTAAGTCACCTCTCAACCTTCTTCTCTCTGACGAAAACAGCCTCAAGTCCCTCAGCTTTTCCTCGTAAGACTCTCCCTCCATACCAGGCAACATCATAGTAAATCTCCTCTGTACCCTTTCCGAAGCTTCCACATCCTTCCTATTATACAGTGACCAGAACTACACACAATACTCCAAGTGTGGCCATACCAGAGTTTTGTACAGCTGCATCATGACCTCATGGTTCCGAAACTTGATCCTTCTATTAATAAAAGCTAACACACCGTATGCCCTCTTAACAGACCTATCAACTTGGGTAGCAACTTTGAGGGATGTCTGTACATGGTCACAGAGATCTCTCTGTTCATCTACACTACCAAGAACCTTACCATTCGCCCAGGACTCTGCATTCCTGTTACTCCTTCCAAAGTGAATCACCTCACACTTTTCTGCATTAAACTCCATTTGCCACTTCTCAGCCCAGTTCTGCAGCTTATCTATGTTATTCTGTAACCTGCAACATCCTTTGGCACTATCCACAACTGTACCGACCTTAGTGCCATCCGCAAATTTACTAACCCATCCTTTTACACCCTCAACCAGGTCATTTATAAAAATGACAAATAGCAGCAAACTCAAAACAGATCCTTGCAGTTCACCACTAGTAACTGAAGTCCAGGATGAACATTTCCCACAAACCACCTTCTGTCTTCTTTCAGCTAGCCAATTTCTGATCTAAATCGCTAAAGCACCCTCAATCCTACACCTCTGTATTTTGTGCAATCGCCTACCGTGGGGAACCTTATCAAACGCCTTACTGGAATCCATGTACACCATATCAACTGCTTTACCCTCATCCACCTATTTGGTCACCTTCTCAAGGAACTCAATAAGGTTTGTGAGGCACAACCTACCCTTCACAAAACAGTGCTGACTATCCTTAATCAATTTACTCCGATCAAGATGATTATAATCCTATCTCTTATAACCTTTTCTAACACTTTATCCATAACCGAAGTAAGGCTCATTGGTCTATAATTACCAGGGTTGTCTCTCCTTCCCTTCTTGATCAAGGGAACAACAGTTGCCATCCTCCTGTCTTCTAGCACTATTTCTATAGACAATGACGACATAAAGATCAAAGTCAAAGGGTCGGCAATATCCTCCCTGGCTTCCCAAAGACTTCCCTAGGATAAATCCCATGTGGCCCAGGGGAGCCATCTATTTTCACACTTTGCAGAATTTCTAACACCTCCTCCTTGTGAACCTGTTTCTCAGTATTCACCTCGACAAAATTGTCTTTTTCTAGTGTCAATACTGATGAAAAATATTCATTTAGCACTTCTCCTATCTCCTCTGATTCCATGCACAACTTCTAACTACTGTCTTTGATTGGCCCTAATTTTATCCCTTTTATACCTATAGAAAGCTTTAGGGTTTTCCCTGATCCTATCCGCCAACAACTTCTCATGTCCCCTCCTCGCTCGTGTTAGCTTTCTCTTTAGGTACTTCCTGGCTACCTTGTAACTCTCAATCACCCTATTCATGAACTTATCCAGCTATCATTTAAATGTTGTAACTGTATCCACATCCACCACTTCCTCTGGAAGTTCATTCCACATGCAAATCATTCATTGTGCAAAAAGGTTGCCTCTCATATCTTTTTAAATCTTTCTCCTCTCACCTGACAAATATGCCCCTTAGTTTTGATCTCTACCAACCCTCCCAATGCCCCACCCCCCAGGGGAAAAGACCTTTGTCATTCACCTTATCTATGCCCCTTGTGATTTTATAAACCTCAATAAGGTCATCTTTCAACCTCCTAAGGTCCAGGTAGTTGAGAGACCTCCCTCTCCTTGCTACTAACTGGGTGAGTTAGAGAGTTTAGGGAGCAGTTCAGAGTCAACTATGTTGGTGTGGAATTTAAATCACTTGTAGGACTGAAGATTTCCTTCTCTAGAGGGTATTAAGTTAACTGGTTGGGTTTTGCTAATAACCTGACAACTGCACAGTCATTTGTTTCAAAGAACAAAAGAACAAAGAAAATTATAGAGCAGGAACAGGCCCTTTGGCCTTCCAAGCCTGCGCCGACCCAGATCCTCTATCTAAACCTGTTGCCTATTTTCTAAGGATCTCTATCCCTCTGCTCCCTGCCCATTCATGTTTCAGTCTAGATACATCTTAAACGATGCTATCATGCCCACCTCTACCACCTCCACTGGCAACGTGTTCCAGACACCCTCTGCGTAAAGAACTTTTCATGCATAACTCCCATAAACCTTTCCCCTCTCACTTTGAACTCATGACCCCTAGTAACTGAGTCCCCCACTCTGGGAAAAAGTTTCTTGCTATCCACCTTGTGTCTACCTCTCATGAATTTGTAGACCTCAATCAGGCTCCCCCCCCCCCCCCCCCCCCCCCTCCCGCCGCCCCCAACCTCTGTCTAACTAATGAAAATAATCCTAATTTACTCAACCTCTCTTCATAGCTAGCACCCTCCATACCAAGCAACATCCTAGTGAACCCTCTCTGCACCCTGTCCAAAGCATTCCTTTTGATAATGTGGCAAGCAGAACTGTACGCAGTATTCCAGATGTGGCCGAACCAAAGTCTTGTACAATTGTAACATGACCTGCTAACTCTTGTACTCAATACCCCATCCGATGAAGGAAAGCATGCTGTATGCCTTCTTGACTATTCTATTGACCTGCGTTGCCACCTTCAGAGAACAATGGACCTGAACATCCAGATCTCTCTCTGCAAATCAATTTTCCCCAGGACATTTCCATTTAGCATATAGTTCGCTCTTGAATTGGATCTTCCAAAATGCATCACCTCGCATTTCCCCAGATTGAACTCCATCCGCCATTTCTCTGCCCAACTCTCCAATCTATCTATTTTCTATGACAGTCCCCTTCACTATCTCCTACTCCACCAATCTTAGTGTCATCTGCAAACTTGCTAATCAGACCATCTATACCTTCCTCCTTCCCTCATCAATCAGCTTTATCACTCCCTCAAAGAATTCTATTAAGTTGGTAAGACATGACCTTCCCTGCACAAAATCATATTGTCTATCACTGATAAGCCCATTTTCTTCCAAATGGGAATAGATCCTATCCCTTAGTATCTTCTCCAGCAGCTTCCCTACCAATGATGTCAGACTCACTGGTCTATAATTTCCTGGATTGTCCCTGCTACCCTTCTTAAACAAGGGGATAACATTAGCAATTCTCCAGTCCTCTGGGACCTCAGCTGTGTTCAAGGATGCTGCAAAGATATCTGATAAGGCCTCAGCTATTTCCTCTCACACTTCCGTCAGTAACCTGGGATAGAGCCCACCCAGACTTGGGGACATGTCTACTTTAGTGCCTTTTAGAATACTCAACATTTCCTCCCTCGCTATGCTGAATTGACCTAGGGTAATCAAACATATATCCCTAACCTCAACACCCGTCATGTCCCCCTCCTTAGAGGAAGTGACAAAGTTGATTGATGAGGGAAGGGCTGTAGATGCAAAGTACTCATTAAGAATCACACCCATTTTCTCAGACTCCACGCATAACTTTCCTCCTTTGTCCTTGAGTGGGCCAACCCTTTCTCTAGTTACCCTCTTGCTCCTTCTGTATGAATAAAAGGCTTCAGAATTTTCCTTAATCCTGTTTGCTAAAGATATCACATGATCCCTTTTAGCCTTCTTCATTCCTTATTTCAGATTGATCCTACATTCCCAATATTCTTCCAAAGCTTTGTCTGTGTTCTGTCGCCTGGACCTTATGTATGCTTCCTTTTTCCTCTTAGCTAGTCTCACAATTTCACCTGTGGTTCCCTAATCTCGCCATTTCTAACCCTCACTTTCACAAGAACATGTCTCTCCTGCACTCTCATCAAACTCTCTTTAAAAGCCTCTCACATATCAAATGTGAATTTACCTTCAAACAGCTGTGCCCCATCTATGTTTCCCAGCTCCTGCTGAATTTTGGTATCGTTGGCCTTCCCCCAGTTTAGCACTCTTCCTTTAGGACCACTCTTGTCTTTGATCATGCGTATTCTAAACGTTATGGAATTGTGATCACTATTCCCAAAGTAACACCCTACTGAAACTTCAACCACTTGTCCAGGCTCATTCCCCAACACCAGGTCCAGTATGGCCCCTTCCCAAGTTGGAATATTTACATACTGCTCCAGAAAACCCTCCTGGATGGTCCTTACAAATTCTGCTCCATCTAGACCTATAACACTAAGTGTTATTCCTGAAGAAGGGCTTATGCCTGAAACGTCGATTCTCCTGCTGCTTGGATGCTGCCTGACCTGCTGCACTTTTCCAGCAACACATTTTTCAACTAAGTGAGTCCCAGTCAATGTTGGGAAAATTAAAATCTTCTATCACCACCATCCTGTTGTCCCTATATCTTTCCATAATCTGTTTACATATTTGTACCTCTATCTCACACTCGCTGTTGGGAGGCCTGTAGTGCAGCCCCAAAACTGTTACTGCACCCTTCCTATTTCTGAGCTCTGCCCATATTGCCTTATTGCCGAGTCCTCCATAGTGCCCTCTTCAGGACAGCTGTAATATCTTTTCTGTCCAGTAATGCAATTACTCCAGCCCTTTTACCTCCCTCTCTATCCCACCTGAAGCATTGATATTTAGTTGCTAATCATGCCCTTACCTCAACCAAGTCTCAGTAACAGCAATAACATCATATTCCCAGGTACTAATCCAAGCCCTCAGTGTATCTGCTTTACCTACTACACTTCTTACATTACAACAAGTTCACCTGAGACGACCAGTTCCTTTGCGTTCATCATCTGCTCCTCACCCACTCTTCCCCTTAGTCACACTGACTTAATTATCAAGTTCCTTACAGACTTTAGTTACTACCTCCTTACTGTCTACTAGATGACACCTTTTTACGTGTACAGATTTTATAAATAGTGAATTCAGCTATCATGACAGGACATAGAATCAGAGAGCTTTTTAGTAGCTGCTCATTGAGCTGATGAAGGTGCCTCAGTCACTTACTTTGATTTGTGTGGAAAGTTGCTCGACCAATTCTGACACGATCTTCCAGACATAGTTATCGAAGCGTTGCCCTTGTAATGGGAGCCAATCCCCACATAGCATTCTCCTGAACAAGAGACACAGAATTTCATGTCTATCATGCTTTCCTTTCTTACTAATAGACCGAATAGTAATTCAACCAATTGGCTGCCATACTGGTGACGACTGAGGTTCGAAGACTTCAGTTTAGAAGCAGAGGCTCATTTTGATCTACATTTTGTTGTGATGTGGAGATGCCAGTGTTGGATTCGAGTGGACAAAGTCAGAAGTCACACAACATCAGGTTATAGTCCAACAGGTTTATTTGAGATTGCAAGCTTTTGAAGTGCTGCTCCTTCATCAGGTGAAACACATTTTGTTGAGCAGAGACATCTCAAATTGTTTTCAAGAGTTTTCAAGGTTTTTCAAGAACACATCACTAAGGTTCATGATGTTGTGTTCAACTGAGAAGCACTTGCACCCATTTATTTTGGACTGGAGGGAAGTATACAGTGGTTTTCCATTGAATCACTGTTTTTCTTGATATTATTAATGATCTAGACACTGGGCACATAGAGTAGAACTTCAAAGTTTGCAGATGATGCAAAACTTAAAAAGCCAATATGAAGTGTGAGAAGAATACATGCAAAGGTTGGTGGTTTAGGCACTGAATCCAGAGAAGTGTGAAGTGAGATTCTGGCTGAAAAAATGAAAAGAGGCAATATAAAAGAAAGGGTATAATTCTAAAAGGGCTTCAAGTTTAAATGCGTGCAGAGCATTGACAGCTACAGCTCATAGAGGCATAGAATCATACGGTATGGAAACAGACTCTTCAGTCCAGCTCATCCATGCCGACCAAGTTTCCCAAACTAAACTAGTCCTATTTGGCCCAAAGCCCTTTCCTATTCATGTCCAAATGTCTTTTAAATGTTGTAACTGTACCTGTAGCTACCATTTCTTCTGGCAGTTCATTTCATACATACACCATGCTCTGTGTAAAGTTGCCTCTTAGGTCCTTTTTAAATCTTTCCCTTTTCACTTTATATCTATGCATCCTAGTTTACAACTCCCCTACCCTTTGCCATTCACTTTATCTATGCCTCTCATGATTTTATGAACCTCGATAAGGTCACCCCTCCATTCCCTACACTCCAGAGAAAAAAAATCACAGCCTATCCAATCCCTCCTTATAACTCAAACCCTCCAGTTCCAGAAGCATCCTTGTAAATCTTTTTTGCATCCTTTCCAATTTAATAACATCCTTTCTATATCAGGTTAACTGGAATTGTACACAGTACTGCAAAAGTGTTCTGTATAGCCACATCTCCTACACTCAATGCTCTGACCAACCCTGCACAGCCACAACTCCCTGCAGTACTAATATGTCAGCTCACTACACTGCTCGCGGAGGTAGTTACCAACATCCTCTTTAAGTGGGGGGAACTTTAAGCCAATGGTAGAAAGAAACCACTACCCACTGTAACTAGAGTCTCTTGTAGTTAACAAGATATAGTTTATTGCAGGTTGCTGGTCAGCTAGAGATTCTGTTGACTTTGAAGACAGTGATTTTGGGGAGGACTGAATGTGAGGTTCAGTCCTTAAAAATTCTAAGCTGCTCTGCCCATAAAACAATGAGACATCATTGGTCAGAGTACTGAGTACAGGAGTTGGGAGGTCATGTTGTGGCTGCACAGGACATTGGTTAGGACACTTTTGAAATATTGTGTGCAATTCTGGTCTCCTTCCTATTGAAGGATGTTGTGAAATTTGAAAGGGTCCAGAAAAGATTTACAAGGATGTTGGAGGATTTGAGCTATAGGGAGAAGTTGAATAGGCTGGGCTATTTTCCTTGGAATGCTGGAGGCTCAGGGAAAGTCTCTTCCCTGGGGTGGGGGAGTCTAGAACTAGAGGGCATAGGCTTAGGGTGAGAGGGGAAAGATATAAAAGAGACCTAAGAAGCAACTTTTTCTGGATGTAGGTTTGCTTGCTGAGCTGGAAGGTTCATTTTCAGACATTTCGTCACTATACTAGGTAATATCTTCGGTGAGCCTCCAGCCAAAGCATTGCTGACGATTCCTGCTTTCTATTTATATGTTTGGCTTTCTTTGGGTTGGTGTTGTCATTTCCTGTGGTGATGGCATTTCCTATGGTGATGTCATTTACTGTTCTTTTTCTCAGGGAATGGTAAATCGGGTCCAAGTCAACATGTTCATTGATAGAGTTCTGGTTGGAATGCCATGCTTCTAGGAATTCTCATGTGTGTCTCTGTTTGGCTTGTCCTAGGATGGATGTGTTATCCCAGTCAAAGTGATGTCCTTTCTCATCCATATGTAAGAATATTAGTGACAGTGGGTCTCTAATATCCTTACATACGGATGCGGAAGGACATCATTTTGTCTGGGACATCACATCCATCCTAGGACAAGTCAAACAGAGATACGCACATGAATTCCTTGAAGCATGGATTTCCAACCAGAATTCCATCAGCAAACACATTGACTTGGACCCGATTCAACACACCCTGAGAAAAAAACTAGGAAATGTCATCACTACAGGAAATGACATCATCGACCCAAAGAAAACCAAACATATAAATAGAAAGCAGGAGTCATCAGCAATGCTTCATCGGAGGCTCACTGAAGATGTTATCTAGTATGGTGACAAAACGTCAGCAAATGAACCTTCCAGTTAAGTGAATAAACCTACATCCAGAACCTCAACCTGAGCTACAAATCTTCTCAAAACTGGCTTGGCAACGTTTTCACGCTGAAGGTGGTGCGTGTATGGAATGAGCTGCCAGAGGAAGTGGTGGAGGCTGGTACAATTGCAACATTTAAAAGGTATCTAGACGGGTATATGAATAGGAAGGGTTTGGAGGGATATGGGCTGGGTGCTGGCAGGTGGGACTAGATTGGGTTGGGATATCTGGTCAGCATGGACGAATTGGACCAAAGGGTCTGTTTCCGTGCTGTACATCTCTATGACTCCATGACTCCATAACTCCTGCACTCAATGCTCTGACCAACAAAGGCAAATGTGTCAAATGTCTTCTTCACACCCTGTCTAGCTGTGATGCCCACTTTCAAGGATTTATGTACCTGAATCCCTCAGTCTTTCTGTCCAACAATGTTCCACAGGCCCTGTGGAAGTCCTACCCTGGTTTGTCTTACCAAACTGCAACACTTCGCATTTATCTAAATTAAACTCTATCTGCCCCACTCCTCAATCTATTGGCCTAACTGATCAAGATTCTGGATTAGTGGTGCTGGAAGAGCATAGCAGTTCAGGCAGCATCCAAGTAGCTTCGAAATTGACGTTTCGGGCAAAAGCCCTTCATCAGGCCGCTCCCTCACCACCAGACGCCTGGAGGAAGAATGCCTCATCTTCCGCCTCGGAACACTTCAACCCCAGGGCATCAATGTGGACTTCAACAGTTTCCTCATTTCCCCTTCCCCCACCTCACCCTAGTTCTAAACTTCCAGCTCAGTAACTGTCCCCATGACTTGTCCAGACTTGTCCTACCTGCCTATCACCTTTTCCACCTATCCACTCCACCCTCTCCTCCTTGACCTATCACCTTCTCCCCACCCCCACCCTCCTCCAGCTTATCTCTCCACGCTTCAGGCTCACTGCCTTTAAAAACAAAAAAAAGCTTTTATTCCTGATGAAGGGCTTTTGCCCGAAACGTCGATTTCGAAGCTACTTGGATGCTGCCTGAACTGCTGTGCTCTTCCAGCACCACTAATCCAGAACCTGGTTTCCAGCATCTGCAGTCATTGTTTTTACCTAACTGATCAAGATCCCGTTGTACTCTGAAATAACCTTCTTCATTATCCACTATACTGTCCCATTTTAATGTCACCCGCAAATGTCCTATATTCTCACTAAAATAATTGATATAAGTGACAAAGTGGGTAGTGTCCGAGGTTTCTAATTGAAAGCAAAGTACAAAAGCAAGGGAGTATTATACAACATTGATTTGATGTCAACTGGAATATTATATCCAATTCTTGAATATTTTTGAAAGATGTTAAGGTTTTAGAGGGATGTATAAAATAATTATACAAATGGTTGTAGGAACTTCAGTAGAGTGGATAGATGAGTGTAGCTGGGGTGGTCTCTTCAGAGAAGGTTGACAAGAGATTCAGCAGAAGTGCTGAAAATCATGAGAGTTCCAGAAAGAATAGATGGATAGAGATTGTTCCCATTGGTCGAAGAACTGACAACCAGATGACACTGATTTAAAGTAGCAAAAACTCGACGTCAAGATAAGATTTATTTTAAAAGCAGAATGTTGCTCAGACTGTAGTGGAGGATCAATTGTGAGATTCAAAAAGATGTTTAATAGGTAGAAGAAGAGAAAAAGAAATTCTGGATTACAGAAAAAGGCAGGGAAATGGAACCAGCAGCATGGCTTAAAGGCCTCAATCCAGGCTGGGGAGGTGATGGTGTATTGGTAATGTCAATGGGTTAGTAATCCAGAATAGGTAAAAACAATGACTGCAGATGCTGGAAATCAGAGTTTAGATTAGAGAGGTGCTGGAAAAGCACAGCAATTCAGGCAGCATCCAAGGAGCAGTAAAATTACTGCTCCTTGGATGCTGCCTGAATTGCTGTGCTTTTCCAGCACCTCTCTGATCTAATAATCCAGAATCTCAGGCCACTGTTCTGAGGTTTTGTATTTGAATCCCACCCTGGCAGATACTGCAAACTGAATTCAATCGATATCTAGAATTAAAAAGCTAACCTAATGAAAGCCACTGTCAGTGTCATCAAAACCCATCTGGCTCAGGGAAGGCAATCTGCTGTCTTTACCTGATCTGGCCTATGTTTGACTCCAGACAGACATTAACATGGTTGATTTTTAACTGCGCTCTGGGCAATTACAGATGGGCAATAATAGCTCACCTCGTCAGATGCCAATATTCCAGGAATGAATAGAACAAAAAATTGTTCTATGATTTTATATAAAAGTATTTCAGGTAGTATATTTGCACAAAATTCCAAATTAACATTGCAGGGCAATGGCCATTAATCAGATTAAAAGATGTTGTGAGTGTTAGAAGCAACCCTGGTTTTATTTCTGCTTAACAGTTGTTAATTTCTTCCAACTTCAAATTCTTCTGAATTGTTATCACCTGAAACATTAGTTTTGTTTGTTACTCCATGGTAACTGCTGAATGTTTCTTGTGGTTTCTGTTACCAATTTCAGATTTCCAACATCCACAGTGTTCTCTTATTGTGTAAAGTATGTTTGTGTGGCTGTTAAATAGTTACAATCCATACATTCGAAAGGAATTGGTGTTGAAGGCTCAGATATACACCCTGGGAAAATGATGCCACCATGGAGACTGGCACAAGATACTGGAACCTGCGCAGGGCACGATCGGTTGAATGGCCTCTTTCTGTGCTCTGATCCTGTGGATATGCTGAAAATGCCAAAAGAGGTTGGGAATCTCAAAGTCCTGACCCCAAACCCATGCTGTCTCATTTTTACCAGGGATGGAGTTTGAGGTCAGGTTGTCATTCACGTATGCACAGTTTCCGGATATAGATGGCTATTTAAATGATTGGGTACGTCTTTTGAAATGAGATTTTGGAGCCTCTGGTGCCTGGAACTCAGAGTGTGGAGATTAGCCCAGGTAAGGAGCAGCTCTGTGCCCAGTCCATTTAAGTTGGATAGCTAGAGTAGCCCTTTTGGAGAGCTGAATCACTTTTGAGGATATTATGACAATGTAAATTTTAAAACATTAATAACTTCATGGATGGATATAAACAGCAATGACTCTTCATGGAATAAACTGTTTCTCAAATTGAAAGGGACAAGGAGAAGCTGTTCGAAATAAATTAAAGGCAACTTGCTTATTAGCCATCTCTGGATAGAAGGAGTTAAAGGAACATAATTTTGGAGAATTTTTAACCTCTACTGATTTTGATTGGTGACTTGACAACTTTGCCAGTGCCAGCTTGTTGGAATTGTCTGACTGGTCAAGATCTATCAAGATGTGTTGACCAATGAACAAGTGTTGACCTGTCAAAAAACTTCAAGAAGTTCAAGATTTGCCAACCTGTCAAAAAGTATTAACAAGTATCATGATCTGTCTACGTATCAAGCAGTGTACTTAGGAATGAAAGTGTTTTTTTTAAAAAAAGGAGTGTACTCTGCAGTTTAGAAATTAAAGGAATATTTTTCCTTCAATGCGCATGAATACTGCAGATACTCAATTGGTTGGCATGGTAGGTGTATAAGGGGCTATAGGCGAGGGGTAGAGGGCACTAGGTTGGCATAATTGAACATGGGGACTCCAGTGGAGATAAGGGGAAATAAAGGGGAACTAAGATGAAGAATAGTTTTATATTTCTCTTCTTTTGGTGGTAAGGTACTTGTCTGGATCTGGTCCTGGGACATGTTCGGTGGAGGTAAGACACCCTTTCAGGAGAATCAAGGGACTACTTCGGTGAAGAATAGTACTCTTTGGGATTGTGAAAAGGAACACTTACGTGTAAGAAGTGTATAAATTCACTGGCACTGGCAAAGCTGTCAAGTCACCAACCAAAATCAATGGAGTTAAAATATAACGGTAGCCAGATCAGAGTGCCAGTTAACATGAGAGAGAAAGTGAAGACTGCAGATGCTGGAGATCAGAATGAAAAGGAGTGGAACTGGAAAAGCAGAGCACGTCAGGCATCATACGAGGAGCAGGAGGATCGACATTTCGGGCATAAGCCTTTCATCAGGAATGATGGGCTTTTGCCCGAAATGTCAATTCTACTGTTCACATAAGGCCACTACAGAATTTGTGCTGCATAACTGATTTCCGATCTATTTCTTTTATAGAGGAATGCCTATTAATGGACGGATCCAACTGATTATTGAATGAAAGTGTTTGATGACCCAAGGGATCAAACACCTAAGTGAAATATTTGTTTACATAAAGGATTAATTGCAACAATTTCAACTTGTTTTTTTGCATCAATATGATTTTTCTTTAATAGTGACATCATCAATAAACTGATTACTTTTTAAATCAGCGTACCTCCTGAGTGATGCCCATGCTAGGTAAATTGGCATTGGAGAAGGAGGGGCAAAGGTTGATCAGTGGCAGCTATGCACAGGGCCATGTCCACCCTCAATTGAAAATCTGAAGTGCATGCAGCCATTTTAAAATCTCTGTAGCCAAGGTTTCTTCCATCACTGCGTGCCCAAACCAGGAACATAATTCAGTGATGAAGAGTTTTAAATTGTTTGACGTAGTTGAATGTCAGTGGCAGGTCTTCACTTCCTTATGTACTGTGGTAACACATAGCATGGGAGGGGGTAGAAGGAGGAGAGAGAACAATGTCTGATGCAGCAAAAACTAATTGAAAAAGATATGAAAATACCATGTTAAATTAGCATTAAGTGAGTGCATTACTCTCACAACCTAGTTTTTTTAGACAAAATTGCATGCTATCAATTCTTACCATCCAGACATTTGTTCAGATAATCCGGAGGGGAAGTGCCTTCTCTGTCACCAACACATGCTGGAAATGAAAGCATACACTAACATTAGACACAACTATGTCATGTATTGGTGTGAATATCAGAACAGGGGGTGAATAGAAAAGGTTATCATCAGTCAGGCAATCTCGATTAATAATCTAGAGAATGTCAGTTCAGGTTCCACCACAGAGATTGAGAAAGAACTGGACTTTGATATCAGTTAAACTGACCACAAAACTGTTAAATTATAACTAAAATACAACTGGTTTGCAAAAGTCGTTTAGGAAAGGAAACCTGATGTCTATCCTACATGTGACTCTGGTATCATATTGTATGGTCCATGGTTCATTCTTAGCTGCCCTCTGAAGGTGCTCAACAAACCCCTCTGCTCTATCAAACTGCTAGAAAGTGTAACAACAGATATTGCCTATCCAACAGTATTGTGCTAACACCTTCACTGTATGAACATCAGAATTCAATAAGAATTACTACCAATCTTTCAGTGAAACATAGAAATGGACAATAGGCTGTGTTGTCAGCAATGGCTGAGAATGCAATGAAAACACAAATATGTCTCTAATGGTCCAAAATCTATAATATTCAGATTATACATTCCAAGTACAAGTGACCAATTGTTTCCTATCATAGAAACGCAGAGAAGTCTACAGCAGACCAGCTGCCATCTTTAAGTAGTTGAGAGAAGGAGAAGCAGGGGGAGAGGGATGGCAATCTATGATGCAGAAAATCTTTACGAAAAGAGAAGGAAATGACATGCAAGAATTAGGAGCAGAGTTTCTTACCATCATAACTGTCCCAAAATTTATCCTGAGAAAGAGAAAACAATTATTAATAAATAGCATGCTGTAATAGAGAATATTGAGAGAATTTGATTTAAATATATTAATTTTAATATATTTAATATATAGTGTGAAAGCAGGCCATTCAGCCCATACTGACCCTCTAAAGAGCATCCTACTCAAACTGACAGCCCACAACCCTGCATTTTCCATGGCTAATCAACTGCACATACCTGGGCACTGTGGACAATTTAGCATGGTCAAACCACCTAACTTGCATATCTTTGGACTGAGGGAGGAAACCAGAGCATCCAGAGTAAACCCGTGTAGACACAGGCGGAATGTGCGAACTCTACACAGACTGGAATCGAACCTGAATCTCTGGCATTGTGAGGCAACAGTGCTAACCACAGTTCAGATAGTCAACTAGCTTCAATTTTTTCTCAATTTGCTGAGATGAAGAATTTACGGGTTGAGGAGGACATGCATGTATCCAAACCTTCTCACCATGGCAGGGAGGGGCGTCCTTTTCCGATCTGGGCTGAAGGCTTAAATGAGTTTGATGTTCAATTGCAGAGGAAGGGAGCAATCTGTTTTTTTATGTCTGCATGCGAGTTTGTCAATACTGTCAGAGCTATATTTTGAAAGTGCTTTGAGTTTGTCACATGTTAACATATATAATATTATCAATGTGAGACTGGATGGTATAATTAGAGGTTAAATTGGATAATCAGTTAAAAATGATTATGGGAATCATGAAGCATTTGTTAAATGTAGCGAGGCAGCACTGCAAAGAATTTCTGCCTGCTCAGTTGAATAGGCTCTGCATTCAGTGAGCCATCATTGCACTGTGTATTGGCAGTGTCAGTTAAGGGGACCAAAACCACAACTTCTTTGGGCACGATAAAGCTAATTTGCACCTCTTAAAGGAGAGCTGCATTGTGTCTGGAACAGTTGCTCAAAGTTTTGCAGAAAGGGAACAATGAGAATAGTACTTAATGTGGGAGAAGGTAGGGTCCAATCTCTTTGGACTCTGCACCTCTCTGCCTGGGTAAGATGCTGGGAATTAGGAGGGGAGTTACTTTGGCCATAGGAGGCCTTGAGACACATAATGAAAAGACAGTGAAAGCATTTAACTATGGAGGTCAGCACCTGAGAACCCAATGCAGTGTCGCAGAAGTTCAATGACCTGATGTGAATCCAAAGTTAGTGAAGGGAATGCCAAAGGGTGGGGCTTGTAATTAATTAAGCTGGTTCGGTGAGATATAGCAAGAGATTTCACTGGTCCTCATGTAGAGAAACCTTCCCTAAAACTTGGTGAAAGAGCCCCTTGGCGCTATAATACTCATTAATATTTTGCTTTACTCATGAAAACTATTCATTACTACTTTGCTTTCCTTAGGATGACATTTTGAATGCCCCCACTGTCAAGAAACATTTGGTGCTTTGATGAATGTTCAATCAATACAACTAAAGGCATCTGGATGGGTAAATGAATCGGAAGGGTTTAGCGGTATATGGGCCAAGTGCTGGCAAATGGGACTAGATTAAGTTCGGATATCTGGTCGGTAAGGATGGGTTGAACCGAATGATCTGTTTCCGTGATGTATATCTCTATGACTCCATGAATCTATGACTTAAAACCTCACTTGAACACGACATCACTTCCATTACTGCAATACAACTGATAATTATACTTTCTGAATCGAGGCAATTTTTGGTCTTGTTCCTTACTGTTTCCTGGTCATCCTCAAACACTTCACGGGCTTCCTCATGATTACAGTACTCCTCAATACATTCTCGCTCTAAATTTCCGGTTTTCATCTCTTCAAAGAAGTTGTAGGCTCGCCGAATTCGGTTCAATACAGAGAATGCTTCCTGGTTGTCAAGGAACACTAAAGAAAGTGAATAGTGCACTATGAAACAAATAAATAACATGGGACACATAACAGATAGAAAGAAGAAATAAACCCACATGAAAGTTTAGTTGATAGGTCTGCATTGGTGATCAGGGATGGAGAGGGCTTCACGTGGAAATATACTACTGATACTAGAACCGGCAGACAAGCCCTGACATCCAGAACTATTCAACAAATCTGTCTGTGAGGGAAACATTTCCATTTGAAAGCATTTACTCACAGGTATACTGAATAAATCCTTTAGTCCCTCTTAAAGGTAACTTTGCATGTTTATTTCATGGTTCCCCAACTTTCAGCTGTGCTCAAAGTTTGGGAGATTTGTAGCTCGGGTACAGCTGTGCTCTCCTGTGCTTTTCCTGTGAGGAGACAAGCAGCAGATACCGTGAGTACCTGATGTGCTCCTGGCATTCTCTCACTGTCCAAGGAAATTGTTGGTTAATTGGTTTCTTGCTCCTGCCTGGAGATTGCCATCTGGCACACAATCTGGTCCTGGACGAGGCACTCAGAGGCAGGAAAATGTCAGGAAGCCAGCCTGTCATGCTTTTTAATAGGTTTTCCTGCCCAACCCCTCTCTCAGCCCATTCCAAATGACTCATTAGAAACCCCCACCGTAGTTCTCTCATGTGTGACTTCGGCTATTACTTTTTATCCTGGGGTATTGAAAAGTTAGTGTTTCATTGTAAAAGAGTAATTACTTAAATCCGATTTGTTAACTTCCCTATTTTACAATTGTTTGCATTTCAAAATACTTCATTGGGTGTACAGCATTTGGGATAGCCAGAAACTGTAACAGGTACTTCATAAATGCAAGAGTCAAGAGTTTGGTGCTGGAAAAGCACAGCAGGTCAGGCAGCATCTAAGGAGCAGGAAACCCAATGTTTCGGGCAAAAGCCTGAAACGTCGATTTTTCCTGCTCCTCAGATGCTGCCTGACCTGCTGTGCTTTTCCAGCACCAAACTCTTGACTCTGATCTCCAGCATTTGCAGTCCTCACTTTTGACTAGATAAATGCAAGTCATATCTTTCTTTTCAGAGGGGATTCTTAATCAGAGATCATAAAGGGGCAATCTTTATAAGAGTTAGAAAATAACACAGCAACTGTCTCCTGGCCACAGAAGCAGAAACCATAATTAAATACATCTGACAATGAGTAAACACAATGATTCTCCTCGTAATTGCTCTTTTTGTGCCCAGCTATGTAATGTGTAGATGATCCATAGTTTTCGTTTTAGTTTTAGTTTAGAGCAACTTGAAAAACAGTTTTTATTGTCATAACCTCACATAATCTAACTAGACTGACATTTGGAATCAGAATCTTAGTTACAAAACGTACAGCATAGATTTCCTGTAATAACCAAGATCAATTGTTCAATGAAAAACATCAATAAATGATTTAGTTCAAGGACATTTAACAACCAGTAAAATTATACAACTGTTGGAAGTCAATATGGAGGATAACTTGCATTATTGACACCCAATGTCGAGGTCAGAAGCAGCTGATGTAAAGTCTTCTGTGCTTCAATGATGCTTCATAGAAAAGGATTCTCAAATGCAAAAGTGCAAGAAGTACTTTCTCCACAGCAGGTTTCCTTGGGGATGGCTAATCAGCATCAATATATTGCAAACTCTAGATAGTACTGATGCCCTAAAGACTTTTCTAATGCCTCTCTAGAATAAGCAAACAGAAGAGGATTCCTCCCAATGCACCAGGATCTCTGAATGACAGTTTCCATTTGTTAAATCATTGTTCAAATCCAGTCCATCGGTTCCCAGTAATGATGGAATCAAGCCTAAGCGGTGAAATTACAGCTGAAATCCAGCATCCAGCTCTGTGTCCACCACTTCCCTGCCACTATTAAAATGGCTTACATATAAACATTGATTTACAAAATTTACAAAAACAAATCTCTTGTACATTAAAAACTTTTATGTGGCATTTTGTTGAATGCTTTCTGGGAATCCATCTTCTGGATCCATGGGCCTAGCAGTTACATCCTCAAAGAAACAGATTAATGAAACATGATTTCTCCCTTGTTTGATGAAGCTATAATTTTCTAAGTTCATTATTAAGTCTTCCATTAAAATAGAAATACTACACTAACCTGGCAATTGATATCAGGCAAATTAGTCTGTCATTCGCTGTTGTGTCTCCTCTTTGTGAATAGCAGAGTTACATTTACTAACTTCCAATCTGTTGCAGAATGTAGGAAAATTTAGAAAGTTGTAACCATCCACCATCACGGCAGCTCATTCAATTGAAAACTTAGAATGTGGGCTATCAGGAGAGAAGGAGCTGAGGAAATTTGATTGGGGGAGGATAATCAAGTACTCATGGTGGCTGTGGGAAAGAGAGAGAGAGTGCATCAGGTTCTCATGGAGGTAACTGATACTTGCAGAAAGACTGGGTAGCCAGTTATGGAGTCATAATCATAGAGCACGGAAACAGACAATTGGGCCCAACGCAAACATGCCGACGGGTATCCAAAACTGACCTCGTCCCATTTTTCTGTATTTGGCCCACATCCCTCTGAACCTTTCCTATTAATGTACCTGTGCAAATGTCTTTTAAATGTTGTAATTGTACCTGTCTCACACCATCCTCTGTGTAAAAAGAATACCCTTCAGGTCCTTTTAAATCTTTCCCCTCTTACCTTAAACCTGCCCTTCAGTTTTGGACTCCCCTAGCTGGACTCATCCTCTCCATGCCTTTCATATTTGATAAAACTCCATAAGAGTCACCCCATAGCCTCCTAGACTCCAGGGAAAAAATTCCCAGTCCATCCAGCTTCTCCTTATAACTCAAACGCTCTATTCCCAGTAACATCCTTGTAAATTTTTTCTATCCCTTTTCTAGTGAAAAAGCATTTTCCCATAGCAGGGAGACCAGAAGTACATTCTTCTAAAAGAAACCTCATCAATTCCTGCACTGTCACAACATGATATCCTAACTCCTATACTCAATGCTCTGCCAAATGCCTTCTTCACGACCTTGCAACACCACTTTCAAGGAACTATGAACTCGCATACCTGGGTCCCTATGTTCAACAATACTCCCCAGGGCCTGACCCTACTTTGATTCTTACACTTTTCATCAGTCCATTCACTTCAAGACTTATCAAAGTGATTTTCAATCTGCATAGAAATATATTAAGGACAGCTCTAACTAAGCTGTGGCAGCACCTTTCCTTTGCATGCCAGCAAATAGTTTAAACCTCAACTAAAAACAACATACTGTGGATGTTGGATAGTCTGAAATAAAAACAGGAAGTGCTGGGAAAGCTCAGCATCTGGGAAAAGCAACAGAGTTAACGTTTTGAGCCCGATGTGATTCTTCTTCAGAGAGCTGGCAGTGATGTGACAGACTGAATGAATGGTCTCATGTAATGTAACCCATTCCAGATTTATCGTAAAAGATTTCCATCTTAAAGTTGTTTGCAATCTTTCTTAAAAGTCTATTGCATTTTTGTTATTCTTGATTTTCCTCACATGGCCTCAAGGAAGATGCATGACGAGATGTTGAAGCAGCTTTGTGCCTGCTTCACCTGACATAGTTATTGTTGCCCTCTAACAAACTATTGTTACATCTTTATTCCTCATTGGTCCTCTCTGTTCAACAGGCTCTCACAATCACAGGGATTAAAAGGATTTCATACCACATCATGCAGTATGGAATAAGGTTCTCCAAGGCAAAGATGACCACATTCATCTAGGGTGTTTGATAGGGTTTCAGTAGTTAGGAAGGTCGGTGAAGGTTTGGGCCAATTTGTGTGCAGAAGCTCCCCCTACACATAGGAAAGGATATTGCAGATGATTACATTTTGGAACAAATTGCTTGTTCAGTATGTCATTTTCTTGTGTTTTGTCTCTGCTTATGAAATGCGTTTGCTTTCAATGGAAGCTGCATTGGTTATTATTTGGTTGCACTGGATACAGAAATGCTGGGTGAGCTTCTCTCAGAACTTAAAGTCAATGCTGAAATTTCAAAGTTTGGCTGTCATTGGGTGCATACAACCCTTACGTTGAGTACCATGGGAAAGACGCCAGACCAACACTCTCTGTAAAGATTCATTTTGGTCAACAAAGGTCAGGCATTCTATCCACATGATCTTGTAGTCCTTACATGACAATTCAGTTGTGACATTCATGTGAATGCTTGGTCTACCAGTTCAGGTGAGCACCTCAGTGTCTGGTAAAATTCCAAAAGCAATTTGAGTGGAAGTGTTAAAGATTCTAGAAAAGATGTTGGTACATTGTCCAAATCTTACATATGTAGAGGAGAGTAGGCAGGGCTATTGCTTCACAGATTTCAATTTAATGGCAAACTTTTTCCTCTTCATTCCCAGTCTGATGGGCAATGTCTGTCGGGAAGCAACATTTGTGTATCCAAAGTTTGCATGGAGACAGTCCCGACAGTGTGCTGCCAAGACAAATGAACATATGCACGGCTAACAGGTCCTGTTCAAGGACAGAAACCTCAGATTTGGGATACAGCATTCCAGGACCAGGCTGGTGTAGGACTTCAGTTTCCTTTATATTGGTTGTAAGGCCCAAAGTTGTCATGTAATTAGAGAAAAAGTCACTTTTACAATGCATGCCTAGCTCTGAACCAGCAGTTTAAGACTCAAATTTCTCATGTCAAGCTGAATGTGAAATCTGATCATGTTATGATCATTCTTACCTGGGGGATTGTTTAAATGAGGTCATTAATTAATCCTGTCTCATTACAATCACATAGTCTAAAATAACCTCTTCCCTGTTTGATCCCAGAGCATTTTGCTTAAAGAAACTGTCCACAATACACTCTCAACAGCCGTGCTACATTTGGCAATTTGTCAAGTATCTTTCTTAAGTCACAACTACTTCTTGACTCTTACAAATTGTTTCTTTCCTTTTTTATTTATCTTTGCCAAAACTGATTCTTTATCTTGATCTTCTGAACCAAGATAATTTTTCACTATTTACTGATCTCATCCTGAAGAGCCATTCCCTTTCCTTTTTTCCTATGTCCAAGTCCAACATGTCAAATTCAGCTCCCAGTCTCTATCATTTTGCAACCATGTCTCTAAAGGTTGACACATTATACTCAATTCTTTAGCTTTGTGCTCCATCAAATACTTCATCTTTATAGAATCCAGGCTTGGCTGATAGGTAGCAAGTGCCAGGAAATGACCCCCTCCAATAAGAGAGAAATACCATCTTTCCTTGATATTCAAGTGGCCATATAAATCCTGCAGTTGCAAGAGAAGGTCGGAGACTAAGAATGATTCACCGGGTAGCACACCTCCTGTATTGTCTCAATGCCTTTTGAACATCTACAAGGCACAAATCAAAAGTGTGATAGAATACTGGCAATATATATATTCTTCTGAAGAGGAATGGTTGGGCAGATGAATTCAGACCTACCTGGAAGGTGAAATGTATGGAAATTAAGATGAAGCAGAAAAGAACTGTACTTATGTCAGGTGGATGATATAATTGAGAATCAGGTTAAAAATAGAATGTTCAGAGTGGTATTGATAGAACAAGTAAGAGCCAAAAGGAGTGGCAGCCAACAAAGATGAATTTGAATGTTTTGTGTAGGTATATAAATAGTAACGAAAAAGGTGGAAACATGAGGAGTGAGGTTAATTAGAGATCAAAAAGAAGATTTACACATGGAAGTGGAGAGAATCACTGACATACCAAACCTATACTTTACATTTGTCTTTATTATGGAAGAAGGTGCTCCCAATGTCATGAAAAAGGAGCCAGTTCAGGCACTTGAAGCTATTAAAATTGAAATGGAGGAAATTTTGGCTGCCTATACTTAAAAGTGATAAGTACCAGTACCAATATTTTTTATTCATTCATTCACAGGATAAGGGTGTCGCTGGCTAGGCAGCATTTATTCCCCATCCCTAATTGCCCAGAGGACAGTTAAGAGTCAACTGCACTGTTGTGGGTCTGAACACACATGTAGGCCAGTTCAGGTAAGAATGGCAGCTTCCTTCCCTGAAGGACATTAGTGACATAGATGGGTTTTTCCAACCATCCACAATGGATTCATGATCATCATTAAACCCTTAATTCCAGATTTTTATTGAATTCAAATTCCACTGTCTGCCATGGCAGGATTCAAACCCAGGTCCACAAACCATAATCTGGGTCTCTAGATTAATAATCCAGCGATAATATCACTACACCTTTGCCTCCCATCTGAACATACTGAGGGAAGTAAAAGAAGAAATATTGGAGACCGTCACTATAATTTTTCAATCTTGCTTAGAATTGGGAGAGGTACCAGAGAGCTGGAGAATTGCAAATAGTTTGAAAAACAGTGCAAAGGCAACTAAATTCCAGATACTTTAGCCTGTGTGCTGGACAAGCTTTTGGAAACAATAGCTGAGGACAAAATTAATAGTCATTTATACATACATGGGATAGTTAAGGAAATCTAGCTTCGAACTGATAAAGGTGAATTGTATTTAAACAACTTGCTTAGGTTTATTTGAGATACAGAGAGTTGAGGGTTATGCTGTCCGTGTGGGCTGCATAGATTTCCAAAAAGCATTTGATGAGATCCCACTCCTGTCACAAAGCTGGTCCTTTTTTCTAAAAGCTGTTCCTTTTCTCAAGGATACTGTGTCCTTGGATTTTTTCAGAGGGTTTTGTCGACCACCTTGGCTCCAAATTGACTGGTTTGGTACAGAGATGAAAGACGTTTTTGTTCATACCTAAACAGATGAGACTTTAGGTCAAAGCTTTTATGTTTTTAGAAGTAAACTGTATAAGTCAAGGGGGGCATGGCCAGCTTTCTAGCTCAGCAGTTCAGTTCAGTTCAGAACTTTAGTTAGGAGTTCAGCAATGGAGCTGTGTGGAAACAGGCTGCTAAACTCTCTCTCCTTCTGTCCTTCTAACTTCGACTTGTAAGCCTTTGTTTCATTTTTACTGTGTTTAAGGTGTTTGTTTATTTCAACCTGTATCTCGCATTCCACTCTTTGAGGCACATATTCAACCCTAATCTTGTTTACCTTAGTCCAATTTGCTCATGATTTAGGTAAAGTTTTAGAGATTATATGCTCTTAGTTCTGCTTCTTAATTTAGACCCTAACTGTTTATACTCCCTCCCATGATACTCAAGTGAACGGTTCCCCATTCACTCCAGGTTCCTCTGTAGCCCCAAGAAGGTGTCATTAACTGTGGAATCAGTCAGGCAGCACATTCTCTGGGTCCATGCTCTCAGCTGTAAAGAACTATCTCTAACCCTTTATGATACTGTTATCTATTACAACTGCACTCCTTTTAACTCCCTCCACTTAAATATAGATCTACTGTTGTCAGTTTGTTCATCCTCCCTACAGATCGTACTCTCATCCAGGAGAAAGTAGAACTGCAGATGCTGGAAATCAGAGTCGAAATGTGTGGCGCTGGAAAAGTACAGCAGGTCAGGCAACATCTGAGGAGCAGAAGTGTCGGCATTTCAGGCATGAGCGTCATCAGGAGTTCCTCTATCCTCATCCACACAAACTACAAGAACATCAAACTTGTGGATTGTGGGCATGGAAGCTTCTCTGTTGCAACCTTCTGGATCCTTGTACATGCCTTATAATCACACTCTTATAACTTTGGGCCCATATCTAAGGAAGGAAGTGTTGGCGTTGGAAAGAGTTCAGTGGAATTTTACAAGCTGATCCTGGGGATGAAGGGCTTGCTGGATGAGGACTTTGGGTCTGTAGTCGATGGTGTTTAGAAGAATGTCGAGGGATATAGGATTAAAACTTATTTTGAGGCCTGGATAAAACGGACGGGGAGAAGATGTTTCCACTTGTAGGGGAGACTGGGACTAGAGGGCAGCCTGAGAATGAGATGACCATTTAAAACTGAAACGAGGAGGAATTTCTTCAGCGAGAGCTTGCTGAACCTGTGGAACTCATTGCTGCAGAGGGCTGTGGCGGCCAAGTCATTGAGTGTATTTAAGACCAAGGTTCTTGATTAGTAAGGGGATGAAGTGTAATTGGGAGAAGTCTGGAGAACAGGATTAAGAAACATATCAGCCATGATTGAAGGGGAGAGCAGACTTGATGGCCTAATTCTGTGTCTATATCTTATAGAGTCATAGAGATGTACAGCATGGAAACAGACCCTTCGGTGTAACCCGTCCATGCCGACCAGTTTTCCCAACCCAATCTAGTCCCACCTGCCAGCACCCGGCCCATATCCCTCCAAACCCTTCCTACTCATATACCCATCCAAATGCGTCTTAAGTGTTGCAATTGTACCAGCCTCCACCACTTCTTCTGGCAGCTCATTCCACACACGTACCACCCTCTGCGTGAAAAAGTTGCCCCTTAGTAGTCTTAAGATCATGCTCTCCTGTCTTTGTCCAGAGATCAAATCTGAATAATCTCCCTGGCTTTTCCTGGAATGAAGAACAGAATCATGTGGAGGTGGCAGGGCTCTCAGACACAATTAGGTCTCACGTGTGGAGTTCCACTGTCAGGAGTCAGCCACAGCCTGGTGGCATTGTGGTACTCAGCAGCACCACTGAAGAGATGGTGGCTATTGCTGGTACTGCACTTACCTGAGGCCTTGGATTGAGGAGGGACACAAGATACAATTGACAAATCTGGCTTGACTTTTTCTGGGAGATGGTAGTCAATGTGAAGTCACAGAAAGCCTGTGGTGTGGCACAAGGGGTTTCAAAGAGATGAAAACACACTGTGATCCCTATCAAACTCATTACTGGGTCCATTTCATCCAGCTTTAAAGCTCTAACTTAAATTCTCTCCAATTCACACCATAGTTCCACCCTTTAAAACAAAATCAGACAGGACTAAATCCATCACTTTAAGATTCAACTTATTTCTTGCTAGTGCCTTATGTAGATTTGAAGATAGGTAAAAGATCAGTCCTGACAGAGCTCCTCAGGATCTCACTACTTCATGGGCAAAACTTCCTATTCTGAGCATTCCTGGGTTAATGCTCTGGGATAGAATTTGGATTCAGTGAGTAAAACTAGTCTCAGTTAAGATCATTACTAAATTATCAACAGTTGTTGATTCATAATCTCCCAGGAAAAGAAATCTGTCATCCTTAACTATATGTGATTCCAGATCCACCGTAATTAGCTTGCCTTTGAAATGGCCTAGCAAGCCACTCAATACAGGGATGCAATGCTAGGAACGAGGGCCAGGTCAATGTCATGCAGTATGTGATTCTGGATTGGGGCTGCTAACCTGCCCCAAACAGGGAGCCCTGCTGACAGATATAAACAGGAGATTCATAGAGTCGCCTCTCTCTGGGAACTTGCTCTGAGCTGGTTAGTCAGAGCCCATATACTTTACAAATAACTTGGTGATTACCGGCCTCTGTGCAGTTATAGCCATGGGTAATGAGAAGAAAATTTGCTTGTAACAATCGCCTTTGAGTTGGGGTAAGCATTTCTGTCATCATGCCTTGGGAAGTTTGACTCATGTGACCTTACCATTGAAGAGACAGAAATAGCTACCTAGAGGCTGGTATACCATCACTAAGTCACCCTTCATTTACATGTGCACAGTACATGAGCTCTGACCAATCAGCTAAGAGTCAGTTCCTAGAAGAAGGAGACTCTCTGAATCTCCTGTTTCTATTTGTCAGCCAGAGCTCCCTGATTGGGGCTAGTTTATCTGGGCAATCAAGGACATCCCCAATGAGATCCACCTGGCCCTCATTCCAATCATCACATTCCTCCTCCCACAAAGTCTGAGGATGTAGACCTGTTCTTTTTTATTGTAGCTTCACCTGTGACGTTTTCGCCCCAGGTCCTGTTCCTCTGACTTGAACATGGGCGGCATGTACTGGACCGTAGTCCATCACTTGAGCCTGGAGTATCTCAGGAGAGTTTCCTTCTCTTCTTCAGGCAGTAATGGTATCAAGAATGCATCCATCTCATCTCTGGGATACCTTTAACGCTTGGTGGAAGGGGAGAACCCATGGTTTCTGACAACCATTCAAGCTGTTCTGAGGGGCCGGGTATGTTTTGCTCCTGCCCTGTTTGAGAGGAAGCACTTTCATGTGATCCACATGTTTGTTCAGTGTTGCCTTACCTACCTGAACTTTGTATGTAAATAGCCTCACGTCAATGTCACCTCATGCCCATTTCTGTGGTTTCAACACCAAACTTCGTCCCTTGAAGTAATCTGTCTCTCTTGGAGAAGATATGTGGCTGGCACTGGCGTTCCTACTGCTGCTTCAGGGCCAATTAAGAATGGGCTACAAATAGTTTGTCAGAGACATCCACATCCAATTTTTTTAAAACACCCTTCTACACAGAGAAACTTGAGAATTCAACATTGCAGCTCTATATAAACTGGCAATAAAATAGAATTTAATTAATTGCCCCGAGGATAAGGACCTATAGTGGAAAGTTGAAAAACACAAAGAAATGCTTCCAGTTTCTGCCTGAATTCAAATTCCATGAAGATTGGTATTTTTCCTGGCACCCACTCCCTCCCAACTTGAATCAGCTTCTGCCCAGAAAGATAAAGAGGGGAGACCTTGATAGTCAGTAAAGCTAATTCAATTCAATTTGCGAAAGCAGGAAAAACAGTTTCTCCACCAAAAATCCCATGATAATCAGACTCTTTTTCCTCCACCATGAAATAAAAGCCCACTGGGATCAACCTCTGCCCCCTCTCCACCAAAGATTTAACTCAGAGCCCAGTCCCATTAGGTTAATGAACTGTGACCTGTAGATGATGAACAGCAGAAGCTAATGTCCCGGATTCAGCAATGATTGTCCAGCACAGTCTCTGGCTTTGCTCCCAGCCCTGCTCGTTGGGAATTGTAGAGGGACGAAATCCCTTGAGTTGCGGATAACTATTGTGGAGATGATGTCATGGATGACTCAGCTATCTGCCAGTTCCACATGCTCAAGATGCAACACAACAAATGGTTTACCATTTTTCTTTTTATTCCATTTAATTAATTAGCTTTCAAGTTTAAAAATATTGCTCGATTATTCTCTGTCCTTATGTAATGAAGTTTAATTAGTTAATTTTTCTAAATGTAATAAATACTTCTATCTCCTCAGTACTGTTTTAAACTGTCAAGAAAATTAATCTAAACAATGGTTAGAGTAAGAGGAATAAAATCTTCAAAAACACCATCTGAAGCTTACATACTGTACCTAAGGTGTGGTGCATAAAAGCAAAATTAAACATCAGATGGTGTTTGACCAAAACTGCGTACCACTGAACGTACCCTCTTCCCTTTTGTGTTCTAGCCACTTCTCAAGGCTCCTTACTGGGTTTCAACCCTTCCTTTCCTGCCTACTGTTAAATTACAAACACTGAAATTAAACTTTCTATCTGGATCCCAACCTTCCACGGCCCAATTATAACATCCCATACACATTCAAATTTAGTTTAACAAAAATCATCATACGTACCATTGTCAGTCAAGCAAAGCTGGATAATAGAAAGGATTAAAAACTGCACAACCAGAGAGTGTCTGATTAGCTCCATGTTTGCTAACTCCTGATGGCAGACTGATGGACGGGCTGGAAAAAAACACTCTGCTTAATGGTACACCAAGATCAGCAGAGAGCAGATTGCAGCACTGAGAGGTCATATTGCTCAAGCAAGCAAGCTTCTCTCTGTTCCAGGCCAGAGAACTGACAACAAAGTTCTGTTTGACATTTAGCAGAGGAGGAAGAAAGAGCTTGCATTTATATAGCACCCTCATGACTCAGGAAGTGTGTTTTTAGGACAACCAAGACCTTTTGAAGTACAGTATAGTCACTGATTTAAAACTACTCAGCAGCCAGGATGCGGCAACCTTCCATGTTCTGTTTAATGGGTGCCAGTTAATGGATAAATATTGACCAGGAAGACTCTGCCAAGAAATTATTTATATGTGCAACTGGAAGAAAGTGAGGACTATAGATGTTTGAGATCAGAGCTGAAAGATTTGTTGCTGGAAAAGCACACTAGGTCAGGCAGCATCTGAAGAGCAGGAGAATTGACGTTTTGGGCATAAGCTCTTCATCAGGAATGAGGATTGTGGGCCAAGAGGGATGAGAGATAAGCCCTCCCACTTCCTCCAGACCAAAGCAGTAGCCATGCCAGCAATGCCTGCCTCTTCGTCAGGTATGTGGAACAGTCCATCTTCAACAGCTACACCAGCTCCATTCCCCACCTTTTCCTCCCTACAGCACCATCTTGTGCTTTCACGAGGAGGTTGAAAAGTTTATCAACTTTGCTAACACGTTCCACCCCAACCTTAAGTTCACCTGGATCACGTCGGAAACCTCCCTCCCCTTCCTGGACTTGTCCATCTCCATTTCTAATGACCAACTCAACACAGACATCCACAACAAACCCGACTCCCACAGCTACCTGGACTACACTTCCTCCCACCCTGACTCCTATAAAAACACTATCCCTTATTCCCAATTCCTCTCCCTCTGTTGCATCTGTTTCCAGGACGATCAATTCCACCACAGAACATCCCAGATGGCCTCTTCAAAGACCACAATCCACCGCCACCCCCCTGCCCCAGACGTGGTCAACAATGCCCTCCAGCACATCTCATTCACTTTCTGCCTCTCCACCCTTGAACCTCACCACTCCAATCGTCACAAAGACAGAACCCCCCTGGTCCTCACCTTCCACCCCGCCAACCTCTGGATACATTGTATCATCCTCCACCATTTCCGCCACCTACAAACAGACCCCACCACTAGAGTTGTATTCACACCCCCACCCCCATCTGTGTTTCAGACAGACCATTCCCTCCATGACTCCCTTGTCAGGTCCACAGCCCCCAACCCACTCTCCACTACCAGCACCTTCCCCTGCCACTGCAAAAAGTGCAAAGCCTGCGCCCACAACGCCTTCCTCACCTCCGTCCAAGGCTGCAAAGGATCCTTCTACATCCAACAGAAATTTACCTATACTTCCACACACATCATTACTGTGTCCGCTGCACCCAATTGGTCTCCTCTACATTGGGGAGACAGGTCGCCAACTTGCAAATGGTTTCAGAGAACATCGCTGGGACCCCTGCACTAACCAACCCCACCGGTCTGTGGCTGAACACTTTAACTTACCCTTCCACTCCACCAAAGGACATGCAGGTCCTGAACCTCCTACATCACCAAATCCTAACCATCCGATGCCTGGAAGAAGAACGCCTCATCTTCAGCCCTGGGACTCTTAGATCAATGTGGATTTCACCAGTTTCCTCATTTCCCCTCCACCCACCTTATCCCAGTCCCAATCTTCCAACCCGGCACCATCCCCTTCACCTGTCCATCTTCCTTCTTACCTATTGGCTCCACCATCCTCTCCAACTGATCACTTTCACCCTCACCTTTATCTATCTATCGCATTCCCAGATACCTTCTCCCCAGCCCCACCTCCCTTCCATTTATATCACAGCCCCCATGGCCCACAAGCCTCATTCCTGATGAAGGGCTTATGTCCGAAACAACATTTCTCCTGCTCCTCAGATGCTGTCTGACTGGCTGTGCTTTTCCAGCACCACATTTTTTGACAGGGTAACTGAAGCCACAGTTGGGCATCTTATCCAAAAGGCTAGACTGCTGTCAGACCTAAGCTTCCTCAACAGTCTCTAGAATGGTGAATTATCTGGTCATGTCTCTGGATTGGGACTTAAATCTACCACATTCAGGTTCATTGGTCAGAATGCAATATACAGAAGTATGACTGAAGTGTGATTAACTCAGCAGTGCTTTGCAATGCCAACTAAATGGGGCTATTAAATAAATAACTCCATCCGTGACTGTTGGCAGCAGTGTGATGACAGTAAAAGGAAAGGAACTTGAATCAAGGGCCAACCACTCACTGCTGCCTTTGTTTAAGATACCGAACAAAAAACCCTCGCGATATAGATTCCTTTCATTAGAATTGCATGAATCTTATTAGAAAATGGGTAGAATTGTTATAACATGGAAATAAATGATTCTGGGAGTAGCCTGTGAGATCCCTATCCCTGCCTTAAGTTTTAATGCGTATGTATTTTTGTCCATCACTGTTTGATTAACATTTTTACCTTCTTTTGTCAATCTAAAAAATAACACTTTTAATTTGGAGGACAAATTGATGATTGACTTCAGTTCTCACCCAAGCACTTCTCGGGCTGCTCCATGCAGGTAATGAGTAAAATAACTTCCCATATTTCTGACACAAATCCATGAAGCAGGTTATATGGTCATTATCTCAGTATGGTTTATGGTATAACACAGTGCAGCAGTCACCGTTCTTCAAAAATGGCCAGAAAACATGTTGCAATCTATTACAATAGTGAAAGCTGCTAGAGCAATGCAAGTACTTCCATTCTTGATTTAAACTGTAAGTGTTTGCAGTAGTGTAGACAGTAAATGACACAGTGATTGATGGTAGAATGGAACATTATTGACTGAGTTGCAACCTGAGGCACTATGGGATCATACAGTTTCAGAGCTATACAATTTTCAGGGGCTCTGAAGGGCAATAGAAATACCTCCTGCACTCTGGAAAGTGAAGGCACTCATACATGCAGTGAATTGTAGAGTTCCAGGAGTTTGATACAGCAATAGTGAAGGAATGGTATACACAAATCAGGATAGTTTGCAACTTGGTTGGAAATTTGGAAATGCAAATTTCCTATCGCAAGGTCACAAAAAAAGCAAACAAAATACCAGATTTTATTCGGAGACAGCAAAAAATGCTAAACCTATATTGAACATTTGTACTTAAGGTACTTTGCACCCAAGATGGCGCTGTCAGGAGCGACATTGTAAATTTATCATTATATTCCTGCACTTGAATGCATATGACAATAATTCTACTTTTAATTCTAATATCAAACATTGGTTGTATCAGATTTAGAGTACTCCCTGCAATTCTGCTCACTGTACTACATTAGTGATCCCAAGCAATATTTTCTTCAATACTGAACAGCCTGTTAAGCCTGATTTAATACAATCATGGCTGATCAAATACTTCTGTGCCTTTTCCCTACACTGCCCCACTGGTAATCATAAGAAAATAAGGAATAGGAGAAACAAAAGGCCATTTGGCCCTTATCCCTGCCCTGTTATTCTATAGATCACGGTTGAGCTGCTTCGGGCCTCAAGATCCTTTCTCTGCCAGCTCCTCTTAGCTGTCAATGCCTCAATATTTCAACAATCCATCTACCTCCTCTTTAATTACTTACAGTGATTTAACCTGCTCTCAGGTAGAGAATTACAGACATTCCTTACTCTCTGGGAGAGGAAAGCCCTTTGCATCTCTGCTTTAAATCAGTGTCCCTTTGTTCTGTAAATATCTTCCTGAATTCAAGACTCTCCATTAATAGACTCTCCATCAAGACCCCTCAGAATCTTACATGTTTCAATAAACGCACCCCTCTTTTTTTTTAAACTCTTAATAAATAAAGCCCTAAGCTGATTAGCTTTTCTTGATAAGTCAACCCCTTCATCCCAGGAAGCACCCAGTGATTCTCAGTTGAACAAGTTTTAAAACCAGTATGTCCATTTTTTAAATATATGAAAAAAAACTGTACACAGTATTCCAGCGCAGTTTTGCCAACACTCTGTACAGTTGTAAAAAAACTTCCCTGTTTTTAAACTCCAACCCCTACCAATGAAAGCCCAAATTTTATTTGTTGTCTTAATTACTTGTTCCACCTCTGCATGATAACTTTTTGTGTTTCATTCACAAGCACACCCCTCTGTGCTGCCACTTTTTGAAGTCTCTATCCATTTAAATTATTATCTGCCTTTTGAATCTTCTGACCAAAGTGCATGACCAAACACTTTCCAACAATTAACTTAACAGTCCAGAAACAGTATGTCCCTGTTAGGGTGAAGGGCAAGGCTGGTAGGAGTAGGGACTGCTGGATGATGACAGAAATCAAGTTTTGGTCAATAAAAAGGAAGCATTTTGTAGATATTGGGAGCAGAGATCAATTGAATCTCTAGAAGTATACTTAAGGAGAAAATCAGGAGGGCAAAAAGTATAAATAAGTTAGCTTTGGCAAAGAGAGTTAGAGAAAATAAAAGGGATTCTACAAGTACATTAAAGATAGAAGTGTGGAAGGGAAAGAAAAGGGCCCTTTAAAGACCAACAAGGCCGCCTATGTGTGGTATCACAGGAGATGTGGGAGATATTAAATGAATATTTTGCCTCAGTATTTACTATGGAGAAGGATATGGAAGATAGAGAACATGGAGAAATAGATGGTGACATCTTCAAAATTGTCCATATTACAGAGGTGGTGGGGCTGGATGTCTAAAAACACATAAAGGTGGATAAATCCCCAGGACTTGATCAGGTGTACACTCAAACTCTGTGGGAAGCTAGGGAAATGGTTGCTGGGCTCCTTGCTGATATATCTGTATCATTGACAGCCACAGGCAAGGTGCCGGAAGACTGGAGGTTGGCTAACATGGTGCCACTGTTTAAGAAAGATCGTAAGGAAATTCCAGGGAACTATAAACCAGTGAACCTGACATCAGTGGTGGGCAAGTTGTTGGATAGAATCCTGAAGGATGGGGTTTACATGTATTTGGAAAGGCAAGGACCGATTAGGGACACACAACATGGCTTTGTGCATGGGAAATCATGTCTCACTAACTTGATTGATTTTTTTTGAAGAAATAACAAAGAGGATTGATGAGGGCAGAGTGGTGGGCGTTATCTATCTGGACTTCAGTATGGCATTCAACAAGGTTACTCATGGTAGACTGGTTAGCAAGGTTAGAAAACTTGGAATACAGGGAGATCTAGCCATTTGGATAAGGAACTGAATCAAAGGTAGAAGACAGAGGGTAGTGGTGAAGGGTTGCCTTTCAGACTGGAGGCCTGTGACCAATGGTGTGCTGCAAGGTGTTGGGTCCACTGCTTTTTGTCATTTATATAAATAATGTGAACATAGGAAAATTAAGTTTGCAGATGACATCAAAATTAGATGTGTAGTGGACAGCAAATGGGCCATTGGGCCAAGGAGTGGCAGATGGAGTCTAATTTAGATAAATATGCTGGATTTTGGAAAGGCAACTCAAGGCAAGACTTGTACACTTAATGATAAAGTTCTGGGGAGTGTTGATGAACAAAGAGACTTTGGAGGGCAAGTTCATAGCTCCTTGAAAGCCGAATTGCAGGTAGATAGGATAGTGAAAGATGATGTTTGGTATACTTGCTTTTATTAGTCAGTGCATTGAGTATAGGAGTTGGAAGGTCACATTGTGGCTGTACTGGACATTGGTTAGGCCACTTTTGGAATAATGCATACAATTCTGGTCTCCCCGCTAAATGAAGGATGTTGTGAAACTTGAAAGGGTTCAGATAAGATTCACAAGGATGTTGCCAGGGTGGAGGGTTTTAACTTTAGGGAGAGACTGAATAGGCTGGGGGGTTTTCCCTGGAGCATCGGAAGCTGAGGGGTGACCTTACAGAGGTTTATAAAATCATGAGGGGCATGGATAGGGTAAATAGACAAGGTCTTTTCCCTGGGTGGGAAGAGTCCAGACCTTGAGGGCATATGTTTAGGGTAAGAGGGAAATATGTAAAAGGTACCTAAGGGGCAACTTTTTCACACAGAGGGTGGTGCATGTATGGAATGAGCTGCCAGAGGAAGTGATGGGGACTGGTACAATTAGAACATATCTGGGTGGGTATATCAATAAGAAGGGTTTAGAACGATATGGGCTAAATGCCGGTTAATGGTACTAATTTTATTTAGAATACCTGGTCAGCATGGATGAGTTGGACCAAAGGCTCTGATTCCATATTGTACTGCTCTACAACTCCATGAATGTCTGAACTCCATCCACCAAGTTTTGCTCACTCGTTCACCAACCTACATATATGCCCTTGCGGGTTCCTCATGTCCTCATCACATTTCCTTGCACTTTGTTTTGTATCAGCAGTAAAATTTGATACATTACATTTAGTTCCATTCAGCAAGTCACTAATATAGAACCACTACTTATATATTTCCAGCCAGAAAAAGAGGCATAAATCCTGATGATCCTCTGTACACTAATCCTCAATTCATGATAATAGATCACCCCTTATAGTGTCAGCTCCTTTCTGTTGCAATAACCCTTTATTGATGGTTTCTGGAAATCCAAATACACTAATTTATTGGTTCCCGCTTTATCAACTTTGCATTTTATATCTGAAAGTGCTGTAGCAAATTTTTCAAACATTATTTTCCTTTCAATAAATCATGTTGTCTCTGTTTTATTGCATTAAGCTTTTGTAAATATCCTGTTTCTTCCTTAAAAATTGACTCTAGCATTTTGTCAAAGACAGATATTAGGTCAGCTGGCATTACTTCCTGCCTTCTGCCTCCTTCCCTTCACAAACAGGAGTATCACACTGGCAGTGTCTGATCCATTGGAATCCTCTTGGAATTCAGTAAGGTGTGGAATACTTTGACCAATGCCTCTTATATCTCTGCAGCCACTCTAAAACATTTAGGTGTAGGCCATCAGGTCTTGGTTACTAGTTTACCGACAGTCCCAATAGTTCTTCAAGTGCTTTGTCTCGTTATGAATTGTGGGTGTACTGTCCCTTTAGGAGAGTTAAAAGCTAGCATAAATGACCTGACAGCAACAAGTGTTCTGAAAAAAAGATACAAAGTAACATGTGCTCTAGCTACTGGGGTAACTAGGATAGCTGGTTACCTGGAAACGACAAAACAGATTCAAATTAGGCCAATCAGTTTAAATTATACCCCAAAAAAAAAAACAGCCTCCAATCGAGTTTAAATTTAATACATTGACAATCTTAAAAGCCAACAACACAATCCGATGCTTTAGGGGTATAAGACCAAGGAAAACTGAACAGTTGAGAGGAGAACTGCCAAGCTACCAGCATGTAAAGACTGTCTGAAAAATAGCTCTGTTAAAAGGTATCTTTAGAGATCAGTAACCTATCAAACAGAATCCCCACAAAGAAGAAAAGAGGACCGGAATACAGAGAAAACCGAAAGCTGGTTTTGAGATAAGAAGTTTTGTTTTGTAAATCGTAACTGGGAGTTTTATCAGACTAGTATTATAGAAGGGAAGGTAAAAGATCATTTAGGGAGTTGTAAATAGTTGTTAGTTAATTATTCTCTGTTATACTTTAAGAAATAAAGTTGTTAATTTTCACTTTTAATAGGTCTTGGCCTCTCGAATTTTCACAGATTACTGCACCGGGTAAATATTTTCTGTGTTGCTGGTTTACAGTAAGCAGGAGAGTTTACCCAGTGTCGTAACACTTGTGATAGACACTGTAATAAGACCTTTCCTCCCGTTAGCACCTTTCCTGTCATCTTTGGGATGTTAGTAGTGTCCTCCGAAGTGAAGACCAAAGCAAAATATTGGTTTAAATTATCCATTATTAATTTCCCAGTTGCATCCTCCAGGGGTCCCATTCTCATTTTAACCACTCTGTTTATGTATGTGTAAAGGGTTTTGCTGTTTTTTTTATTTCTTTTCAATTTACTTTCATAATCAATTTTTTTCATTTTTTTAATTGGACTTTTAGACATACAGTGCTGATTTCCAAAATAATTCCCAGTCCTCTTCTGTTAGTTCTTGTCACATTGTATGCCTTAGGTTTTTGGTTGGATACATTTGTTGACAGCCTTTGTTAATCACATGTGGTTCATCCTTTTTATCAAGTCCTTCTTTTTGATAGCAATACATTTTTTCTGAGAGTTATATCTTCTTAAAGATCTGCCACCTCTCATTCTATAGATCTTCCCCTTGAGTCAAAAATGTGGCATTGGAAAAGCATAGCAGATCAGGCAGCATCCGAGGAACAGGAGAGTTGACGTTTTGGACATAAACGTTCTGTCCTGGTGGCGCCCCTGGTGCTCACCTTCCACCCTACAAACCTTCGCATCAACCAAATCATCCACCGACATTTCCGCCACCTCCAAAAAGACCCCACCACCAGGGATATATTTCCCTCCCCACCCCTTTCCGCCTTCCGCAAAGACCGTTCCCTCTGTGACTACCTGGTCAGGTCCACAACCCCCTACGACCCACCCCCCCATTCTGGCACTTTCCCCTGCCACCGCAGGAACTGTAAAACCTGTGCCCACACCTCCTCCCTCACCTCTATCCAAGGCCCTAAAGGAGCCTTCCACATCCATCAAAGTTTCACCTGCACATCCACCAATATCATTTATTGTATCCGTTGCTCCCGATGCGGTCTCCTCTACATTGGGGAGACTGGGCGCCTCCTAGCAGAGCGCTTTAGGGAACATCTCCGAGACACCCGCACCAATCAACCAAACCGCCCCGTGGCCCAACATTTCAACTCCCCCTCCCACTCTGCCGAGGACATGGAGGTCCTGGGCCTCCTTCACCGCCGCTCCCTCACCACCAGACGCCTGGAGGAAGAACGCCTCATCTTCCGCCTCAGAACACTTCAACCCCAGGGCATCAATGTGGACTTCAACAGCTTCCTCATTTCCCTTTCCCCCACCTCATCCTAGTTTCAAACTTCCAGCTCAGTTACTGCCTCCTTGACTTGTCCGACCTGCCTATCTTCTTTTCCACCTATCCACTCCACCCTCTCCTCCTTGACCTAGCACCTTCATCTCCTCCCCCACTCACCCATTGTACTCTATGCTACTCTCTCCCCACCCCCATCCTCCTCTAGCTTATCTCTCCATGCTTCAGGCTCATTGCCTTTATTCCTGATGAAGGGCTTTTGCCCGAAACGTTGATTTCGCTGCTCGTTGGATGCTGCCTGAACTGCTGTGCTCTTCCAGCACCACTAATCCAGATGTAGCGGTAGGACAAGTCAAGAGCATGGTGCCGAGTTGGAGGGTTAAATCTAGGATGAGGTAGGGGGAGGGGAGTTGAGGAAACTGGTGAAGTCGATATTGAAGAGTCCCAAGGTTGAAGATGAGGTGTTCTTCCTACAGGCGTCGGGTGGCTTGGATATGGCAGTGGAGGAGGCTCAAGACTTGCATGTCCTTGGTGGAATGGAAGAGGGAGTTGAAGTGGTCGGTCATGCAGAAGTGGATTGTTTGGTGTTCCCTAAAATGCTCCGCGAGTTGGCATCCTGTCTCCCTGATGTAGAGGAGACCACATCGAGAGCAACAAACACAGTAGGTTAGTTGCGTGGATGTACAGGAAAGTCTCTGTCAGATGTGAAAGAACCTTTGGGGCCTTGGACGGAGGTGAGGAGGGAGATGTGGGAGCAGGTTTTACACCTCTTGCAACAGCAAGGAAGATGCCAGCTGTGGAGGGTGGGTTAGTGGGGAGCGTGGACCTAACAAAGGGGTCGTGGAGGGAACAGTCTCTAAGAAACGCAGATAGGTGTGGGAAGGGAAATATGTTTCTAGTGGCAGAGTCTGATATTGTAGGTGTTGGAAACGGTGGAGCATAATGCACTGTATTCAGAGATTAGTGGGGTGGAAAGTGAGGACCGGGGAGGGAGTGTCCTATCCTTGTTCCAGTTGAAGGGATGGGGTTCAAGGGCGGAAGTGCGGGAAGTGGAGGAGATACGCTAGAGAGCATTGTTGAACACGTGGGAGGGGAAATTGTGGTCATTGAAATAGGAAGCCATCTGGGATGTCCTGGAGTAGTATTGCTCCTCCTAGAAGCAGATACGGCAGAGGTAAAGCAATTGGGAGTAAGGGATCGCATTTTTACAGGAGGGTGAGGGTTGGAGGAGGTGTAGTCGGGTAGCTGGGGGAGTCGGTGGGTTTGAAATAGATGTCTGTGTTGGGTCAGTTCCCGGAGATGGATAAGTCCAAGAAGGGGCAGGAAGTGTCTGAGATGATTCAGGTGAACATAAGGTTAGGATGGAAGGCATTAGTGAAGTTGATGAACTGTTCAACCTCCTGGTAGGAGGAAGCTACCTCCCCCAAAGCTCCACCCCCACCCTCCTATTTATCTGTCAGCCCCCTTATCTCCCTCATTCCTGATGAAGGGCTTATGCCCAGAACATCGACTTTCCTCTTTCTTGGATGCTACCTGAACAGCTGTGCTTTTTCATGGCCACATTTTTCAATCTGACTGTCCAGCATCTGCAATACTTACTATCTTCCAGATCTACTCCTTGGTCTACTTTCCCAGCCTACTACATTCATTGACTCCTATTTGTCAAATTTGTTAGCAACAAACATTAAAAGTGGACACAGAGGAATATACAAGGATTCACTTGTCCTCTGGGAAAGGAAACCTACTGACTTTAGCTTTCATGAACCTTTCACAGGATGTTTGCTGGTCCAGCATTTATTGCCAACTGCAAGTGCTCTTTGGAAAGTGGTGGCGTACCACAATCCCCTCCCTTGCCCGTCAACCACCGCAGTCCATCTGGTGTAGGTTTAGCCAGATTGTTGTTAACCAGGTTGTTCCAGGATTTTGACTCAAACTCTGAAGGGAAATGCACTTGTGCTGCACCTATTCATTTACTGCCTTCTTCCTTGCTGGGTGTTAGAATTTTCGGAGGTTGCTGCCAAAGGAACATTGGTGAAGTACTGCATTACATCTTGTTCATGGTGCATATTGTTGTCACTGGATATTCATGGTACTAAACATGGTGCTAATCAAATGGGCTGCTTTGTTCCGGATGGTGACAAAATTCTCGAGTGTTGTTGGAGCTGCATCCATTCAGGTAAGTGGGAAGTATTCCATCACACTCCTGATTTACGCCTTGTAGATTATGGGCAGGTTTTGGGGAGTCAGGAGGTCAGTTACTCGCTGCAGGATTCCTAGCATCTGACATGCTCCTGTAGGCATAGTATTTGTAATATTGATCCATTTCTGTCTATAGCTGACCCAGTCTCACATCCAATGTCCTCTGAAGTTGTCCAGCAAGTCACTCAATTGTATCAAAAACTGTTACAAGGGATAGAATCTTATAAGGCCCTGAACAATGTAGGCTATGGTGAGAAATCCTGGAGAAGTGTCATGAAAAGTTTTTCAGCACTAGGGAAACCATTTTCTAACAAAGTTCCAGGAATTACGATTCTCATGAGGGAACAGTGAGATGCCTATTAACGGAGATTATTGATTGTTATTAGCCTTATTAACATGAATCTCACCTCATTAATATGCAGGCTTCTATTCTACTACTTACCCAATAGTAACAAGATGTGTCTGACTAAATTAATTGAATGTTTTGAGATGGTAACAAGGAGAGTCAAATGAGAGTTGCACATATGATGTGGTCGACATTGATTTTAGCAAAGCTTCTGCTAAGTTTCCATCGAACAAAGAACAAAGAAAATTTACAGCCCAGGAACAGGCCCTTCAAGCCTCAGACGATCCAAATGTACTGTCTAAACCTGTCGGTCAATTCCTAAGCATTTGTATCCCTCTGCTCCCCACCTACTCATGCATCTGCCCAGACGCATCTTAAATGAATCTACCGTGCCTGCCTCTACCACTTCTGCTGGCAACGTGTTCCAAATGCCCACCACCCTCTGTGTGAAGTACTTACTGCGTGTATCCCCCTTAAACTTTCCACCTCTACCTTGAAAGCGTGACCGCTCATTATTGAATCCTTCACCCTGGGAAAAAGCCCGTCTCTCTCCACCCTGTCTATACCCTTCATGATTTTGTAAACCTCAATCAGGTCCCCTGTCAATCTCCTTTTTTCACATGGTAGGTGTTTCAGATAATTAGAAATTCATCTGATTCAAAGGGGAAGTGACAGGTTAGATCCAAAATTGATGAGTGACAGAAAGCAAAAATGGTAGAAAGGTAATGTGATAGAACATTGTTTCCAACTGTTTTCTTCTTTTTTCTTTTCCTGTCTTTCCTGAACACCTTATAACTAGGAATTCTGAACTCATAGACCTGCCTTCCTTATGCCAGGTCTCTGTTACCGCCACAACTTTATAATTTCATCATGCAGGCTGTACCTGTAACTCCCCAATTTTATTAACTACACTTACATGCAGTGTATACCTAATTAAGGCTTCATTAATTTATTCTTTACTCCAACTCCACATATTTACTTACTATTCTCTATTTTAGTGTTATCTATCTATCCTAGCATTCTGTGCACCCTAGTTGTCATGTAATATGTTCCCACACCTCTGCTGAGTTCATTTAAACCCTCCCCAACTGCATTAGCAAAACGGACTGCAAGCAACTCAGTCCCAGATCTGTTCAAGTGTGATCTGTCTAACTTGTTCAGGTGCTATCTCTCTTCCCCAGATGGTCTTAGTTTCTCTGGAAACTAAAACCCTTCCTCCTCCTGCAACACCTTTCCAATCACACATTCATCTGTAGCATCTTCTTATTTCTGTATTCACTTGCACATGGGAGTAGTTTGGAGATTACTAGAGGTCTTTCCATTTACTACCTAGCTCCGTAAATTTCAATTGCAGGACCATACCTCCCTTCCTACCTATGTCATTAATATAAACATGGACCAGGCCCTCTAGTTGTTCACTCTCCCAATCATTTTGCAACATCCTTGACCTGAACAGCAGAGGCAACAAACCACACTGGAGTCACAATAACAACTGCATAAAGGCATGCCTGTTCCTCAATCTCTTTTCAGTTCTACCTTTCCATCCTCTTCCTCCCCTGCTATACAAATGTGCCACCATGGTGCCATGGGCTTGGCTGTTGCTGTGCCTCAACAAAAATTCATCGCCCTCACAACTGTCGAAAACGGAAAGCTGGTTAGTGATTGAGTCCTCTGGGAACTCCCTCAATACCTGCCTGTTTCTCTTGCACTTGAAGGATCACGCGACCCGAAACATTAACTCTGATTCTTCTCCACAGATTCTGCCAGACCTGCTGAGCTTTTCTAGCAAGTTCTGTTTTTGTTTCTGATTTACAGCATCCATTGGGTTCTTTCAGTTTTTGTTTCTTTTGCACCCCTGCTGATGTGTCATTACCCTACACTGTGTGTGTTCCCACCACTCTAAGCGTGCTGTCCACATAATTCTTTGCTGACTCCAGTAACGTCCTGAGCTCTGAAACTCGGATCTCATGCTTATGCAGCCTGTGACATGGGCTCATCTTGACCACGATTCCCCATATCAGATATTCCACATGATCAAGCTGTCCTGCCATACCTTAACTCATACTTTTACATTCTTTACTAATTGTACCCTTATTTTAATGTACTGTAACTCTTGAACTATTAATTAAAAACTGAAGATTATTGATAAAGTAGAAATTCTTTGCCCTTACAAACTAGTCTGTCTCTTATGCCTACAAATTCTTTTTTTTCCTGAGCTAGTTTGGAAAGTTTATGTTTTACAAATATTTGGAGTTGAAACACAGTCCCTGGCAGCAGCTGCTCAACATGGATCAACTCATGTTTTTCCTGTGATGTCACTCCCATGTCTCTTCCGCTTTCCACACACTGTTTTATCAGGTATCTGCACCCTCTCTTCCTTCCACCTGCTGTTAGCTTCTGGTGACACTCACCGGCTCCTTCTCTCTCCAGGTCACCTTTTATCCCGCATTTTCTGGGGGTGAGAAATTTTTAAAACTTGTTACGACAAATCCACGGAAAAATCGTGGTGTCGTCAAATGCAGATCGAGTGGAGATTTACTCAGTGGATGTGTTGTTGTCTCTGTGCATTAAAGATAAGAGAAATCTGGAGGACTCAGTTACAAAATTAATAGCTCAAGAGGGGGTTCAACTGGTCTCAGATCAGGACGATAAAAAATATGAGAAGATATTTAGGATCCGACCCAGCTCCCCATATTAACATTTCATCATTGTTATAACAATCAAGAATAGGCGCAGCACCTGGACACTAGATTTAAAAACACTTTTTTTCCGCTAAGAGATAAATTTCACTGAAACTTAGTCTTCTTTCTTTAAAGTTGCTTCAGGTTGTTTTCATTTCGAGGATTCATTTCTGACACAATAAAACAAAGTTTACATTTGCATTCAGACATTTTGAAAGCAATGAACAAACACTGAGGGCAGCAGCCTCCCAGCACACTGAATTCAGACAACTTATGATCAAACATTAACACTTGTACAATCCCACCTGCCAATAAACAAGGTTCAACCAGATTACAGCTTGCTCCCCCCTCATAATGAGGGAGGGAACACAGTGAAATACAGGCTGTACTGCCTCCTAACATGTTTCAGTCATGTCCTGCACAGCCGTAACATTGGTTCAGCCACTTATGGAATACTGTTTGCAATTCTGGTCTCCCTGATTTAGGATGTTGTGAAACTTGAAAGAACTTTAAGAAATAATTTAAAAGGCTGTAGCCAGAGTGGGAGGGCTTGAGCTAAAGGGAAAGGCTGAATAGACTGGGGCTGTTTTCCCTGGAATGTCGCAGGCTGAGGGGTGACTTTATAGAGTTTTATAAAATCATGCGGGGCATGGATAGGGTAAATAGATATTTTCACCAGCGATGGGGAGTCCAAACCTAGTGGGCATAGGTTTAAGGTAAGAGGGGAAAGATTTAAAAAGGATCTAAGGGGCAACATGTTCATGCAGAGTGTGCTGCATGTATGGAATGAGCTGCCAATGATGTGATGGAGGCTGGTAGAATGACACATTTCAAAGGCAACTGCAAGGGTATATGAATGGCAAGGGTTTAGAGGGATATGGGCCAAATGCTGGCAAATGGGACTACGTTTATTTAGTCGTCACGTTGGACCAAACGGTCTGTTTCTGTGCTGTACACCTCAAAGAATCTACGAACTGCTCCTTGTGTTAGAGACAGTGAAATACAGACTGTACTTACTCCTGATGAGAAAGTTAATTACAGGCTATACTTTGCACTGTTGACAGTGAAATACAGACTGCACCTCATCCTGGTGACAGAGACAGTGAAATACAGACAATACTTTGTCCTGGTGACAGAGACAGTGAGATACAGACTGTGCCTCATCCTGGTGACGGAGACAGTGAAAAAGAGACTGTACCCCCTTGTTGTCACAAAGACAGTGAAATACAGGCTTTACCACATCCTGGTGACAGACAGTGAAATACAGACTGTACCTCATCTTGGTGACAGAGACAGTAAAATACAGACTGTACCAACACCTGGGGACAGAGACAGTGAAATGCAGACTGTACCAACTCCTGGTGACACGGAAACAGCAAAATGCAGACTGTTCCAACTCCTGGTAACAGAGACAAATACAGACTGTACCCCGTTCTGGTGATAGAAATTGAATTGCAGACTGTACCAACTCCTGCTGACAGAGACAGTGAATTACAGACTGCACCTACTCCTGGTGACAGTAAAATACAGACTGAATCTGCTCCTCCTGTGAGAGACGGAGAAATACACACTATACCCCCTTGTAGTGACAGAGACAATGGTATACAGACAGTACTTTGCACTACTGACAGTGGCAGTGAAATACAGACTGTACCGCCTTCTGGTGACAGAGACAGTGAAATAATGACTGTATCTCGTCCTGGTGACAGAGACAGTGAAATACAGACTGTACCCCCTTGTTGTCACAAAGACAGTGAAATACAGACTGGACCTCATCCTGGTGACAGAGACTGTGAAATACTGACTGTATCTCGTCCCGGTGACGGAAATACAGACTGTGCCTTATCCTGGTGACAGACAGTGAAATACAGACTGTATCTCATCCTGGTGACAGAGACGGTGAAATACAGACTGTACCAGCTCCTGGTGACAGAGACAGTAAAATACAGACTGTACCCCCTCATGGTGACAGAGACATTGAAATACAGACTGTACCTCATCCTGGTGACAGAGATGGTGAAATACTGACTGTATCTCGTCCTGGTGACGGAGACAGTGAAATACAGATTGTACCCCCTTGTTGTCACAAAGACAGTGAAATATAGACTGTACCTCATCTTGGTGACAGACAGTGAAATATAGACTGTACCTCATCCTGGTGATAGAGACGGTGAAATTCTGAGTGTACCAGCTCCAGGTGACAGAGATGGTGAACTACAAATTGTACCTTGTCCAGGTGACAGAGACAGTGAACTACAGACTGCACCTCATCCTGGTGACAGAGACAGTGAAATACAGACTGTACCTCCATCCTGGTGACAGAGACAGTGAACTACAGACTGTACCAATTCCAGGTGACAGAGATGGTGAAATACAGACTGGATCTCATCCTGGTGACAGAGACAGTGAAATACAGACTGTAACAACTCCTGGTGATAGAGACAGTGAAATATAGACTGTGCCTCATCCTGGTGACAGAGACTGCGAAATACTGACTGTATCTCGTCCTGGTGACAGACATGGTGAAATACAGACTGTAAAAACAATGACTGCAGATGCTGGAAACCAGATTCTGGATTAGTGGTGCTGGAAGAGCACAGCAGTTCAGGCAGCATCCAAGTAGCTTTGAAATCGACGTTTCGGGCAAAAGCCCTTCATAAAAGCTGCTTTTATTCCTGATGAAGGGCTTTTGCCCGAAACGTCAATTTCAAAGCTACTTGGATGCTGCCTGAACTGCTGTGCTCTTCCAGCACCACTAATCCAGAAATACAGACTGTACCAATTCCTGGTGACAGATAGTGAAATATAGACTGGACCTCATCCTGGTGACAGAGACAGTGAAATACAGACTATACCAACTCCCAGTGGACAGAGATAGTGATATACAGTGTTTACCACCACTTGGTGACAGAGACAGTAATACACAGACACACTGTATTTCACTGTCTGTCACCAGATGAAGTATAGTCTGCATTTCACTGTGTTTGTCCCCAGGACATAGTACAGTCTGTATTTCACTGTTTCTGTCAGCAGGACAAGGTAGTCTGTATTTCACCATCCCTGTCACCAGGATGAGGTACCGTCTGTATTTCACTGTCTCTGTCACCAGGATGAAGTGCAGTCTGCCTTTCACTGTCACCTATGAAATACAGTGAAATACAGACTGTACCTCATCCTGGTGACACAGACAGTGAACTACAGACTGTATCTCACCCTGGGGACAGAGACAGTGAAATACAGACTGTACTTCACACTGGTGACACAGACAGTGAACTACAGACTGTATCTCATCCTGGGGACAGAGACAGTGAAATACAGACTGTACCTCAACCTGATGACAGAGAGTGAAATGCAGACTGTACCAACTCCTGGTGACAGTGACACAGAAACACAGACCATACTTGTTGCTGGTGAAAGACAATGAAACACAGAGTGCACCTCCTCCTGGTGACAGAGACACAGTGAAAGGCAGACTGTACTGCCTGCTGGTCGCAGAGACAGTGAAATACAGACTGTACCTCATCTTGAGGACAGGGACAATGAAATACAGACTGTACCTTGTCCTGGTGACAGAGACAGTGAAATACAGGCTGTACCAACCCCTGGTGAGAGAGATAGCAAAATACAGACTGTACCAATTCAAGTTGACAGAGACAGCAAAATACACACTGGACCTCATCCTGATGATAGAGACAGTGAACTACAGACTGTACCAGCTCCTGGTGACAGAGACAGTGAAATACAGACTGGACCTCATCCTGGTGTGAGAGACAGTGAAATATAGACTGCACCCCCTTGTGGTGACAGAGACCGTGAAATACAGTCTAAACCAACTCCTGGTGAAATAGAGACCGTACCAAGTCCTGGTGACAGGGACAGTGAAATACCGACTGTACATCATCCTAGTAACAGACAGTGAAATACCGACTGTACCAACACCTGGTGACAGAGATGGTGAAATACAGACTGTACCTCATTCTGGTGACAGAGATGGTGAAATACAGACTGTACCAATTCCTGGTGACAGAGATGGTGAAATACAGACTGGACCTCATTCTGGTAACAGAGACAGTGAAATACAGACTGTACTTCACACTGGTGACACAGACAGTGAACTACAGAATGTATCTCATCCTGGGGACAGAGACAGTGAAATACAGACTGTACCTCAACCTGATGACAGAGAGTGAAATGCAGACTGTACCAACTCCTGGTGACAGAGACAGTGAAATACAGACTGCACTCACTCCTGGTGACAGTAAAGTACAGACAGAATCTGCTCCTGCTGAGGGTGAAGGTGAAATACAGACTATACCCCCTTCTGGTGACAGAGACAGTGAAATACAGGCAGTACTTTGCACTGTTGTCAGCAACAGTGAGACACAGACTGTACCTCATCCTGGTGACAGAGACAGTGAAATACAGACTGTACAAACTCCTGGTGACAGAGACGGTGAAATACAGACTCTACTAACTCCTGGTGACAGAGACAGTGAAATACCAACTCTACCTCGTCCCAGTAATAGACAGTGAAATACTGACTGTACCTCGTTCTGGTGACAGAGATGGTGAAATACAGACTGTACCTACCCCTGGTGACACAGACAGTGAAACATAGACAATACTTTGCACTGTTGATATTGACAGTGAAATGAAGACTGTACCTCAACCTGCTAACAGAGACAGTAAAGTACAGACTGTACCTGATCCTAGTGATATTGACAGTGAAATGAAGACTATACCTCAGCTTGGTGACAGAGACAGTGAAATGCAGACTGTACCAACTCCTGGTGACAGTGACACAGAAACACAGACCATACTTGTTGCTAGTGAAAGACAATGAAACACAGAGTACACCTCCTCCCGGTGACAGAGACACAGTGAAAGGCAGACTGTACTGCCTGCTGGTCACAGAGACAGTGAAATACAGACTGTACCTCATCTTGACAACAGAGACAATGAAATACAGACTGTACCTTGTCCTAGTGACAGAGACAGTGAAATACAGGCTGTACCAACCCCTGGTGAGAGAGATAGCAAAATACAGACCGTACCAATTCATGTTGACAGAGACAGCAAAATACACACTGGACCTCATCCTGATGATAGAGATAGTGAACTACAGACTGTACCAACACCTGATGACAGAGACAGTGAAATACAGACTGGACCTCATCCTGGTGTGAGAGACAGTGAAATATAGATTGCACCCCCTTGTGGTGACAGAGACCGTGAAATAGAGTCGGTACCAACTCCTGGTGACAGAGACAGTGAAATACCGATCGTACTAAGTCCTGGTGACAGAGACAGTGAAATACCGACTGTGCATCATCCTAGTAACAGACAGTGAATACAGATTGTACCTCGTCCTGGTGACAGAGACGGTGAAGTACAGACTGTACCAACACCTGGTGACAGAGAGTGAAATACAGACTGTACCTCAACCTGGTGGCAGAGATAGTGCAGTGCAGACTGCACCAACTCCTGGTGAAAGAGACAGTGAAATGCAAATGCAGACTGCACCAACCCCTGGTGGCAAAGACAGCGAAATGCACACTGTACCTCATCATGACAGAAACAGCGAAATGCAGACTGCACCAACTCCTGGTGACAGAGACAGTGAAATGCAGACTGCACCAACTCCTGGTGACAAAGACAGCGAAATGCTCATGTACCTCATCATGATGACAGAAACATCAAAATGCACATGTACCTCATCATGGTAACAGAAACAGCAAAATGCAGACTGTACCAACTCCTGCTGACAGAGACAGCGAAATACACACTGAACCTCATCCTGGTGATGGAGATAGTAAAGTACAGATTGCAAAAACTCCTGGTGACAGAGACAGTGAAATACAGACTGTACCTCATCCTGGTGACAGTGAAATACCAACTCTACCTCATTCTAGTAACAGACAGTGAAATATCGACTGTACTTCGTCCTGGTGATGGAGACGGTGAAATACAGACTGTACCCCCTTGTGACAAAAACAGTGAAATACAGACTGCACCTCATCCTGGTGACTGAGACAGTGAAATACAGACTGTACCTAATCTTGGTGACTGAGACAGAGAAATGCAGACTGTACCTAATCTTGGTGACTGAGATAGAGAAATGCAGACAATACTTTTAACTTTTGATAGTCACAGTGAAATACAAACTGTACCTCATCCTAGTGACAGAGACAGTGAAGTATAGACTGTACCTCATCCTGGTGACAGAGACAATGAAACACAGACTGTACCAATTCCTGGTGACAGAGACAGTGAAATACCAACTGTACCAGCTTCTGGTGACAGAGACAGTGAAATACAGACTGTCCCCCCCTTATGGTAACACAGACAGTAAAATACAGACTGTACCTCAACCTGGTGACATAGACAGTGAAATGCACACTGTACCTCGACCTGGTGACAGAGACAGTGAAATACATATTGGACCTCATCCTGGTGATGGAGATAGTGAAATACAGACTGCAACAACTCCTGATGACAGAAACAGTGAAATACCGACTCTACCTCATCCTAGTAACAGACAGTGAAATATTGACTGCACCTTGTCCTGGTGACGGAGACGGTGAAATACAGACTGTACCCCCTTGTTGTGACAAAAAAAAATGAAGTACAGATTGTACCTCATCCTGGTGACAGAAACAGTGAAATTCAGTTATGGAAAAGCTTTAACAGATACTGAGTGCATTGCTGAAAACGACATATTTTATCAAAATCTTTAATTTTGCAATCATCAGAACAAGTCCCAGGGTCAAAATGTTTCTTTGTTCTCAGCAATAGATTTAGATTTATTTAATATTGCCCCTTGTAGTAGGTACCGTGAAACATGGCTAATGTCGCCATGTTCCAGCGCCATCTTGCATTAAAAATAAGTTACTGAATAAATAATATCAATAGTAAAATAATGAATCAATTTATATTACTCAGTGAAAAAAAAATCATATTACTGAAACAGCTTCAAAAGTTCATCTTTGCCTCTCCAGAGCCTTCACCCTCTCTGCTCCTCCAGTCGCTACCGTCCGACTTCATCTCCGGGGTGGGGCCCTGGCAACGTGCTCTCTCTCTGCCGCCATTGGCGTCGTCGTTTCGGTGTCCGCCTGCCGAGCTGGAGACGATCACGCTGCACGGCTCACACACCTCTTCTCTGACCGTGGCTATCGACCGACAGGGTGTCCTGGCTCGTCTTCCGATGCCGCCGCCGCCGCCACCCGAGATGGCTCATAGTCTTGCAAGAGGAGGCCCCAGAGGAACCAAACACAAAACGTGAGCGAGTTGGAAGGACATCGATGGAGCTGCGTGGACGTGGTTGGAGCCACCGCGTGAGCCCGGGAGCGGCAGACCCCCCCCACCCCGCCCCGCCCCCACGCTGATGAGCCAAACCTTACCCACTCCGCCGCCATCTTGGAAATCATGATGTATTGTCTTACCAAACAACTATTTAAATACACAGTGCATCAGGAAAAGCCAGGGGAAAGATATACATGTTAGTCAATGACATTACAGCATTTGATTAATTTTTACCACAAGTTCCTTGCTCACTAGCTTTTTATTCCAGCTTTATTTAATTAATTGAATTTAAGTTTCCCAGTTGTGTTAGGATTCGAACTCTTTTGTTAGTCTATTAACAAATCCACTATGCCACTATTCCCACCTAAAATTGAGTAATGGTTACATTATATATGAACGTATGAATTAGAAGCAGAAAGAGGTCGCTCAGACCCTCAAGTCTGCTTCACTACTTAATAAGATCATGGCTGATTTGGATACTTCATGTGCCTGATAATCTTTAATCCCCTTGTTCACCAAGAACTTATCCATCTCTGACTTAAAAATGTTCAAAGACTCTGCATCCACGTCCTTTTGAGGAAGAAAGTTCTCAAAATTAATGACGCTGTAAGAAAAAGTATTTTCTTCACCTCTGTTAAATAAGCAACCTGTATTTTAAAACAGTGATCCCTAGATCTAGATTCTCTTCAAAGAGAAAACAGCTTTTACACATCCACGATCTCAAAACTCCTCAGAATTTTACAAGGTTCAATCAAAGTGCCTCTTACTCCTCTAAACTCTAGTCAATTTAAGTATAGCCTGTCCAACCTTTCTTTGTAACACGAGTCATTCATTCCAGATATCAGTTTAGAAAATCTTCTCTGAATTGCTTCCAATGTATTTGTATCCTTCCTTAAATAAGGAAACCTGTATTGTACACAATATTCCAAATGTGATCTCACCAATATCCTGTATAACTGAAATAAAACCTTCCTATTTTTGTATTCAAATTCCATTGCAATAAGTGATAGCATTCCATTAGCTTTCCTCATTACTTGCCATAGCTGTATTCTAACACTTCACAATTTATGCATCAGGACCCTCAGAACCCTCTGTATCTCAGAACTCTGCAATCTTTCACCATTTAGATAACACACTTTTTCACACTTACTGACAAATGGACAATTTCACATTATCTCACAAAATGCTGTATTTGTATTTACCATCTCTTTATCCAAATACAACTTATCTATATCCTTCTTGTGTCCTCATCACAACTTAGTTTCTTACTAAGCTTCATTGACAAATTAAGCATATGTACATTCCGTCTCTTCTTCCAACTCATTTATAAAAATTGTAAAAACTTGAGGCCCAGCTCTGATCTCTGTGGCACACCACTTAAGAACAAAGAAAATTACAGCACAGGAACAGGCCCTTCAGCCCTCCAAGCCTGCGCCGGTCCAAATCCTCTATGTAAACTTGTCGCCTGTTTTCTAAGGGTCTGTATCCCTTTGCTCCCCACCCATTCATGTATCTGTCTAGATACATTTTAAATGATGCTATTGGGCCCTCCTCTACCATCTCCACTGGCAGCACATTCCAGACACCCACCACCCTCAGCATAAAGAACTTTCCAGGCATATCTCAAACTTTTCCCCTCTGACCTTGAACTCGTGACCCCTAGTAATTGAAACCATGCTCTGTGAAAAAAGCTTCTTGCTATCCACCCTGTCTATACCTCTCATAATTTTGTAGACCTCAATCTGGTACCTCCTCAACCTCCATCTTTCTAATGAAAATAATCCTAATCTACTCAACCTGTCCTCATAGCTAGCACCCTCCATACCAGGCAACATCCTGGTGAATCTTCTCTGCACCCTCTCCAAAGCATCCACATCCTTTTGGTAATGTGGTGACCAGAACTGTATGCAGTATTCCAAATGTGGCCGAACCAAAGTCCTGTACAACTGTAACATGACCTGCCAACCCTGTACTCAGTACTCCGTCTGATGAATGAAAGAATGCCGTATGCCTTCTTGACCATTCTATTAACCTGCGTTGCCACCTTCAGGGTACAATGGACCTGAACACCCAGTTTCTCTGTATGTCAATTTTCCCCAGGACTTTTCCCTTTGCTGTATCATTCATCTTGAATTTGATCTTCCAAAATGCATCACCTCGCATTTGCCTGGATTGAAATCCATCTGCCATTTCTCAGCCCAACTCTCCAAACTATCCATATTCTGCTGCACTCTGACAATCCCCTTTACTATCTGCTACTCCACCAATGTTAGTGTCATCTGCAAACTTGCTAATCAGACTACCTATACTTTCCACCAGATCATTTATGTATACTTGTTATGTTTTGTCAACCAAAATATGATCAAATTCTGCCTACTGTCTTGTCTCCTGTTAGCTAACCCATCTTCTATTCATGCAATGTTTCTTTGTATACACTGAGATTTTATTTTCTGCAATAACCTTTGACTCGGCACTTTATCAAATACCTTCTGAAAAATCATGTATAGTTCCTCTTACCAGTAACATTTTACTTTCTTAAAGAACTCCGATAACTTAGTTAAATGTGACTTCTCTTTCATAAAACACGTTGACGCTGCCTGATAACCTTGAATGTTTTAAGTACCCTGCACTATCATCTTTAATAATAGCTTCTAATAACTGGTCTGCAGTTTACTGCTTTCTGTCTCTTACCACATTGAATAAAAGATTTACATGTGCTAATTTCCAATCTGATGGAAATTTCCCCAGTTAGGGAAGTCTGGAAAAGCATGTCACTAACCAAGTAAAAATTGAAGGAACTGCAGATGCTTGAAATCAGAAACAAAAACAGAAAGTGCTGGAAAAGCTCAGCAAGTCTGACAGCATCTATGGAGAGAAATCAGAGTTAATGTTTCAGGTCTACAACGGATTGAGTACAACGTGGGAAAGTGCAAGGTCATATATGCTGGTAGGAAGAATAGAAGCATAGACTATTTTCTAAATAGGGAGAAAATTCAGAAATCTGTAGTGCAAAGAGACTTGGGAGTTCTAGTCCAGGATTCTCTCAAGGTAAATTTGCAAGTTGAGTCAGTAGTTAGGAAAACAAATGCAATGATGGTATTTATTTTGAGAGGACTTGAATATAAAAGCAGTGATGTACTTCTGAGACTCTATAAGGTTGTGGTCAGACCAAATTTGGAGTACTGTGCAGAGTTTTGGGCCCTATATCTCAGGAAGGGTGTCCTGGCCTTGGAACATGTTCAGAGGAGGTTCACAAGAATGGTCCCAGTAATGAAAAACTTAACATATGCGGAATGTTTGAGGGCTCTGGGTTTAAACTCTATGGAGTTTAGAAGGATGAGAAGAGATCTAATTGAAACATAGCCTGGACAGAGTGGATGTTGGGAATATGTTTCTATTGATAGGAAAGACTAGAACCTGAGGGCATAGGCGTAAACTAATGGGAAGACCTTTTAGAAAGGTGATACGGAGAAACTTCTTCAGCCAAAGAGTGGTAAATTTATGGAATTCTTTGCCACAGATGGCTATGGAGGCCAGGTCATTGAGTATATTTAAGAGGTTCTTGAGTATCAAGGGGATCAAGGATTATAGGGAAGAAGCAGGAGAATGAGAAACTTATCAGCCATAATTGAATGGCAGAGCAGATTCGATGAGCTTCATTGCCTAATTTCTGCTCCTGTGTCTTATGGTCTAGTGACCCTTCCTCAGAATAAAGGAAGTTCAGAGGAAGGGTTACTGGATCCAAAATGTTACTTGATTTCTCTCCAAAGATGCTGCCAGACCTGCTGAGCTTTTCCATCAATTTCTGTTTTTGCATCTCACTAGCCATTTATTTTAATAACATGGATAAAATCCATCAGGATCCAAGGAATTTGTAAACTCCTTTGTAAATTTGCCAACTAGCCACAAAACGACATGACCCTCTGTCACTAGTATCCTTACATACAGATAACGAAGGACACCACTTCGACTGGGACAACACATTCATCCTAGGACAAGCCAAACAGAGACATACACAAGAATTCCTAGAAGCATGTCATTCCAACCGGAACTATCAACAAACACATCGAGTTAGACCCCATCTATCACCCCTAAGAAAAGAAACGGAAATGACATCACCAATCTAAAGAAACCCAAACATATAAATAGAAAGCAGGAATCATCAGCAGTGCTTCACTTAGTGTCCACTGAAGATGTTACCAAGTAGAGTGACGAAACATCTGGAAATGAACCTTCCAGCTCAGTGAGCAAACCTACATCCAGAACCTCAACCTAATCCCCAACCTCAATCTTCTTAAACCTCTCTACAACTAGAATTGTATGCAATATTCCAAAAGTGGCCTCGTCAATGTCCTGTACAGCCATAACATGATGTCCTAATTCCTGTACTCAGTGCACTGACCAGTGAAGGCAAACATGCCAAATGCCTTCTTCACCTCACTGCCTAACTGTGACTCTACTTTCAAGGAACTACACACTTCGACTCATAAGTCTTTTTGTTCAGCAACACTCACCAGGGCCCTACCATTAACTGTATAAGTTCTGTCCTGGTTTGCCTTACCAAAATGTAACATCTGTCTTTTCAAGGCTATAAGTGTACTTGTCTCTAGCACATACTCTGGCAGAGTCAAAAAATGTGCTGGAAAAGCACATCAGGTCAGGCAGCATCTGAGGAGCAGGAGAATCGACGTTTCAGGCATATGCCCTTCAGCAGGAATTCCAGCATCGCACTCCTTACTTTATCCCAGTCCCCTGGCAGGTTATTCCATATACACACATATGTGTACGTGTCTATGTATATGGTTGTTCCATATACACACATATATGTGTGTGAAAAGGTTGTCCCTCAGGTTCCTTTTAAATCCCCTCTGACCTTGAACCTATGCCCTCTAGTTTTGGATTCCCCTGTCCTGGGGAAAAGACCTTGACTATGCTCTTCATGATTTTATAAATCTCTGTAAGGTTATCCCTCAGTCTCCTACACTTAGGGAAAAGTGTCCCAGCATCTCTACATAAGTCAAACTTCCAGTCTCAGTGACAGCTATGTAAATATGTTTTGCACCCATTCCAGTTTAATAACATCTGTCCTATAGCAGGACAGCCAAAATTGTATGCAGTATTCCAAATGTGGCTTTACCAACACCTTGTACAGCCATAACATGCCGTCCTCATAACATACTCAGGGGATATATCAGAACATATAGAATTCAGATGACAAAGAAAAAATCCAAGTGAAGGAATCACTGTTCACACTTAACTAGAAAGTAAAAATATTAAAATAGGCATATAATGCAAAGGTGGTTAGTTGATCGGACAGAATGTTGAACAAAACACTGAATGGTAAAGGAGTATGAGAGAAAACTAGCTAAAATATAAAAATAGTACGATGAAGGCAAGCGTGTCAAATGCCTTGTTCACTATCCTGTCCGCCTGTGACGCCACTTTCAAGGAATTATGTACCTGCACCCCTTGGTCTCTTTCCAATCGACAACACTCCCCAGAGCCCCACCATTAACTGTGTAATTGCTGTCCTGGTTTGTTTTACCAAAATGCAAATACTATTTTTATATTTTAGCTAGTTTTCTCTCATACTCCTTTAACAATTCAGTTTTTTGTTCAACATTCTGTCCGATCCGCTAACCTGCCAACCACCTTTGCATTATATGCCTATCTTTGATATTTTTACTTTCTAGTGAAGTGTGAACAGTGATTCCTTCACTTGGATTTTTTCTTTATCATCTGAATTCTACAGGTTCTGAGACATATCCCCTGAGTACGTCCACCACTGCAATTCTATTGATTTATTCGTTGAAGCTAACTTCCCAGTTCACCTTAGCCAGCTCAGCTTTCATGTCATTATAATTTCTCTTATTTAAATTTAAAAATAATCTTGGACTCCCACTCTTTCTCAAAACGAATTTGTATTCAGATACACCTCCAAATTTAAAGACATTACCAGATGTGAATTTATTTCGGAACGAATGTGAAATCAGGTGAAAGTCCTATCTGCAATGATAGGAATGATATGAATTTCCCACATCCAAATTAACAATCACGCACAATATTCAATGCGCAAGCGCAGGTGGCGATGTGCCGCGCCGCCTTCTGGGAATTGTAGTTTCGCCTCCGTGCCCTAACGTATCCGCGGAATGTAACATCCCGCTGGGGAGGACTACAATCCTCAAAATGCTCCGCGGGGAAGCTTCCGTGACGGGAGGCCTTTGAAACCGAAGTGTGGGAGAGGTGAGCTTGTTCTTCGGAGATGTTTTAATGTAAATGTTGAATATTGAGTTGTATCAAGTCTGGAGAAGAAGGTTATTTTATCTCTTTAGAAGGCATCCTTGAAATAATGTTTATGTAAATAATAATAGATGATTCCTGGCAGTGAATCTGACACTGTCAATGCAGCTGTGCATTGTTTTGGTGTGAAGCCAGTTGGCTGAATGTGCTATCGAGGGATGCACAGAATGGACGCAGTACAATGCACATGATTACTAAACACTCGTGCTTATAAATTCAAATACATTCTGAGGGTGGAAACAAATATTTTACTGTAATATATCCTTCACATTCTGTCATTCAGGGTTTGTGTAAAATTGGAGGTCATGCCTGACAAATCTGTTGGAGAAGGTAACGACCAAGCTAGACAAAGGAGAGCCAGTGGATGTGACCAGTTTGGATTTCCACAATAAGGTGAGCCCATGGTGCTAAGGGCAAGGCATTGGCATTGGTATGGATAGAGGATTCGGCTGACTGGCAGAATGCAGAGAGTGGGGAAAAAGTTTGTTTTTCAGAATGGTAGCCGGTGACTGGTGTTATTCTGCAGGGGCCAGTGTTGTGACCACAATTATTTGTATTATACATGAATGATCTGGATGAAGGCACTAGGGACACTGTTGCTAAGTTTGCACAGGACACAAAGATAGGTGGAAGCTCAGGTAGTGTTGAGGAAGCAGGTAGGCTGCAGAAGGACTGGGATAGGCTAGGAGAGTCAGCAAAGAAGTGGCATTTGGAATGCAGTGTGGGAAAGTGTAAGTTTATGCACTTTGATCAGAAGAATAGACATGTAGACCATTTTCTCAATAGGGAAAAGCTTTGGACATCTGAGGCGCAAAAGGACTTGGGATTCCTAGTTCAGGATTCCCTTAAGGTTAACATGTAGATACAATGGCAGTTAGGAAGGCAAATGCAATGTCAGCATTCATTTCAAGAAGTCTAGAATACAGGAGCAGGGATGTACTGCTGAGGCAATGTAAGGCTCTGATCAGTCGACATTTGGAATATTGAGAGCAGTGTTGGGCTAGTATCTAAGGAAGGATGAGCTGGCCTTGGAGGAGGTCCAGAGGAGATTTATGAGAATGATCCTGGGGATGAAGGTCTTGTCTTTTGAGGAAGGGTCTGTACTTGATGGAGTTTAGAAAAATTGGGGGGAGGGGGGAGTCTGATTTGAAACTTACAGAATACTGAGAGGCCTGGATAGCGTGGATCTGGAGAAGATGTTTCCACTCGTAGGAAAGACTAGCACCCAAGGGCACTGCCTCAGAGTGACTGAGCTGAGGAGGAATTTCTTCAGTTAGAAGATGAAGCATCTGTGGAGACAAACATAGATTGGAGCTTGATTAGTAAGGGGATCAATGGTTATGGGAAGAAGACATGAGAGTAACATTACCGCCGTGATCGAGCGTACTTGATAGTCCAGATGGCCTGATTCTGCTTTTATATCTTATGATATTGCGGTATTTGCTGGTGGTTGTTTCACTATTCCCAGCTTGTGTTCTGTTGCCACTGCTCCCTTTTGAGATGTATTTGTTTATTTTCATTTTTTAATATCCTCGCTCCTGTCACACTGCTAACATATACGCTAAGTAGAACTTGCTCGGCAGGGCAGTAAGATTGAAATAGATAAATGGAAGGATTAGCAGAGATAAAGGAGCGGTAATTGACTCCAATGTGGATTTTTCTTAAAAAAAACCTTGCAGTATCTATGAGGATGGAAGGACAGTGAGAGGTCCACAATTTTGAGCTGGAGTTGGAAGTATTGTGTAGAGTCATTAAGAATGTAAACAGGAGGAAGAGAACTGACGGCAATCAGACACTTAGGAAGAAAAATAATAAAAGTCAGAGGGCTGTTGTTCCTTTTAAATTCACAGTCCACTGCAGCTTTTCTCTGTGACAAGCGCATAGGTTCACAAAGTGATCGGGTACGATTTCATTGATATTTAATTAATTGAAGACATTTTTATGGTACAGTATGTTGGGAGACTTATTTAAATGAATCTTGTTATTCTACATTTTAAGCTGGCTTATTGGTCTTAACAGTTGTCCTAGTGTAATCTTCCTTGTCTTAAATCACTGGAATACCTCTGCAATACACTATGACTTGGTCTCTTAACTGCCAAACATGTGAAACAATAAATAATAATAAATCATAAATGTTTAGTTATCAAGTTTGCCTTATGAGTAAGAAGTGAACAATAAATAGCTGTTATAAATTAGAAAAACTGGAAATACTGAACAGGTCTGATAAAAGATCATCAACTTGAAACATTAGAGATGCAGCCTTCCTTGCTGAATACTTCCAGCATTTTTTTTAATTTCAAATTTTCTCATTGTTTTACTACTTTTTTAATGAAAAGCTGTGGCTGCGACACTAAACTATACTAATCTTTTTTATGTGATGTTTGCATCCTTTCCTTGTATCCATGTCTGGTTTGACCGTGTCTAGCAGGAGGCATCATACAAATTCTCCATTTTGAATCAGTTAAGCTGAGAAATACTTTCCAGAAACTGATTCTGCGAATCAAGTGCATATTGAAACAAACTGCACTTGAACTGATTGGTTTGATCCCTCTCTCTATCCTGTGGAAACTTTGCTGAAACAACATTTCAGTGAGTGGCTAATGTAGATTTAGATTTGGGTTTTATTATCACGCATACTCAAGTGCAGATTACAAGAGTACAGTGAAAACTGTGCAATGTCACCATATGTAGCACCATCTTGGGTACAAAGTACCAAGGTATAAAATCTTAGTTACAGAAGTAGAAAAATAAATAAAAAATACGTTTAAAGAGTTCAGCACTGCATTCTTTTTTAGTGTAAAAGTGGAAAAAGTGAGAAATAAAGTTAAAAATGGATGAGCCAGACTAAGAGGAGGACACGTAGAAGTTAGATAAAAAGCTGAAGAGCATTCAGTGAATGACCAGTTATATTGCATAACATAGGAAAAGAGAGGATTGTTGGCTGGGATCTTCGGACCATGGTTTTTTCATCGAGCTGTGTATATAGGAAAGTAGCCGACTGGGATTCACCTTGTTTGCAAGCTTGGATATAATCCTCTGTAGCAAACGGAAGTCACAGGTCAACATTCAATAGTGGAAGGCAGGTTGGTTGTTTCTCAGTGTTCCTTCAATGCTTTTCTGCGAAATGTTTATGGTTATTAGAAGATTCAAATCTTTTATTTTCTGCAGGTTTTCATGCTCCAGTTTCTAAAAAGAAAAGCCTACGTCATGTCAAAGGAAATAGAAGTACACACTGAAACATCAAAGCCAGAGAAGGAACGGCTGTGTATGTATCAATAGTGACTTCTCTTTCAGGATCTGGTATGCTGAGATCTCAGAATTGTACACTAGACTTTACTCGCATTGCTTTTTAACATCAGTAAACCTGGAGTGAGCTTTGGGCTTAGTGTTAGCATTCCAGCATGTGAGTCAAATGCAACAGTTTATCTCTTGCTACAGACAATTCAAGCTAGACCACTGGCTATTAATTCTGGACCAACATCCAGCAGTACCAATATACTACTGATCAACAATAGAATGCAGAATCATTCTTCAGATTTCTTCAGTTCAAATAACCTAACTTTGAGACTCAATGAGGTATTGAACTGCTTGTTGTACATGGAAAATCCAGGTTTTGTCTATAGTCTTTGCGCTAGATTATATCAACTTTGTTGATAGTAGAAACATCACTGTTAGTGTCAGCAACCTGATCTGTAGAAAGGAAAAGGGAATTCTAATTGGGATTACCTCTCCACAACATTAGCTAGTGATTCTCTTTTGAAAAGTGCATCCACTTCATAAGGACACATAGTCAGCCAACTACACCTGAATGAGACGTAGACTGAGTGTGGCAGTGAACTTGGTTCATGTGGGAACAGACGGGCATTTCTTTGACTGCAGAGTAGAATCTCATGAGAGTAAAGTGTGAACAGATAGCAGTCATGGTCAACGTTGGTGGGTATAAAGCGGGATGTCCTGCAGTCAGAATTGAGAGAGCTAAGTAGAAAATTAGCAAGCAGACCTCAAAAGCAGTTGTTTCTGGATTACTTCTAGTGCTATGCACAAATTAGTATTAGTATTAGTATAGGAGGATATGACTGTGGCTGGAAAGCTGATACAGGAGGGAGGGCTTTAGATTCTTGGGACACGTGGAAAAGATGGGACCTTTACAGGTCTCATAGCTTGCACCTGGACAGAATTGGGACGGAATTCCTTACAGGGTGTTTTGTTTGAGCTATTGGGACAAGCAAAATCTAATTTAGCATTTTTGAATTAAGAGATTATATCAGAGGGGAGTACCATACTCTGAAACAATATCACATGCTAGTGGGGTCAGGGTAAGACAGAAAGTGATGAAGTCTAAATTAAGATTACAGTACATGTATGGCAAGGCATGGGGAGTGTGCTAAGTAAGATGAGTGAGTTGCAGATGCAGATTGCCAAGTGAATATATAATTGTGTGTCAATAACTGAGACCTGACTCAAGAAATGGCAGGATACTCAGAAGTAAAAATGGAAACTGCAGAGACCCTGGCAATAATTTTGCAGTTTTCCTTATACTCTGAGATGCTAGAGGCCTGGAGAAATGCAAACATTAAACTTTTGTTCATAAAAAAAGTAAGGATAAGACCAGCAAATTCAGATCAGTCAATTTAACTTCAGTGATTGGGAGACTTCAAGAATCAATGATTTGTGACAGAATTTGTGAATAAATGCTATTTAATTAAGGAGAACCACCATGGATGTTAACAGAAAGGGTTAATCAGGGCATTGCTGTTGATGATCTTCCAAGTGGCATTTGAAACAGAACTGCGCAAAAGACTGGAGCAAAGTTTGAGCTCATGGAACAAAAGGGGCAATAGTAACATGAACAGGAAGTTGGCTGTGTGATGGGAAAATGGGAAAGAGTGTAGCTTGGGGAAGATTTGTAGTGGAGATTCCTGGGGCCAATGTGGACACGCCTGCCTTTTCTGATGATATTACTTATGTAGACCTTGGGCAACAGGGCACAGTTTCAAACTATGTAACGTGGAAGCATTGTAAATTATGATGTGAATGGTATAGAATTTCAAAAGGATTTAGTCAGGTTGGAGGATAGTTGGTAGAAGTAATTCAATGTAGAGAAGTGTGAAGATTTTGGAAAGAACACAGAGAGACCACCTAAGATAAAAGGTACAACTCTAAAAGGTATACAGGAGCAGAGGGACCTGGGTGTAGATGTGCCTAAATGTGGCAAGTTAGAGGCAGCAGTTAATAAAGCACACAGCATCCTCAGCTTTAGTAATAGGGCTATAGAGTACAAGAGAAAGGAGGACTGGATGAACGTGGGTAATTAGATTAGATTACTTACAGTGTGGAAACAGGCCCTTCGGCCCAACAAGTCCACATTGACCCTCCGAAGAGCAACCCACCCAGACCCAGTCCTCAACATTTACCCCTTCACCTAACACACCTAACCTGCACATTTTTGGACTGTGGGAGGAAACCGGAGCACCCAGAGGAAACCCACGCAGACACGGGGAGAATGTGCAAACTCCACACAGACAGTTGCCTGAGGTGGGAATTGAAACCGGGTCTCTGGCGCTGTGAGGCAGCAGTGCTAACCACTGTGCCACCGCGTCGCCCATAATATACTAGTTTGGCTTCAGTTAAAGCATTGTATCCACTTCTGGGCGCTGCACTTGAGTAAGGATGTGAAGGCATTGGAGAGAATGTAGAAGACACTTAGAAGAATGGTTTTATGAATAAAGTATTTACTTATAAAAATCAAGAGAGAAGTTGAGAGTGTCTTTCTTTGACAAAAGAAGGCCAACAGGAAATCTGATTGATGTATTCAAAATCTGGACAACATAAACAGAGAGAAAAGGTTTAATTATATAAGGTTTAAATAAGATGGCATAGATTTAACTGTTTAGTAAAAGAAGCAAAAGTAATTGGAAGAGAAACCTTTTCACACCCTGATTGGTTAGGGTCTGGAATTCACTGCCAGGCAGGTTCCATTGAGGCATTTGAAAGGGAATAGATGGTTTGAAATTAAAGGATGTGCAAGGTTATGGAGAAAATCAGAGGAATGGTGTGAGGTGCGATACTCTTACTCTGAGAGAGCCACAGTGCATTCAGTGGCTGCCTTCTGTGTGGTACCAATTCTATGATTTAGTGTATAGTTTGTGTAAGAGCAGAATCATACTCTGTACTTGATTGATATCTGTGCTGGAGGCTCATGCCTTCATGTTGTTTTATCCATTTGTGAGATGTGGCCATTGCTGACTGGGCCAGCATTTATTGCCTGTCCCTAGTTTCCTTTGAGAAGGTGGTGTGAGCCGCTGCCTTGAACTGCTGCAGTCCACCTGCTGTGGGTTGACCCACAATGCCGTTAGAAAATTCCAGGAATTTGACCCAGCGACAGTGAAAGAATGGTGATATACAGGTACTTACAAGTCAAGATGGTGAATGGCTTGGAAGGAACTTGCAGGTGGTGGTGTTCCCATTTATCTGCTGCCCTTGTCCATCTATATGGAAGTGGCCGAGGGTTTGGAAGGTGCTGTCTAAAGGTCTTGTGTGAATTTCTGCAGTGCATCTTGTAGATAGTACACAATGTTGCTCCTGAGCGTCAATGAAGGAGGGAGTGGATGCCTGTGGAAGTAGTGCCAATCAATGTTCTGCTTTGTCCTCGATGCTGCTAAGCTTCTTGAGTGTTGTTAGAATTGCATTCGTCCAGGCAAGTGGGGATTATTCATCACACTCCTGACTTATGCTTTGTACATGGTGTACAAGTTTTGGGGAGTCAGGATGAGTTACTTGCCACAATATTCCTAGCTTCTGACCTTCTCCTGTTGCCACTTTGTTTATGTGGTGAGTCCAGTTAAGTTTCTGGTCAGTGATAACTCCCAGGATCTTGATCGTGGGGAATTCAGTGATGGTAACATCATTTGAATGTCAAGGGGCGGTGGTTAGATTATCTCTTTATTAGTGATGTTCGTAGACTGGCATTTGTGTGATGCAAATGTTACTTGCTACTTGTTAACCCAAGCCTGGATATTGGCCAGATCCTGCTGTATTTGAGCATGGACTGCTTCAGTATCTGAGAAGTCACAAACGGTGCTGAACATTGTGCAATCATTGGCGAATATCCCCACTTCTGACCTTATGATGGAGGGAAGGTCATTGACGACGCAGAAGAAAATGGTTGAGCCTGGATCCTACTCTGAGGAACTCCTGCAGAGATGTCATTGAGCTGTGATGAATGACCTCCAACATTGTGACCATTTCCTATATGCCAGGTATGACTCTAACCACTGGAGAGTTTGCTCCTGGATACCCATTGATTCTAATTTTGATAGGGCTCCTTGATGTCACACTTAGTCAAATGCAGCATTGATGTCAAGGCTGTCATTCTCACCTCACCTCTGGAATTCAGCTCTTTTGTCCATATTTGAACCAAGGCTGTATAAGGATATAAACGGTGACTCATTGGTAATATAATGGAAGGTCTATTGTCATTGGGTGAAATGGTATTATAGGGAGGTTGGTTGCTGTTGTCCGTTAGGGAGATGGTTGGCGGATTCACCTGAATGAAATGATTCACAGTCATTGCTCCAATTATATAGTCATTGGATAAACTGAAAGAATAGTTTTTATTTTAAAAGACTGAATATATGAGCACTATTTCTGTATTAGAAATTCATTTATGAAAATTCTACACTTTACTGTGAAGGTTGCTTGCTTGTAAAAATGCATTTTATTTTTTCTGTCTTCTAGTTTGTGAAGACTGTCAGGAATACTTTGTCGGTACATGTCCTGTACATGCATCTCCATTGTTTATCAAAGATTGCCCCATGGCCCATGGGATACCTTATCAGACACTGAATTCACTTCCATATGGATTGGCATTGGGCCCTTCTGAGGATCCCAACCAAGGACTAGGAGTTTGGTGCACCATGAAGACAATACCTAAAGGAGCTATCTTTGGTCCTATGCGCGGAGGTGGTTTTGATAATGAATCTAAAGGATCTGCTCTGCATTCTTGGCTAGTAAGTTTTTTGATGATGTAGAAACATGAAATTTTTCTTACCTAGCAAACAAATGTGTTCACATTTCATCTGGGCATCACTGATCCATTCACGTCTTTTTGACTCGAGTACAGGTGTACTGCTGTTGTGCCTTTGCCAAAGATGGGCTCTTGGAGTTGTGTCTGATGAAGGGCTTTTACCCGAAACGTTGATTTTACTGCTCCTTGGATGCTGCCTGAACTGCTGTGCTTTTCCAGCACCACTCTAATCTAGACTCTGGTTTCCAGCATCTGCAGTCATTGTTTTTACCACTTGGAGTTGTGTAAGAGTTGCCCAGAGACTAGTCATCTTATGATTTTCCTTCTTCCTTTGATTAAACAATGGGCAAGCGTCTCTTATTATTTGCTTTGCTGCGTGTGGGATTTAAAAATCCCTTAGTGGGGAAAATGGTGTATCCGACTCAATTTAAGAAAGTCTGTCTTTCTTCTGTGTGTAAGGAGACAGCACTGACTGACCCCAAATTCTTTGTGTTACTCTTGAATAGGCCTCCGAGAAGGGCAAAATAAGTGATTGTCCTTGAAGTATTCCATGCTGTTATAGCAGCATGCACTGATGATCAAGTCGCACTATTGATATAATTTTGCTAATCTGTTTAGCAAAATGGCCAATTGCTTCTCCTTAGTAAAACTACCAATGTTTAAAAAAAATGTCCACCAGGCTTCTTTCATGAACTGAAAGTAATCAATTTTTTAATGAAAAACAATTTCTTCTTTAAGCAAGTGATAAACTCTGGTTCACACCTATGTCCACTTAGTCTCATGCACATGCAACCGAGTCAGACAAGTCTGTAGAAATTATAGGAAAAGACAAATAGGGAACTCCTGTGAGCCAAAGGTCTGGAAATAAAAGATAAAATGCTTTGATCTCTCACCTTTGCTCAACAAAACTGACTGCAGGTAGCTGTGGATTAATGACAATTGGCCAGTTTTGATCTAATCGACTATGATTAGAATTGTTTAGAATTGATCATAGTCTGCTCCTTCAACTTTTACCTGGGAGGCAGAAACATTAGTATTTGGAAACTTGTCAAATTCCCAAGAAATTCTAGGCCACAGGATTTTAGGACAGAGACTGCAGCTTCTGGGGTGTCTCTTCATTGACTGCTAGGCCTGAAAAACAGAATTCTGAACCACAGAAGGCTGCTTGACAACCAGCTGCCTAGTTCTCCAAAAGTTATATTTTTTTTTACAATACTTATGAAAGTAAATTGCATTTCTTATCTCGGTGAACTTTGCTTAGCAGGTTCTCTAAAGTCAAATGACTTTTTTTTAAAAAAGAAACAGAAAGTACAACTGTCCAAATTCAACTGTCCTCTGTTTCCCAAATGCATATTTGTTTTAGAGTATTCCCAACAATCCTTCAGTGTGGACATTGCGTGGCTTCAGCCCTATCATGGCATTGTTGAGAATAGGACCTCACTATCCAGAGAAGCATGTTCTATGTTATGCTCCAACTAAAGCTCATTCAGAGTTTCAATATGTTGGAATATTGCATCTTGATTAGAGTGATGCTGGAAAAGCGCAGCAGTTCAGGCACATCCGAGGAGCAGGAAAATCGACGTTTCGGGCAAAAGCCCTTCATCAGCCCAATTCCTGATGAAGGGCTTTTGCCCAAAACGTCAATTTACCTGCTCCTCGGATGCTGCCTGAACTGCTGTGCTTTTCCAGCACCACTCTAATCTAGAATCTGGTTTCCAGCATCTGCAGTCCTTGTTTTTACCATATTGCATCTTGATGCTACTCCAGGTATTTTTACTTTTCTATATTATTTATCTATATTATCTAACTTCTATATTATCTATATTATCTAACTATGATTAGAATTGTTTAGAATTGATCATAGTCTTATTTTCTTTTTATTTTCTTTTCATATTATTTTCTTTTAATGTAGAAGCACCACGTTGTGTCAAAATGTAAGATTAAGGAGTCTGAATCAAACTGGATGAGGTAGGATATGGAGAACATTTTATGATATTTTGTGCATTGCATGTATTCAGCTTTGTCAGACTGCAGTCTCTTAGTGTTAGTTTCCTCCTCTCTTTGACATATTTGTACTGAAACCTTTTCTGCATTTTCAGTGATTGTAATCTTTGACTTTTCAGATATACCAACTCTGCAAGGAATAGTACTGAGCAAAATGCAGTTCCCTTCTTGTACAAGGATCTGGTGTACCTCCGTGTATGCAAGTCTATAGAGCCGGGATCGGCATTGCTGGTGTGGTTTGATGATGTTAATAAAAATGAGGCCTTGGAGAGTGTATCAAAGACCAGGGATTCCAAAGTGGAGGGCAGTAAGTAAATGGTTTTAATGGAATTTTGAGCAATACGGTGGCTCAGTGGTTAGCACTGCTGCCTCTCAGTGGTTCGATTCCAGCCTTGGGTGACTTGTCTGTGTGTAGTTTGCACATTCTCCCCATGTCTGCATGGGTTTCCTCCAGTTTCTTCCCACACTCCAAAGATGCCTGGGGGTTAGGTGGATTAGCCATGGGAAATACAGGGTTACAGGGACAGGATTAGTAGGTGGGATGCTGTTTGGAGGGTGGGTGTTTACTCGATGGGCCAAATGACCACACTCTGGGGATTCTATGATTCTATTCCATGAATAGATGTGGAGGGGAAAGGCTTAGTGTTTTCTGCGATCAAAATTGTTTGGGAGATTCATTTCTTTTGTCTACATGTTAACAAAGCTATCCTTAGTAGCCACACACACAGACGACAAGCAACATGAATTCAACTGGGACAACACTACCATTATAGGGCAAGCCAAACAGAGAACAGCCAGGGAATTCCTAGAGACATGGCACTCATCCACAGACCCAATCAACAAACACATCGACCTGGACCCAATATACCGGCCACTACAGCGGACAGCTCGAACTGACAACCGGAAGCGGCAGAGACAGGCCACAATAAATGCCGGACGAAACAGCACAGAAGCGCTTCACAGGAGGCTCCCAAGCACTGAGGATGTCACCTAGACAGGGGACGAAACGTTTGCAAGACAAATTCCCAGCTCGGCGAACAGAACCACAACAACGAGCACCCGAGCTACTAATCTTCTCCCAAACGTTAACAAAGACAGTTAGGCCAAGGTAGCGAACACAAAATGTTGATGACTTAAACCTCTTCCATGCTGTAATTTAAATTTGGTGTCTTCTGTATGTCAAATTTGCAATGTTATCTGACATCTGGCACTTACTGCCTTCTGATATTGAATTTGGAATGAGACAAAGTGTCAGCCTTGTCTCAATGGCAGTGTTTTGTGGATGAAAGTCCCACTGCAGAAATTTAAACACTCTTCACTGCAGTACCAAGGGAGTGGGGCAGTGTTGGTTTTGCTGTCTGCTCTCTCAAAAGTATATAGAACATTCCACAGTACTATAACAAAGAAGATCAGAAAGGTGTTGGCCATTGTCTTGTCCAGAATCCATTCCTCAGCCAACATCACTGAAACTTATTATCAGGTCAATGTTCCTTTTTGTGGGACCTTATATGCAAATTGGCTGCTGGATTTCTCCACATTACATCACTGACTATATTTAAATTATTTCATTGGTTTTGAAGTGTTTTGTGATGTGCTGAAGTACTGTATAAATGTAAACCCTTTGGTTTTCACTGAAGTAGTGAATATGTTAACTTTTTCAACCAGCCCTTAATGGCTTTTCTTTTTGACCTCTCATGGGATGTGGGCTTCACAGGCTGGGCCAGCATTTATTACCTGTCCCTAGTTGCCCCTTGTAAAGGCAGTGATAAATTGCCTTCTTGACCATTTGTAGTCCCTATGCTGTAGGTTAACCCGCACTACTGTTAGGGAGGGAAGTCAAGGACTTTGACCCAGTGACAGTGAAGGAATGACAATCTATTTCCAAGTCAGGACATTGAGTGACTTAGAGGGGAACTGGCAGGTGGTTGGGCCTGATTTTAATGCTTTGTGGAATCAATCTGTTGTGTGTGCACTGTTCTGTGCAGTTTTTGTCTACACCCCATGATGTAGTGACTCAGTAATCTGGTCTTCATGCCTGTGCAAGATTTTTCACTAAGTATCTGGATTATTCCACTCACTAGCTCTTTCCCTTGGCCCTGTTCATTATTCCCCTTCAATTAATAATATAGTTCACTTTTAAAACATACTATTGAATCTTCTCTTTATACTATTTTGGGAAGTGCATTCCAGGTCATGGAATTCCATAACACAGTAAAAAAAGACACTGATTTAAAAAGTGTTTCCTCCAGATACTTCTGGGTCTTTTGCCAATCTGTGTTTTCTGAATATCAACCCTCTGCTACTAGAACAGATTTTTCCTATTTAATCCATTAAAACCCGAATGATTCTCAATAACTTTGACGAATCTCCTCCAAAGGTTCTCTGCAGTAAAGACAGCAAGCTAGTCTATTTGTCATGCTATTGTGTAAGTGTAGTATGAACCTTAGACTATCTTGAATTTACCCTATGTCTGATCCCTTCCACTTTTGAATGTGTTTATTTCTGTTGTGCTATTTGTCTCTTCCAGTTACCTGTATTCCTTGTTTCTCCTCTGTATTGTAGCTTTCTGGTCCCAAACAGTGCAAATTCAATTTACAATAATTCCTCCACAGCATTCCCAAACATTGTGAGTACCAGCAGATATCCATTTAAAGAGAGAAAATCTGCAGAAACATTTCCTGATGTGTTCCTGAAACTGAATAAAGGAACAGATAATTGAGAAGTAACCTAATCCAGTTTTTAAAAATAATAGAATGATTTGATAGGGCAGGTTTAGATATTCTCGATTCCCCAGACATGGAAGTAGTTTAAATGATATAATTGTTAAAAAAAGAGTCAGGAGGGAAACCTGAAAGTAATTTTTCACCGAGGGTAATGGAAATCTTGGATACTTTCTCTAAAAAAGGTGGATTGCTGAGATAGTTGAAGTTTGCAAGGCTGAGACTGAGAGCAAAGGTATCAAGACATGTGGAGCAAAGGCAGTGAGTGAGGAAGAACTATTGATCAGATATGATTTATGGAAAAAATGAGGTGAAGTGGATGAGAGGTTGACATCTGCTCCAATGTTCCTATGAAAATGATACTTGAAAATAACTTTTTTTTTTGTTTGCTGTGTGTCCAGATCTGAATGTTTTGGTGTTGGATGTCGGTGAAGAAGTTCAAGAGGACGAGACAGCGATTGCCCTTGCACATGAAGCTGGGAGTGTGATGAGCCGAGGAGAAGATTCACAGTCCCAGGGTGGTAAGAAGGTGTACAAATGCGGACAGTGCCCTTACAGTACGAGCCGCCGGGGCCATTTCTTTGACCATTGCCGGACCCACACCTCAATGCGACCCTTCACATGCGAGCTTTGTGGTAAGTCCTTCAAGCGGCTCCAACACCTCAAGCTGCACATGGACTACCACCGAAATGAGCGGCCCCACAAGTGTGCGGAGTGTGAGAAGGCCTTTGTGCAACCAGGGGATCTCCGCATCCACGTACGCATCCACAGCGGGGAGAAACCCCACGTGTGCCTAATCTGTGCGAAGCGTTTTGCTCAGATGGCCAACCTTCGGGCACACCAGAAGATCCACCTGAAAGGAAAAACTCATGTTTGCGTGATGTGCAACAAGTCGTACAAACAGCCCTCTGGCCTCCAGCTCCATCTCCAGACACACCAGGGCCTTGGGGGTTTGGAGTGCCCTGAATGTGGCAAGCAGTTCAAAGGTAGTGGTGAGCTGCACCGACACTTACGAGTTCACACGGGTGAAAGGCCCTATAAGTGCCCAGACTGCAGTAAATCATTCACTCGGGCAGCTTACCTGGATACCCACCGCTATACCCACACAGGGGTCAAGCAGTACTTGTGCAGTGAGTGCGGAAAGGGCTTCAATGACTTTGCCTGTTTCCAGGCACACCTGAGGGCGCACAGAGGTGAGAAACCATATGCCTGCAGTTACTGCAATAAGGGCTACACCCTGCTGAAGGAGATGAAAAAACATCAACGAATTCACACTGGAGAGCGGCCCTTTGCTTGCAGCAAATGTGGAAAGACCTTTAGGGTCTCTCAGCACCTGAGGAAGCATCTCAATGTACACAGGAAGAGAGATGCTAAAGTACAGCTATGCTCAGAGATAGAGCTCAGTGTACAAGAAACCTAGTATAACCTCAGAGGCATTTTAACCATACCCCTTCTCTTTCAACGACCCAGAATTTTGTGCCCTTAAAGCATGGCTTTGTGAGTCAAGCAGCTGAGGAAAAAAAATGTAGCTGCACGTTGTTCCCTGAAGTTTTCCACCTGTAAATCATTGTGACTGGGGATCTTTCATGTTTCACTTCAGGGCCAGTGCCTGGGAGACATGGTGTCACAGATATCCAACTACAATCCCACACAGTCACTGTCAACCCAGAGGAAAAGGCAGCAATAATTGTTATTTGTGCACTTGGCAACCGACGTAGAATTATTAAATTGTGATGCATGAATGGCATGTAAAGAATTTTTTTAAAAATGAATTTTAATTTTGAAGCTTTTGGTTTAAAATTCTTCAGAATTTTCTTTGTGTCTTCCACCCTCCCTCTTCACTGGCCACTGTAGCTCTCCACTGAACCACAGCATCTTGTCTGAAGTTATCTCTTCATTGAGGTTGCACATCTCCATGCTGTGTGATTTATTGTTTGTGTTCTTCTGAAGAATGCAGATAGGACACTTGCTGAACTCCATAGATCAACCCAGCATCTTCCGAAACTGAGCTGCTGCTATCCACAGGTAATGGGCTTGGAGAGTGTTGGAATGAGGTGTTAGTTGCCTAGCAGTCAGCATGCTTCCTGAGACATTAGTCTAAGAAACTGACGGTTTATCATCTCCTGATATATGTGTGAAGTATAATAATACATGCCAATAAATTTCAAGAACTGGCAAAAACAATTGCTGGGAAGATGGAGATTTTATTTTAAAGCAGCAAATTATGATCTAGAATGTATGGGCTGAAACGATGGTGGAAGTAGATTCAGTAGTGACTTTCAAAAGGGTAAACTTTGAAAAAGAGAAGTTTGGAGGACTGTGGGGAAAATAGTAGAAAGAATGAAACTTTTTGGGTAGTCTGTCTTTTCACTGGCTATATGATGGGCATATAGCCTTCTTTTGTGCAGTATTATTCTATCCATTTGCCAGGCTTGTTGGAGAGGACAAGAACAGACGATATGAGAAACAAAGTTTGTTTTTAAAAGCACAAAATAAAAGTTTTGTTTGGCATGCCAACACATTTCATACAATGTGCAGTCTTGGATGTGATTTTAACACAACCTTAATCCAATACTGAATTACTAATGGTCATTATTATCACCCATGGCTTAATTGATAGCTCTGACTTGAGCACAGAAATCGAAGCTCACACTTCAATGCAGCATCCATGGAACTGTCAGTGCAACATCTCATCTTAAATGGGTGACCAATGAGTCTGGCCTCTTGAATACACATAAAATGATCCTATGGCACCATTTGAGAACCAGTGTGGCAGTTCTTCTTAGTGCCCTTGGCAACAGTTCTACAGTTCTGTCATAGGTAACATCTGAAACAAGATCTACATTTCGAAAGCATTTAGTTGGCTGCAGAGTAGTTTGGTGGATATTGATAGCTTGAAAGGTACAAGCAGAAATGTAAGCTCTATCTGTGAGGACCTTCTGAATGGAGACTGAATAGTGTCTTTGGAAGGGCAAGTGAATTCCATAGAAATTTGGTACAATGTTACTCTTGTATCTATCCTGCATGAGATTGGCATTGAATGAAGACAATTTTCCCTTATCCCAGAATGTAAGAAGATGAAGGGACTTTGTATGCTAAAGGGAATAATTTTTATTTTTTGATTGGGATATTAACATCCTTGGCTGGGCCAGCACTCATCGCCCTCCAGTAAATGCCTTTCAGAAAGTGGCGATAGGTCACTTTCTTGAACTGCTGTAGTCCTTTGGGGTGGAGTGGAGGTTGACCCACAGTCCTATCAGAGAGAGATTTCAAGATTTTGATCTGGTGATTTGTGAAAGAATATAGTTCCAAAGAAGTGGGCGGCACGGTGGCACAGTGGTTAGCACTGCTGCCTCACAGCGCCAGAGACCCAGGTTCAATTCCCACCTCAGGCGACTGACTGTGTGGAGTTTGCACGTTCTCCCTGTGTCTGCGTGGGTTTCCTCCGGGTGCTCCGGTTTCCTCCCACAGTCCAGAGATGTGCAGGTCAGGTGAATTGGCCATGCTAAATTGCCCGTAGTGTTAGGTAAGGGGTAGATGTTGGGGTATGGATGGGTTGCGCTTCGGCGGGGCGGTGTGGACTTGTTGGGCCGAAGGGCCAGTTTCCACACTGTAAGTAATCTAATCTAATCTAAGTATACCACGTGGCTGGAGAGGAGCTTGCAGGTTCTCATGTTTCCTAATGTTTGCTGCCCTCATTCTTCAAGCTGGTAAAAATTTGGAAGGTGCTATTGAAAGAGCCTTGGTGTAACTGTATTGCATCCTAAAGATGGTGCAAACTTATGTGCCAGTAGCAGAGGGAGTGAATACCAAATGAAGTACTGTTCAAGTGAGATGCTTTGCGTTGGATAGTGTAGAGCTTGAGTGGGCCTACTGACCGCACATGGTCTGGAATGGTTCAAGAAGCAGCTTGCCACCACCTTATTTGAGACCAATTAAATGGCAATAAATGCTGGCCCAGCCAGCACACTCATGTTGAATATACAAATGAATTTTTTAAAAAAACAGTTGCGATCAGTTTTGTCATGACAACAGTGGTGGGAATAGTGCACTGCAAATCAAGCCCCACTAGTCTAGAAGTCAACGCAAATGTGAAATATGACCAGTTTAATCTCTAGATGATCAATGCCTGATTGTGACCATCATGTGAAAGAAACTCATACCTATTTTCATCAATGAATGAGAAAACCAAAATCTTTTAAAAATTGTCCTCTAACAGATGGGTAACTTAACTAAGGAATGGGCTGCTAATGGAAGTGGTTGAGGTGGGTACATTAATAACATTTAAAAGGCATTTGGAAAATACATGGATAGGAAAGATTTGGAAGGATATGGGCCAAGTGCATGGAAATGAGGTTAACATGGAAGGACATTTCGGTTGGCATGGACCAGTTTTGGCTAAAGGGCCTGTCTGTGCTGTCGGATTCTATGACCCTAACTTAGTGTACCTCCTTTTTAAATCTGAACACATATTTGTTTAGACATAACACAGTCAAACCAATGAGACAGAAAGCTTTTTTTAGGAATATTATAGGTACAATATTTGTCAGTCGAAGCCCAAGCCAAAGAGGATGAATGAGATGATATTTCTCTCAGTTTTCTTTTTCATTTTTGGTGATGATAGCATGGTGTTGACTGTGGTAATCCTCAATTTGATAACTGGTTAGTTGGTGTTAGATCTTGAATTAAAAGTTTTCTTCCTTTTTTTTGCAGTTCTTAAAACTTTTCAACAAAGAAGAGAGGATTGATTATAGGCTTTTTGGAGGTCTGTGTTGAACCATATTTAAATCGATTCAAAACCTGTTGATGGACCTTTTTTTTCAGTACAGCTGATAATGTTGTACCTCAGAAGTATCGAATACAGTTCCTGCAAACGAACACCAGTTTCACTTCTGAGTTATTTTTTTAAAAAAGCAATAATCCAAGCTTCTATTTTCCTGCTTATATTTCAAATAAAATCTGTCCTTGCAGTGTTGTCTATTCCACAACTTTACAAGTTTATACTTGTCATCACCATTCTGTTCTTTCCAACTGTATAACACATGGTAACACTTATTCTGCAATTCAACAGCAGTTTCTATTCTGCCAAATAGAAAACTGTTCCATTCAGAGAGAGTCTTGTCTATTCCTTTTATTGTGCATGAATTCCCAGTACTCTAAGCTGCCAACCAAAATAATTCAAATTCAATTTCACTGAAATGAGCTATTTACCCTTTGCTCCCTAGTTTTTCATGTGGCAGTCTAGATGACATAGACAGTTCTTGGAACCTAATTATCCGATAATTTACAGTCAGCTAAGTCTTTCAAAAGAGCATATACTCCTGAGCATATTTTGTTCTTGTACGGAAATTGCACAGACAAAAATTGCAGGATTCACTCAACACATGGGACACCCACACCAATCAACTACACCGCCCTGTGGCTCAACATTTCAACTCCCCTCACACTCAGCTGCGGACATGGAGGTCCTGGGCCTCCTTCACTGCCACTCCCTCACCACCTGATGCCTGGAGGAAGAACGCCTCATCTTCTGCCTCAGAACACTTCAACCCCAGGGCATCAATGTGGACTTCACGAGTTTCCTCATTTCCCCTTCCCCCACCTCACCCCAGTTCCAAACCTTCAGCTCAGCACTGTCCCCATGACTTGTCCTACTGGCCTATCTTCTTTTCCACCTATCCACTCCACCCTTCTCTCTGACCTATCACCTTCACCCCCACCCCATCCACCCATTGTACTCTTTGCTACCTTCCCCCACCCTCCTCCTTGACCTATCACCTTCATCACCACCCCCACTCACCTATTGTACTCTATGCTACTTTCTCCCCACCCCCACCCTCCTCTCATTTATCTCTCCACCCTTCAGGCACTCTGCCTGTATTCCTGATGAAGGGCTTTTGCCCGAAACGTCAATTTTACTGCTCCTCGGATGCTGCCTGAACTGCTGTGCTTTTCCAGCACCACTAATCCAGAATCATTGCACATCACCTTAAGCTTCTTAATATCTGTGGGTAATTTGTCTGATATTTTCTTCGGTTTGAGTTTTCTACCATTGCATTCCCCATTTGGGATTCTTCTACCTCCCTGATTTGAATGATGTTAAAAGCTCCCTGTTCCAATCTAGACAATTAATATCAGCACAATACTGATTTTAAATGTGATAGTCCTGCAATCAGTCCTGCAGCATTTACCTCAATCAGTTTTCAAGTGTGCAGATCCTTCCTGTTTAAAAGCACCACCATGATAGTAAATAGAGCATGTCTTGAATAAAATGATGCTGGCACAGTAATCTATCCCTGATCTACACATAACTGTGTAAATAGAGTAGATACGGCTGGGCTTAAAGCCACCAGATGGTGGTTCAGCAAGATTCTTAACTAACTGTACACAACCTAGAATTTCAAATGAGTCTCGTTGCTCACAAAATTTGTTGGACTGAAGTGGCATTCATCATCTTTCCAAGTATATACTTTGCTAGTGGATTTACATTTTGATTTGGGGAATAAGGTTTTCCACCCTAGGAACATAATGGGAGACGAGAACAGAAATAGGTGTTTTAATTCCTCAATTCTATTCTTTTTCTGCCATATTAGGAGGTCATGGCTGATCCACAACCAAGATCTACATCCCCTTGCCTCATACTGCTCAGTACTTTGATCAACAGGAATATATTAATCTCTGTTTTAAAATTAATAACTGATCCAGCATTAATTACTATTTGATGGTTCCAAACTTGCACTTCACTGCATGTGTAGAATTCATAGAATAGAGACTATATACATTGTTTCCTAATTCCACTCAAAAATCTGTCATTTTATTAGATCATATCCTTTATCCTACATCAACCATAAGACTGTAAGACCATAAAAATAGGAACAGTGGTAGTCTATTCAGCCTGTTGATTCTGCTCTACCATTCAATAGGGTCATGGCTGAACTGACATTTCTAATGTCCACTTCCCTGCCCTTTCCCCATAACCCTTAATTCCCTGTATAATCAAGAATCTATCTATTTCAGTATACACAAGGACCCTACCCCCATGGCTCTCTTGTCAATGAGTTCCAAAGACACACAACCCTCAGAGTTGAAAATCGTCCTCATCCCAGTCTTAAATTGCCACTGCTTAATTCTGAGTCAAGAATGTGGTGCTGGAAAAGTACAGCAGGTCAGGCAGTTTTCGAGGAGCAGGAGAATTGACGTTTTGGATTAAAGCCCTTCGTCAGCAATGAGGCTTGTGGGCCAGGGGGCTGAGAGATAAATGGGAGAGGAGTGAGGGTGGGGCTGGGGGGAAGGGAGCTGGGAATGCAATAGGTAGATGAAGGTGAGGGAGAAGGTGATAGGTCGGAGAGGAGGTCACCAACCTGAAAAAGAACATCTTATCCCCACTTGCTGTTTCCTGCCCATTGGTGAGTTCTGTATCCTTGCAATATACTATCACCAACACTTGGACTCTTATCTGAAGACCTAACCTTTCAAGAGGTACCTACAATGGTCTTCAGGCTTTTGCATTTGCATGCTACCCATTATTTTGTCAAAAACCCTGTTCCACAATGATAAATGCAATCACTCACATTTTTCTAAAAACTGCATTTTTACCTGCAAATGAATTTTAATATTATACAAAAAATTATTGACATTTTTAAGTACATTAAAATAATAATTGTACATTAAAATTTGTAATGATTTTGCTGAGAATAAATCTTATTGCAAAATTTTAAAACAAAATTAGATCATTAATCATTAGTGAGAAGCTAGTGTATTTGGCTGCATTTCATCCATACGTATGTCAGTTCTAGGGCTGATACTTGAAACAGCATCACAAAGAGCTGCTCTGAGTTAAAAATGAGTTATTTGCTTCACTTTTATAGTTGCCATGACAGACAATGCTTGTTCACAAAGAAAATGGTAGTAATTTAATAATCATTTTTCATTAAATTATACATATTCTGACTTCACTTGAAGCCAGAAAGTATCCAAAGGTAGATTTTTGACTAAATCTTTCACTGTCAGATCACTTGCTAATCTTTTTGAGACTGTCCACCTCTAACACTGAAAGTGACATCTTGTATATTTCACCGTCAGAGTGACTAGATTGTGGGCGGCACGGTGGCACAGTGGTTAGCACTGTTGCCTCACAGCGCCAGAGACCCGGGTTCAATTCCCGCCTCAGGCGACTGACTGTGTGGAGTTTGCACGTTCTCCCCGTGTCTGCGTGGGTTTCCTCCGGGTGCTCTGGTTTCCTCCCACAGTCCAAAAATGTGCAGGTCAGGTGAATTGGCGTTGCTAAATTGCCCGTAGTGTTAGGTAAGGGGTAGATGTAGGGGTATGGGTGGGTTGCGCTTCGGCGGGGCAGTGTGGACTTGTTGGGCCGAAGGGCCTGTTTCCACACTGTAAGTAATCTAATCTAATCTAATCTATCGCCTACAAAAATCCAATTTGAGGATCATTTTCAGGTGGAAAATATTCATTATATTTGGTCTCAAGCTTATACAGATTATTACAGATGTCACATATGGTGTCCACTGCTAATTCTGCAAATCGGTGAAACGTTACGTAACCCCTCACCAATTCTGTTTTTTTCCCAAACAAACAATTTCTTTTTGAAACCTTGGTTGCAAATATATCAGCTATGCATACCAATTTGGAAATCCAGTCAGTATTGTTGAATAACTTTTGCTTGTTTAATTTCATGTGAAACAAGAAATTCTTAATTTTCTTTCTTTTTGAGGACTTGGAACAAGAAAGGATGTACACATCAGTTATAAAAAAATGAGTGAAGGCACTATTCCACACGAGCATTTCAACTGGTCTTGTATAATAGCTTGGAATATTATAATATAAATGATTTCACATAAAATACCTTAATTTTAATGGGCATAGGTGCTCTTCATATATATTATCATAAAATGCTCGTGTGGAACAATACCATTGATCCATGAAAATTTTTTTGTAAATATAGAGAATTCCATTGAAACAAATACAGGAATGATCTTATTTGTAGTTCAAAATTTTAAAAAATGCAAATCAAGATTTTCCACCAAAACAGTTACTCTCAGATAAAGCAGCAATGTCTTTAAAACAACCACTAATCACCTGGTTCACTTTAACCTCTGCTAGCTGAATATACTAGTACCTTGTTATTTTGTTTTCTACTCACAAGAAAATGTCTATGTTCACTCATATATGGTGCCACAGCTTTCTGTTTTATTTTGATTTGGTGTAAGGTGGTTAAATGGAATTCATAGTCATAGTCAGAGAGATGTACAGCATAGAAACAGACCCTTCAGTCCAACCCGTCCATGCCAACCAGATATCCCAATCCAATCTAGTTCCACCTGCCAGCACCCAGCCCATATCCCTCTAAACCCTTCTTCTTCATATACCCATCCAGATGCTTTTTAAATGTTGCAATTGTACCAGCCTCCACCACTTCCTATGGCAGCCCATTCCACACACATACCACCCTCTGCATGAAAATGTTGCCCCTTAAATCTTTTTTATATCTTTCCCCTCTCACCCTAAACCTATGCCCTGTAGTTCTGGACTCCCCCACCCCAGGGAAAAGATCTTGTCTATTTGCCCTATCCATGCCCCTCTTCATTTTATAAACCTCAGTCAGGTCACTCCTCAGCCTCCAATGCTCCAGGGAAAACAGCCCTAGCCTGTTCAACCTCTCCCTATAGCTCAAATCCTCCAACCCGGGCAAGAGCTTTGTAAATCTTTTCTGAACCCTTTCAAGTTTCACAACATCTTTCCAATAGGAAGGAGACCAGAATTGCACGCAATATTCCAAAAGTGGCCGAACCAATGACCTGTACAGCCGCAACATGACCTCCCAACTCCTGTACTCAATACTCTGACCAATAAGGAAAGCATACCAAACGCCTTCTTCTCTGTCCTATCTACCTGTGACTCCACTTTCAAGGAGCTACAAACCTGCAAGCCAAGGTCTCTTTGTTCAGCAACACTCCTGAGGACCTTACCATTAAGTGTATAAGTCCTGCTAAGATTTGCTTTCCCAAAATGCAGCACCTCACATTTATCGAAATTTAACTCTATCTGCCACTCCTCAGTCCACTGGCTCATCTGATCAAGATCCCTTTGTAATCTGAGGTAACCCTCTTTGCTGTCCAATATACCTCCAATTTTGGTGTCATCTGCAAACTTACTAACTATACCTCTGAAGCTCACATCCAAATCATTTATATAAATGACGAAAAGTAGTGGACCAAGCACTGAACCTTGTGGCACTTCACTCATCTCAGGACTCCAATCTGAAAAACAACCCCCTCTGTCTTCTACCTTTGAGCCAATTCTGTATTCAAATGGCTAGTTCTCCTTGTATTCAATGAGATCTAAGCTTGCTAACCAGTCTTCCATGGGGAACCTTGTTGAACACCTTACTGAAGTCCATATATTGACAATCACCTGATGAAGGAGCGTTGCTCCGAAAGCTAGTGTGCTTCCATTTAAACCTGTTGGACTAAAATCTGGTGTTGTGTGATTTTTAACGAAGTCCATATAGATCACATCGACTGTTCTGCCCTCATCAATCCTCTTTGTTACTTCTTAAAAAAAACTCAAGCACGTTTGTGAGACATGATTTCCCATGCACAAAGCCATCTCTAATCTCTAATCAATCCTTGTCTTTTCAAACACATGTACGCCCTGTCCCTCAGGGTTCCCTCCAACAGCTTGCCCACCGCTGAGGTCAGCTCACTGCTCTACCATTTCCTGGCTTGTCTTTACCAGCTTTCTTAAATAGTGGCACCACGTTAGCCAAACTCCGGTCTTCCGGCACCTCACTTGTGATTTATCGATGATACAAATATCTTAGCAAGATTCCCAGGAGTCACTTCCCTAGCTTCCCACAGAGTTCTACATAACGCCTGATCAGGTCCTGGGGATTTATCCACGTTTATGCGTTGCAAGACACCTAGTACCACCTCCTCTGTAATATGGACATTTTTCAAAATGTCACCATTCCATATCTTCCACAGTAAAAACTGCTCCAAAATACTCATTTAATATCTCCCCCATTTCCTGCAGTTCCACGCAAAGGCCGCCTTGCTGATCTTTGAGGGGCCCTATTCTCTCCCTAGTTACCCTTTTGTCTTTAATGTATTTGTAAAAACCCTTTGGATTCTCCTTGACTCTACTTGCCAAAGCTATCTCATGTCCCCTTTTTGCCCTCCTGATTTCCCTCTTAAGTATACTCCTACCGCCTTTAAACTCTTCTAAGGATTCACTTGATCTATCCTGTCCTGATATATGCTTCCTGTTTTTCTTAACCAAACCTTCAATTTCTTTAGTCATCCAGCATTCTCTACATCTCCCAGCCTTTTCTTTCACCCTAATAGGTTCTCTGCATTCTGATTATCTCATTTCTGAAGGCTTCCTATTTTCCAGCCGTCCCTTTATCTGTACAATAGACATCTGCCCCCAATCAACTTTTGAAAGTTCTTGCCTAATACTGTCAAAATTGGCCTTTCTCCAATTTAGCACTTCAACTTTCAGATCTGGTAATAAAATTATGGTCTCTGGCCACAAAGTGCTCTCCCACTGACAATTCAGTCACCTGCCCTGCCTTATTTCCCAAGAGTTGGTCAAGTTTTGCATCTTCTCTAGTAGGTACATGCACATACTGAATCGGAAAATTTTCTTGTACATGCCTAACAAATTCCTCTCCATCTAAACCCTTAATACTATGGCAGTCCCAGTCTATGTTCGGAAGTTAAAATCCTCTCCCGCAACCACCCTATTGTTCTTACAGATAACTGAGATCTCTTTACAAATTTGTTTCTCAATTTCCCTCTGACCATTAGGGGGTCTATAATACAATCCCAAAAAGGTGATAATCTCTTTCTTATTTCTCAGTTCCACCCAAATAACTTCCCTGAATGTATTCCCGGGAACATCCTCCCTCAGTACAGCTGTAATGACATCCCTTATGAAAAACCCCACTCCCCCTCCTCTCTTGCCTCCCTTTCAGTCCTTCCTGTTGCATTTATATCCTGGAAAATTAAACTGCCAGTCCTGTCCATCCCTGAGCCATGTTTCTATAATTGCTATGATATCCAAGTCCCATATTCCTCACCATGCCCTGAGTTCATCTGCCTTCCCTGTTAGGCCCCTTGCATTGAAACAAATGCAATTTATCAGTCCTACCTTGTTCTCTACTTTGTCCCTGCCTGTCCTGATTGTTTGACTCGCTTCTTTTCTCAACTGTACCGGTCCCAGATTGATCTCTTTTGTCATTATCTGCGAGTCCACCCCCCGACCTTACTAGTTTAAATCCTCCCAAACTGCTCTGGGAAATCTCCCTGCCAGTATATTTGTCCCCTTCCAATTTAGGTGCAATCCGTCCTTCTTGTACTGGTAACTTCTACCCCAGAAGAGATTCCAAAGATCCAAAAATGTGAATCCTTCTCCCATACACCAGCTCCTCAGCCATGCATTCATCTACCCTGTCCTCCTATCCCTACCCTCACTAGCTTGTAGCACTGGGAGTAATCCAGATATTACTACTCTTGAGGATCTCCTTTTTAAATTCCTGCCTAACTCCCTATATTCTTCCTTCAGAATCTCAACCTTTTCCCTTCCTATGTCGTTGGTTTCAATGTGTACAATGACTGCCTGCTGGGCTCCTCTCCCCCTTGAGAACATTCTGCACCCTCTCTGAGACATCCTTGGTTCTGGCACCAGGGAAGCAATACACTACTCTGATTTTTCACTGCTGGCCACAGAAATGTCTGTCTGTGCCTTGGGCTAGAGAAGTCCCTAGCTCACTAAAATTAGCCAGTACAAAGGCTATAATTAACTTAATGTGGTTAGGCTAGTGCTTGTAATGAAAATAACGGGGGAGAGAAAGTATGAGTTCAGATAGTATACCATGATGATGATCATAGGGTGGATTGAAAAAAAACATTTTTATTGCTATGTGAAGGAAAGAGCTTACATGAGATACTAGTAGCTATTTCTTTATAAGTTGAAGTTTCAGTGTGGCTGATGTGCGCAAAATCATGGCATATTCACAAAGCTGGGGCAACCTAGAATTTACACAGGAAAAGCAAAAGGAAAATCTTACCTGGAGAAGCTGTGGTGTTGCAGCTCCATACTAATGGCAGTAATGCATCATTAAAATATCTAGCTTTTTCTCCTAAGCCTGTAGACCACCTAACTTTCTCAGAAATGCCACGATCTGAACTCCCTCTGTCCAAAACATCCTTGCACCCACTTACTTTCAACTGAGTAACACATATGTATATGTTAAAAACAATTAAAACCTTAATTGTTATCTCAATGTCTTATCTTCAGATCTCTTAATATATATTTTTGAAAATGTGTATCACACTGCTTGAAAATCACTGTCCTAGATTTCCAAACCAGATGTAATTTCTCCTATACGTTCCCCTCAATATCTTGAAAACTTTAGTCAAATCACTAGATAACCTCATTCACTCAAAGGATGTGGACATCTTTGACTAGGCCAGAATTTGTTGCAGTGATTCAAGATTGGAAATACCATCTGTCAAGAAATTCCAGGACTTTGACCCAATGACTGAAGGAATGGTGACATAGTTCTAAGAGAGGATGGCTTGAATGGAATTTTGCAGATGTGGTGCACTCATGCTTGCTGTTCATATCCTTCAGTCTGAAAAGCACTGTCAATAATGGGAAATATCTTTACATAATCTTTTTCTATAGCTTAATCATGGAGCCCAGGTAGAATTCCGATTCATGCCATGTTCCCTCATAAGCCAAAATATCCTTTACAACATGTAGAATTATACCATGTGAATTATTACTGAACAACCTGCTTCAGATTGACAGGAGACCCTCACTGGATTTTCTTCAAAACTCTGCTGAAGAACTGGAGGTTGAAAAGTGTCTCCTTCCACCACCTGAAGGGAGAGCCAATTCAAGTTGGGAAACTATTGAGTGGAACAGCTCACCTTATAAACTATTGGACTTAAAATAAAGAATGAAATGAGTAAGCACTTGGGAAATTAATGAGCCTAAGGGAATGAGGAGAATAAGGAAAGAAAGTACTTCTGAAATACAAGAATTTTTACAAATAAAAGGAACAGGTGGAAGAATAAATCAATACAGTTGATTCTGATATAACACGATAGTTCCATTCTTGTGCAACCTCGTTTATTAGAAAATCATGCAATAGTCGCGCCATTTAAACCAGTGGGGCTGGAATCACGTTATAACCGGTACAGGTCAGGAAAGTTTGTGTTGTACAAATGACGGTCTTAATTCTTCAATCGCGTTAAAACCAATCCATTTTGAAGAAACATGAGTTATAGCAGAACCAACTAATGTAATAAAAAAGGCAAATTTATTCACATGGATAGTGCCTACAGGCATGGAATGCAAAAGCAATGAAGTAAATTTGAATTAGTTCAAAAAATTTGGACGCAGTTGGGAAGGTAATGAATAGTTTTACGAATCACATTAAAGGAAAATCAACAGAACAACTTCACTTGAATGTTACTGGGGGATAAAGGGTTACAGTAATGGGAAGACTTTAAACTGTTCTCTTGGATCTGAGTATTGACATGCCAGAGTGCTTCAAGATTAAGAAGGGTTATTATCAGGCAAACGTTGATAGCTTATTTTTACTGAACTGTGACAAGAAGAACATCTTTTGAAATCATAAAGAATAAAATTAAATAGGAGTTTAGAAAACCAATCTTTATAGAGGGCAGTTATAATATAGACTTTTTCACAAAAGAAAATTCTTTCAAAAGGTAAAAGGAATGATCAGTAGATTGGAATTAAGTCAGGTCATGTGCACAAAGCATTAGCACAGATTTGATCGCCCTAATGATCCCCCAGATCTGCTCACACAATGGTGACATCCCTGCTTTTGGAGGACTTGGTCACATTTCAGGATTTGATGGTCAAAGAATGGGTTCATAATGGGACCAAACAGGTTCCATACCCATCTATAAAACCTTCTAACATGTGCCAATGGTAGGCTGTAGATAAGAGGAAGAGATTCCTGGTCAGCCACATGATGGAAATTAAATCGGAGCCTTGACCAAAACTCCTGAACACGACATGCAAATTAAAGTACATGCTCTCATTAGCATCTCAGACTCCTTAAGGAGTAAGTTGACCGAACAACCAATTTGGATCAAACTGGTGCCACCTACAGCACGGGGTTCAATCTCTGTTCTGTCTGGTAGGATATGTCATCTTGCCCTAGCCGTGTGGTACTTGTGGTGCTGTGGGCTGGAGATGAATGAATTCCTCTGTCAATACTGTATCTCTCTGTAACTAACCAATTGTGTGTGACAGCTATCAGTTGCTGGGTTGTCACATTAGGAAATTCTGACAGAAACTAAAATTCTGAGCTCTGTTGCTAAATCTTTCAATGACACAAAACATAATAAAAAGCACTGAATTTTCAGAGGCCTGACCAAGCGCTCAATAATAATTAGCTATCATATTTTGTTCACCCATCAGGAGTTCCAAAAGACTTGTATTGCAACACCCGATTCAAGTTCCTTTTTATTTGATAATTATTTTTGATATATATATAGCCATATCAGTGCAAAGAAACACAGTGGTGAAAAGAGTGCTGTGTGTTTCAATTAGGATATATTGCACCTTAATTTCTAGACAGCATGGAAAGTAATTTCAGTCATTCCTGTTTCCGCACCATTGTTTTAATGTTCTGACATGATTATGCCTCAGTATTTCAAAAAATATTGGTATCTCTAATGAATAACTAATAACCTTTAACAAAGATAATTCTGGGGATGTGAATGTCACTTGCACGGCTGGTATTTACAGGTCTTAGTTACCTTAAGTGATGGCCAGACCCTCTGGAACACTACAAATAGTCCAGTACAAACCACATTTCACTCTGCCACTTCAGAGGACAGTTAAGAAAGTCATCCATTGTCATAGGCCTGCAGCCAAATGTAGGTTTTTGTTTTCTAGAAGGTGAGTGAACTAATGGATTTTTATAACAATATTGTCTCTTTTATTGATACCATGTTTTTATTTCCATAACATTTGACCCAATTTCAAAATTTGCAAACTGCCTTGTTGGGATTAGAACGCTCAGCCTGTGATGATCATTCAGCGTCTTCTCCAATCAAGTGGTAGTATTAATTTAAGTTAACTGATAATTGTTACTGGACTCAATTTGGAGTCATTTCAGCAGCACATTTCCATAAATCTACATTGTGGAGTACATTTGGAGTTGCAGTCACCCAGGTTTTGTCAGTGTCATGGAAGAAACAGATGACCAATCCACACATACCTTGCAAACAACAATGATTTTCACACTGAATTGTTAACAAATTATGACACATCTGATACAAGTGCAGACCAATTATTTTTAGGTCGTAACCAGGGAATAACTCCAGCATTTATTTTATTTAACAATCAGCTACTTAATTGCTTGGTGGTACAGAACTTGATTATAGCTGAGGTAAGGAGACATGATGTTGAAAGCTTTATGACTTGCACTTGGCATCAATTAACATTGCACAAGCAGTATCTCCACCAACAGGATACTGCCTTTACAAAACTGAGTTACAAAACTCAGAAAGCGGGTCCTACATTAAATGTTAGTCTACAACTTGCTAACATGACTCAATAATCAGGCGTAAGAAAAATTGCACGAACAATTCATGTAGTTTATCAGTTGGGCTTGCAATGCAGCTCATTTGCATTTCTAAAAGATCATAAATTTAGAGGGCATAACCTCTGTGAACAAAAACATGTCTGGGTCTTGCACCTTTATAAAATGCATGGGGTCACTTCTTTCCTGGGACATTCCATATGGATCAGAATCCATTTACCAATCAATTAGTTCCCCCTTTTTTCTGATGCAGTGTGAATTATTGCTCGCTTTGGTATTTGACCTTGCCTTTGCCCTGACAGCTGGCCTCATTCGGCTAAGTTAGCTACTTGTGATTGTTTTGCAACATTTTGCTTTTATACTCTTGGCTATTCACTTAACATTTATAACTACGCAAGGAAATTGAAGTGGAATGGTATAGTTTTGATAAACCCTACTATAACATCATTCCGGATCTGTTCTTTTGCATGCTCATTATTAAGCACAATGCTTAACTTTTAAAATGAATTTTAAGTAAATCCATTAGAAAAAAAAAGGTGTTTTATATACTTTTTTTAAAAAAATGAATAGAGTAGTTTCACTTGCAAAGTGATTAATGGGAGTTGAGTGCAAAGATAAACCTTCCAGGATCTTCACTGTCATGTCTATCCAGACATGGGTAGTTTTAGGCAAACAAACGAGTCATACGCTGTGAAATTGATCTAAAAATGTAACATTCCATATTCACAAATGCATTTTAATACAAAGTCAGATACACTAACAAAGGCAATGGTATTGGAGTTCAACTGCCAGTTGATATCTCTATAATCTCAGCAACAGTATTAAATCCAATATCCTCCTCAATAACCACAGCATTGTTGGCCAATTTCTCCTGCTCTACAACAACACCTCTACTGGTAACTCGTTCTCCATAATCCTCAGTGTCCGGAATAATTATTTCTATTATATCTTCATTGAAAGGTTGCTGACTTCCTACCAAAGCCTGTGCAACAACATCTTGAGAGGGGTCACCATCCACTCCTTCAGTGCTATTCACTTGCTGGAATGTAACAGTGGATTCACCAGAGTTCTGGTTTTCAGAACTTGGCATTGCATTCTCCTTGTGTTCTGTATTTGGGACTTCTACCATTTCAAAGGTGTGCACATAAAGGTTTAAAACAACACTTTCATTTCCACTCGAATCAACAGTCTCTTGGTTGATGGTGCTTAAGCCGTCCTTCTTAACCTGCTTTGCTGTCAAAGCAATAATTTTGTCTTCGGGGTTTTCTTTTTCCAAAGAGGCAATAGCTTCTGCAACTTCTCCTAAACTCTGTGTATCACTTTTCTTGTGGGTCGCCCTGTGCCTCTTTAAGCTTTGGGTCATGGTGTACCCCTTTCCACATACATCGCATTTGAATGGTTTCTCAGTCAAGTGGATTCTCTGGTGCCTGCGAAGCTTAGTAGCAAGGGTATATGCCTTCCCACATTCGTTACACTTAAATGGTCTCTCACCTGTGTGCAGGCGCTCGTGTGCTCTGAAAGTGTGTGGATCTCTCAATGTTTTTCCACATATTGTACAGAGATAAACCTCCCCAGTGTGAGAAATCCGGTGCCTCCGCAACTCAGGCAACTGAGAGAAGAACTCTCCGCAGTCTTCACATTTATATGGCTTCTCCCCAGTGTGGATTCGTTGGTGGCCCCGAAGATTGCCAATCTGCCTGAAGGCTTTGCCACAGTATGTGCAAGTGAATGGTTTTTCACCTGTGTGTAGCCTCATGTGGTTCTTCAGTGAGCCTGGGTTGGCCAGTTCCTTGTCGCACACACTGCAGCGGCAGGCTTTTGGGTTACCGAGGTTCATGGCCTTCAGGCGGTGGAGCTTCTTGTGAATCCGGAGGGATGGAGGCCTGGCAAATGCCTTTCCACATTCATTGCATACGAACGGGCGTTCCCCTGAATGCACCCGCTCATGTTCTCGGAGATCCCGCTTCAATGCGTAGGCCTTGTCGCACTGTTGACATTTGAATGGCCGCTCGCCTCTGTGTAGCATCTGGTGGGCTTTTCAAACAAAAGGGAGGTTAACAAAAAATAACAAGCAGACAGTGCAGAATAATCTAGCAAAACATGCATGCAGTCATTTCTTGGTCACAACTGTTGTGATTAAGTATCTTACCTAAGGAAATAGGAGCATGACTTTGGTTTACTTTAGCCCTCAATTTTCCTTTAACTGATTCATTACCTTCTGCGGGGAAATATAGTGCTGCAGCACATTGGGAGGTGCAGTAGGTGCTGCTTAAGCTCTACAATGGTGGAAAAAATCTTCTTTGGGGCATGGTGTGTGTTCATGTCATGGCTACATCAACTATGCCAAAGTGTTGATACATTTTACAGTGAGCTGTGCCGCTCACCATGTAACCTGTGAGAAACGCATGCTACCTGCTGTTCACAAAGGATGTAAGAGTACCAGCCGATTATCCATCAGCTATCTTCACAAACAGCCGGATTCAGATGGAAAGTGTCAGTCATGCAAAAAGATTGCTGGATTCGACTCAAGCAAATCCAAATGGCTGCTTATGAAATAATATCCTTGGTGAATTCTGTACATCATCTCATTTGACATAGAATTAATTACAATACAACACTGAAATGCACAAAGAAGTACTTTTAAAATAGTTTCAGTCAGCATCAATAGATAATACTTTCCTATGTAAAACTAGAAGCATTCCTTGCTTTTCCTTCATAAAGTTCACTGGTCTACCAGTGTTATCTAACAGATAACACAAAGAATACAATGCATTAAAAAAAAAGTCCAGAGTTTAACTCCCTATTTGGTTGAAAATTACAACAGTAATTTCGGGTAGCCCCTTCCATTTACCTCTGAAACTCTCCTCCGAGCTGTAGCTCTTCCCGCATTCAGTGCACAGGTAAGGTTTGTGTCCAGTATGAGTGAACCGATGCTTCTTCAGATGGCACAACTGGATGAAACCCTTTCCACAGTCATCACACCTGTACCTCCTCTCACTGGGGTCGATCTGGGAACTGTCACGCCTGCAGAACTTTCGCCTGCTCCCAGATTTAGTCTTTGGTTTACGTTTGCCAACAGCTCGATGCGGTTCTCCATTTTCAGCAGGAAGCTTGAGCTCCTCTACCTCTTGGTGTGGTGTGACCAAACCACCATCAGATTTCTCTTTTGCTCCATGACTCCCTGGAGATTTAGCTTCGGTGTTTTGAGTGCAACATTTCTCTTTTGCTTCAAGATTTTCCTGTTTGTCTCTCAACATCGTTTTCTTTCCCTTGCCTTGTTTTGGTAGCTGCTGGTTCAGCAATTGTGAATGGAGTCCAGTTTGTACTGTTTGAACTTTCCCAGCTGCATAGAGTCCAAGGGCCTTGCTACACATTGATGACCTCAAGGTCCTCTCGCCAAGTCCACGCTGATTAATTTTCTTCTGTCTTTTGGACTTAATTTCTTCAATATCTTGTATCATTTTGTCATTTCCAGGGTCATGCTGTTTCTTAGTATTATTACCCTGTTTGGACAGAGGGGCTGGGGGCTGCACGTTTTCACCATTAGTGGCCCCATTTAATTTTGATTGTCGTCTCAAAGCAACCCAGCTCACTCTGTTCTCTGATGATGTGTTCTGTGCTTTATGTTTGATCTGAAGCCGCTGTGATCTCTTTACTGGCTGATCTGTTTTCACTATGTTCTTGGTCCCTGGCTGTTTTTCAGTTATTGGTGACTTGGTGCATAATGGCATAGACAGAGGAGACTCAGTTGGCACGTCAGATGTACTATCCTTGGACTCTTCATTCAGGACAGCTGTTAACGAAGAGTCACAGCATTCAACATACAAACATGTCAGAATGTAATGATCGGAGATCACCTAGCTAACTCAAGCAAAAAGTTATAAAGTAAAAAAAATCTCCACAGTAACTCTAGACTGAAGCTATTGTCTAAGCATAATTAATAGTTAAAGTGGAAGTATTGATACACAACACAACACAATGTGTGAAGCTGAAATCAGCTGTTTTATGTTAACTTGTTCTTAGTGACAGTCATTTCTTAAAATAGTGCCTCGAGACACGGTCAGAACACATTTGTATAAACTGAATATCTTGAAGATTAATTGACCATATCTGAACATCTCCATTCATGGGTTCACATAGCAAAGATGTGAGTTTTAAAAGTAGACATTGAACATTCACTTGCTGGGTTTGATTATACCAAAAGGTGTTATTCTACTTGGCTGAGGAAGAGACTGTTTCCTTTCTAGCAGGAATGGAATACAAATATAAGTATAGGCATTCACCCCTCCACCCCTATCCAGTCAATTAAATCAAATCATGACTATTCTGTACATCAGCTCCATTATTGATTTTTGATCCATATCCCTTGATAACTTTTATCCATCAAGAACGTATTGACACCAGTCTTGAAAGTTACAAATGACCCAGTAACCAGGTTTTTTTTTCAGGACAGATTTCCAGATTTTGACCAGCTCCTGACTTCCATGCTGATTCGTCTGGCTCTAGTTTTAATATTATGCTCTGGAATCCTCCACTAGAAGAAATGGTTCTTATTTGATTGAATCTGCCATCAGTTTAAACACCTCAGATGAATAATTCCTCTAACTTTTGAACTCAATCAAATAAGCCCAAATTTAAGCAACCAGTCCCCATTATTTAATCCTTGAAAAAAAATGGCAAAACCAGAGACTGTGATTTACTTACTAAGAGTGGTTGAACCAGAGACTGTGTCCTATCTAGAGGGGGACCAAAAACAAAACTTCTTCTTATTTACTGGGAGTGGCAGAAACAGAGAATGTATTCTATCTATAGGGAATGGAAGAACACTGCAACTCAATGACCAGAAGAGTGGTGGAAACAGACAGCATCTTCAATTGACAAGGAGTGAATGAACCAAACACTATGGTTCAGTGTAGCATGTATACAGTCACATGGACCAGTCCCTGCAGAAGTACTCCAAAGTAAACAATACCAGTACCCACCTCACAGTAAGCTTTAATTCAAAATAGCAGCATCCACATGGAAATATGGATGATAATTCCACATTGTATCCAAGTGGAACTTCAGAAACAAAATGAACTCCCTCCTTGTTGAATTACGGAAACCATCATGCATGGTTTTTACAATAAAGTTTGAAAACAGATTGCATACCACATTTACCAGTGTGAACTTTGACTGTCTCCTTATCCGTATGTGAATCTTTTACTTCACACGTGACTTGAACTTGATTCTCCTCTGGCCATAATAGAAGTTCTTGACCCAGTTCAATAGTTTTAGAAACCCTGTAGTAGATTTTTCCATAAAACTGGAAAATGACTGCATTGCTTTCTTCTTTTGTTTTCGCCTTGTTTGCATATCTGAGAAAAAAAGTCAAGTTTATCAGCAAACTTTAATTAACGCCAGGTTTCTGTAGACACTAACAGTTGCCCATTTGAACAACTCACACCTTCAAGTACTGAACTATTTAGTAATGTGTAATATTTGATTTTAAATACCCACACTACTCTCATTCTTATGCAAAGCAGAAGCATAGAGACATCTTTGAAGTGCAGGAAGGGTGAGGCAGGAGTGAGAAGGGACAGAGGAATGTGGTCCGAAGAGAAATAAGGCATTATATAATAAAATATCAAAGTAATTTCACAGTTTATAACACCTTCTGAACCTTCCGAGTAGATTCAGACTATGCTAATTCTCCAGTATCCTCTAATACATCTGAACCTTTGACATCATCTAGAATTAGTTCATATGTAATCCATTTGAGATTTGTTTACGGTGAAACATGTAGATTTGAGAGAGTAAATCAGCAGAAAAGAATAAATCATCAGTTTACAAAAAAGTCATGCAGTGAATGGTACTGAAGTCCCTTTTTATATTTGAATTATTAAAAGTATATTAAAATACTAGAATGATGTTATTCAAAAGATGACCAGGTAGTCACAAACAAGCATCGGGAATGACAAACAGTCAATTTGACCATTTCAGGACTTTCACAGATTGATTTTATCTTACAAGTTCCATGCATCTTAAGCTGTTTATCCTTGCACTCTCTCTCAAAAGGAATTATTTCCAATGCACAATACATAGGTGGGCTAGTTACATTAAAAATGTTTGAAATAAAAGTTTGCTCTATCACTTCACTGAGCAGCCAGACTAAACAATGTGACTGTACTGGCTTCTCATTTTTGTGAGCGAAAAATAATTAAGGAAGAAGAATCAAGTAGCTTGTTGCTGCTTCATTGCGCCTTGGAACTATCAACAATAATCATGGGAGGTCCCAGTCTTTAGGTTCTGTGTGATCACGCTAAAAGACTGATGTCGTTGTTACGAAGTCGCAAGAGTGTATAGTTATTTCAAGACAAAGTGCATTTCTGAGTTGAGAAATTGTGACAGCACGTGTTTGTGAAAGGCTGTTCCAAAATAGATACATGTAACAATTGACTGTTAAAAGCATACCGGAGTTTTGGTTGCTGTTGACACAATTGAAACGTAATTAGGTGACCAAAAAACAATTGAATTTGATTTTATTGTATTGACCAATGAGAGGGTATGATGTTAGCGATGTAATAAGGAAGGGCATTTTGAAAATTAGAGCTGGAAGAGTTCAGCAGGTTAGGCAGCATCCGAGGAGCAAGGGAATTGACGCTTTGTGCGTAAGCCCTTCATAGGGAATGTCGATTCTCCTGCTCCTTGGATGCTGCCCAACCTGCCGTGCTCTTCCAGCTCCACATTTTTCAACTCTGATCTCCAGCATCTACAGTCCTCACTTTCTCTCATTTTGAAAATTCGGGAGACCAACGGCCATTGAGCATGAGAGCACATGTCATCTGAAAATGGCTCCCAAAAGTAAATCTCTCAGAAAGCATGATCAATCAAAAGTACCTTTTCAAGTGAAAGTAGTAAAGAGTAAGAAACGGCCCAGCATTCTGGGTAATCCAAGATGGAAGTCGGGAAAAAACTGTGGCTGTAAGAGTTGCTCCTTTTTTGAGGTATTTTAGGTGTTGGAGGTAATATCCTCAAATTCCAGGAGCAGTAATTACAGTTTTATAAGCTGTTGCAGTATGTTGGCACTTTGGGGAGTAAAATATCAAAACCATGGCACTTTAATAAAAGGAGGAAGAGAACAAAGACAACGGCCACATGGTCAGTGAGTGAGTGAGAAAGAGAGCGAGAGAGCCCTACACTGCTGTCTGACACAGCAGTGAAACTGCACAGCTCCTGCCTTTGCTGTTTGAGTTCAAGTATTTCTGGGCATTAGACTGCATCGAAGAAAGATTAAAAAACAGCAAAATTCACACCTGACCTTGGAGGAACACATGTAGGAGAGCTCAAAGCCCAGGAGCAGATAAGTGCATGGATTTTAAGTGTAACCTTGCTGTCTTTTCTTAATAGTGAGTAGAGTGGGTTATTTTTGGCTATATGTTTTATTGAAATCTGTCTCTTGATTAAAATTTAAAACTATAAAACATATGTAGTAAATTAGCCTGGAGCAGTTTTTTTTAAGAGTAGTAAGACTGTGATATTTTCTGTAGATTAAGGTGCAAAGATGGCCTTTAGTAGATGATGTGCTCTTCATGTCAGCTCTTCCTGATGTGGGAGATTATGATTATGTCAGCAGTTAGTGTGTTTGGTTGCAAATCCTATCAGATCGCATGAATTGGTTGGAGCGCAGTTACAGGCAATGAGAAATTTACAGGAGCTAGGGGATGTGATGGACGGCAGTTATAGGAAGGGAAAGAAACCACAGATACAGTCAGGTAGATGGGTTACCACGAGGAAAGTTAGGAGAGGGAGGCAGATAGTGCAGGAGTCTCCTGTAGCTATCCCCATTTCAAACGAGTATGCTGTTTTGGAAAATGTAGGGGGTGATGGACTCTCAGGGGAATGTAGCACAAACAGCCAAGATCCTGGACCGAGACTGTGTCTAATGTAATGAGCGGTACGTCAGGTTCCAGGCAATCGATGGTGATAAGAGACTCTCTAGTCAGAGGCACTGCAGATATTTCTGCAGCCAACAGTGAGATATCAGAATGGTGTGTTGCCTTCCTGATGCCAGGATCAAGGATATCTCAGAGAGAATGCAAAATATTCTCAAAGGGGAGTGGGATTGACAGGAGGCAGTTGTACACCTTGGCAGAAAGAGGAGGATAGAGCAGATGAATGTGTGGTTGAGGAGTTGGTTGAGGGGAGAAGGGTTAACATTTTTAGATCATTAGAATCTCTTCTGGGGTAGAAGTAACCTGTATAAAAAGGATGGATTGCACCTGAACTGGAAGGTGCTAATATACTGGCAGGGAGATTTGCAAGAGCTGCTCAGGAGGATTTAAACTAGTAAGGTGGAGGAGTGGGACCCAGAGGATAGTGAGGAAAAAGATCAGCCGGAGACTGGTACAATTGGGAAAAGAAGCAAGTCAAACAGTCAGGGCAGCCAGGAACAAAGCAGGGAACAACATAAATTAAACTGCATTTATTTCAATGCAAGAGGCCTAACAGAAAAGGCAGATGAACTCAGGGCATGGTTAGGAACATGGGACTGGGATATCAGAACAATTAGAGATGTGGCTCAGGAATGGAAGAACTGGCAATGTAATGTTCCAGGATATAAATATTATAAGGAGGATAGAAATGGGGGCAAGAGAGGAGGGGGGGTGGCATTTTTGATAAGGGATAACATTATGGCTGTACTTAGGGAGAATATTCCTAGGAATACAACCAGGGAGTTATTTGGGTGAAACTGAGAAATAGGAAAAGGGATGATTATCTTATTTGGATTGTATTACAGATCCCCCAATAATCAGCAGGAAATTGAGAAACAAATTTGTAAGATCTCCATTATCTGTAAGAATAATACGTTGGTAATGGTAGGGGATTTTAACTTTCCAAACATAGACTGGGACTGCCATAGTATTAAGGGTTTAGATGGAGAGGAATTTGTTGAGTGTTTACAAGAAAATTTTCTCATTCAGTCTGTAGACGTATCTACTAGAGAAGGTGCAAAACTTGACCTACTCTTGGGAAATAAGGCTGGACAAGTGACTGAGGTGTCAGTAGGAGAGTGCTTTGGGACCAGAGACCATAATTCTATTAATTTTAAAATAGTGATGGAAAAGGATAGACAGGACCTCAAAGTTAAAGTTCTAAATTGGAGGAAGGCCAATTTTGACGGTATTAGGCAAGAACTTCCAAAAGTTGACTGGGGGCAAATTTTTACAGGTAAAGGGATGGCTGTAAAATGAAAAGCCTTCAAAAATGAGATAATGAAAGTCCAGAGACATTATGTTCCTGTTAAGGTGAAAGGCAAGGCTGGTAAGTGTAGGGAATGCTGGGTGATTAGAGAAATTGAGGGTTTAATCAAAAAAAAGACATAAAAACTGCAGTAGAGGGCTGAACAGTTCATGGCACTGTGACAGTGAGAAAGGGACTCACTGAGTGCATGGCTGAGGAAGGCAATGAAAATGGAGTAAGCATATGTCAGGTATAGATAGCAGAGATTGAGTGAATCCTTGGAAGAGTATAAAGGCAGTAGGAATACACTTAAGAGGGAAATCAGAGTGGGGGGCAAAAAGGGGACATGAGATAGATTTGGCAAATAGGGTTAAGGAGAATCCAAAGGGATTTTACATATACATTAAGGACAAAAGGGTAACTTGGGAGAGAATAGGGGCCCTCTAAGATCAGCAAAGCAGCCTATGTGTGGAACTGCAGGAGATTGGGGGAAGATACCAAGCAAGTATTTTACATCAGTGTTTACTGTGGAGAAGGACATGGAGGATATAGAATGTGGGGAAATAGATGGTGACATCTTGAAGAATGTCCATATTACAGAGGAGGTGGTGCTGGAGGTGTGAAAAGTTGATAAAGCCTCCAAGACCTGATCAGGTGTACCCTGGAACTCTGTGGGAAGCTAGGAAAGTGATCGCCAGGGCCCTTGCTGAGATATTTAGATCAGCAATAGGTGAGGTGCTAGAAGACTGGAGGCTGGCTAACATGGTGCCACTATTTAAGTAAGGTGGTAAGGACAAGCTGTTAGGGGGAATCCTGAGGGACAGCATTTACATGTATTTGCATAGGCAAGGACTGATTATGGGTAGTCAACATGGCCTTTGTGTGTGAGAAATTATGTACAGGGTATCACTAACTTGATTGAGTTTTTTGAAGAAGTAACAAAGAGGATTGATGAGGGCAGAGCAAATGACATCACAAACCCAAAGAAACCCAAACATATAAATAGAAAGCAGAAAACATCAGCAGTGATTCGTCCAAAGGCTCACTGAAGATGTTACCTAGTATGGTGACGAAATGTCTGAAAAATGAACCTTCCAGTTCAGCGAGCAAAATCTACATCCAGAACTATAGTCAAACAGGTTTATTTGGAAGCACTAGCTTTCGGAGTGCTGCTCCTTTATCTGATGAAGGAGTAATGCTCCGAAAGCTAATGCTTCCAAATAAACCTGTTGAACTATAACCTGATGTGGTGTGATTTTTAACTTAATAGTCCAGTGATTATTAAAATCATGAATATCAAATTACGTTGATGATAGAACAAATGATTTCAACAGATAAAAACATTGGAAGCTCCCATTGTTAGAAGAGTGCTCAAACTAGAAACAATTACTCTGTTGAATGCTTTCAAGTTTGAGGTAGTGGATAAGGTGCCAACATACATATTACACCAAGATCAGGTGTGACCCTCTTAAACCTTTACAGTACTTTCATATTTCAATCCTCAACAATTAGCAATACAAGTAGCATTCAGGATAATGCAAAATGTAATAACAACGATTCTCTAACAATGTGCCTGAGTGTATTACATGCATACATAAAGACTATATTACCTCATCCAATTTGAGAATGATTGGTTGACCCTCTGTAATTCTGGTAATTCTACTTTGTCACCATTTTCTCTAAACTGTGGTAATGAAGATAAGTCAGTCAGTCAGTCATAGTGGATGCAAGAATGAAAACACCCAGATTAATTGTATATTCACAGTCAATAGACAATAGATGCAGGAGTAGGTCATCCTGCCCTTCGAGCCAGCACCACCATTCATTATGATCATGGCTGATCATCCTCAATCAGTATCTTGTTCCTGTCTTATTCCCATAACCCTTGATTCCACTATCCTTAAGAGCTCTATCCAACTCTTTCTTGAAAGTATCCAGAGACTTGGTCTCCACAGCCTTCTGGGGCACGGGTTATCACACAAAGTCTAGTTGCCTGGCACTTACACTGTACTGCATCTTTGTGCATCTTATTTCAATAAGGATGTTCACATTATTTATATAATTCAGGTTTGTTGAGTCAGAAACATGTGATTATTTAATAAAGGCCATAATTAAAACTAATACTTCTCCCAAATACATGCTACAAATCCAACCCATTTCAACTATATTCATTTGTTAACAAAACATCATGTACAAGAACACCTTTACAATGTAGAAGCTACTGCTGGATATCCATCCTAATTTTGCTCACTTGAATGGAACTAATCTTGCAAAATACTAACAAACTAATGTTCGGATGCAGTAGACCAGGAGTGACAAAAAAAAATCACTCCTGCCAAACAGTTTTTGTAGTTTTCTCTACATCTCGATTTACTCGTCACTGTCAGACAGGACCTAGTATCTGATGTGAGATGGGTGGTTATGAACTTGACAAGTAATTTCTTCATTTGAATTTACTGCAACAACTTGGCAAGTCTTAAAACTGTGGTATCCATGTTAAACACCAAGGACTCCAAGTGAATCCTTAGAAGAATATAAAGGCAGTAGGAGTACACTTAAGAGGGAAATCAGAAGGGCAAAAATGGAACATGGGATAGCTTTGGTAAATAGGGTTAAGGAGAATCCAAAAGGGATTTTACAAATACAAATACATTAAGGACAAAAGGATAAATAGGAACCCCTCAAAGATCAGCAAGGCAGCCTATGTATGGAACCGCAGGAGATGAGGGAGATACTAAATGAATATTTTGCATCGATATTTACTGTGGTGAAGGATATGAAAAGTAGAGAATGTGGGAAAATAGACGTTGACATCTTGAAAAATGTCCATATCACAGGAGGTGGTGCTGGATGCCTTGAAATGCATAATGGTGGATAAATCCCCAGGACCTGATCAGGTGTACCCTAGAACTCTGTCAGAAGCTAGCGAAGTGATTACTGGGCCCCTTGATGAGCAGAAGACTAGAGGTTGTCTAACATGGTGCCACTATTTAAGAAAAATGATAAGGACAAGCCAGGGAACTATAGACTGGTGAGCCTGATGTCAGTGGTGGGTAAGTTGTTAGAGGGAATCCTGAGGGACAGGATTTACATGTATTTGCATAGGCAAGGACTGATTAGAGATAGTCAACATGGCTTTGTGCCTGGGAAATCATGTCTCACAAACTTGATTGAGTTTTTTTTTGAAGTAGTAACGAAGTGCATTGATGAGGGCAGAGCGGTGGACTTCAGTGTGGTGTTCGACAAGGTTCCTCACGGTAGACTGGTTAGCAAGGTTAGGTCACATGGAATACAGGGAGAACTAGCCATTTCTATACAGAACTGGCTCGAAGTTAGAAGACAAAGGGTGGTGGTGGAGGGTTGCTTTTCACATTGGAGGCCTGTAACCAGTAGTGTGCCACAAGGATCGGTGCTAGGTCCACTGCTTTTCATCATTATATAAATGATTTGGATGTGAACATAGGAGGTATAGTCAGTAGGTTTGCAGATGACACCAAAATTGGAGGTAGAGTGGTCAGCCAGTTACATCAGATGGGCCAATGGGCTGAGGAGTGGCAGATGGAGTTTAATTTAAATAAATATGAGGTGCTGCATTTTGGAAAGGCAAATCAGGGCAGGACTTATACACTTAGCACTAAGGTCCTGGGGAGTCTTGCTGAACAAAGAGACCTTGGCATGCAGATTCATAGTTCTAGGTGGGAAATTTTTCGGGTGGGTTTAAACTAACTCAGCAAGAGGCTGGGAACCTGAGGAGTAGTTGCAGTGCACAGGAGGATGTGAGTAGGGAGGACATGGACAGGATTTCACTGTCACAGGAATGTGCTGGCGACAGCAAGCTGGTTTGAAGTGTGTCTACTTCAATGTCAGAAGTATCTGAGATAAGGTAGATGAGCTTGCAGCATGGATAGGTACCTGGAACTTCGATATTGTGGCCATTTCGGAGACATGGATAGAGCAGGGTGAGGAATGGATGTTGTAGGTTTCAGGGTTTGGATCTTTCATTAAGAACAGGCAAGGTGGTAAAATAGGGGGAGGTGTGGCCTTGTTAGTCAAGGACAGTATAACAGTGGCTGAAAGAACACTTGACAAGGACTCGTCTACTGAGGTAGTATAGGCTGAGGTTAGAAATAGGAGAGGAGCAGTCACACTGCTTGGAATTTTTAAAATAGGCCTCCAGAGAGTTCCAGGGAGGTGGAGAAAAGGATTGGCAAAATAATTCTGGGTAGGAGTGAACAGGGTGGTCATTATGGGGGACTTTAACTTCCCCAACATTGATTGGAAATGCTAAACGTATAGTATGTCAGATGGATCAATTTGTGTCCAATGCATGCAGGAGGGTTTCCTGACATAGTATGTTGAAGGGCTGAAAAGAGGGGAAGTCACACTGGATCTGGTGCTTGGTAATTATCCAGGCCAGGTGTTTGATTTAGTTGTAGGTGAGCACTTTGGACTGAGTGACCCTAATTCAGTTAGGTTTAGTTTAGCGATGGAAAAAGATAGATACATGCCACAGGGCAAGAGTTATCGATGGGGCAAGGGCAATTAAAATGCGATTAGGCAAGAATTAGGATGCACAGAATAGGGTAGCAAAATGCAGAAGATGGGAACAATGGAAATGTGGAGCTGGTTTAAGGAACAGATATTGCGTGTCCTTGATAGGTATGTCCCTGTCAGGCAGGGAGGAAGTCATAAGGTAAGGGAACCGTGGTTTACTACTGAAATTGAATCTCTTGTTAAGCAGAAGAAGGAGGCTCATGTGTTAATGAGACAAGATGGTTCAGATGAGGCAATGGAGAGTTACAGATTAGCTAGGAAAGATTTAAAGAGAGAGTTAAGAAGAGCAAAGAGAGGACATGAGCACTCTTTAGCAGGTAGAATAAAGGAGAACCCTAAAGCTTTCTATAGGTATGTGAGGAATAAAAGGATGACTAGGGTAGGAATAGGGCCAGAAGTGGGAAGACAGAAGTGGAAAGTTGAGTGTGGACCCTGTCGAGATCAGAGAGGTGCTAAACGAACATTTCTCATCGGTTTTCACTTAGGAAAAGGAAAACCTTGTAGAGGAGATTTGAGATATTAGACTAGAAAGGATCGAAGTTAGTTACGAAGAGGTGTTATCAATTCTAGAAGGAGCAAAAGTAGACAAGTTCCCTGGGCCAGATGGGATTTATCTGAGGATTCTCTGGGAAGCTAGGGAGGAGATGGCGGAGCCTTTGGCTTTGATCTTTGAGTCGTCATTGTCTACAGATTTTGTACCAGAGGACTGGAGGGTTGCAAATGTTGTGCCCTTGTTTAAGAAGGGCAGTAGAGATGACCCAGGTAATTATAGACCAGTGAGCCCTACTTCTATTGTGGGAAAGGTTTTGGAAAGGATAATAAGCGATAGGATTTATAAACATCTAGCAAGCAACAATTTGATTTCAGATAGTCAACGTGGTTTTGTCAAGGGCAGGTCATTTCTCACAAACCTCTTTGCATATTTTGAGAAGGTGACCAAGCATGTAGATGAGGGTAGGGCAGTTGACGAGGTGTACATGGACTTCAGTAAAGCCTTTGATAAGGTTCGTCATATTAGGCTGTTGGAGAAAAAGCGGAGGCAGGGGATTGAGGGTGATTTAGCAGTTTGTATCAGAAACTGGCTTTCTGAAAGAAGGCAGCAAGTGGTGGTTGATAGAAAATATTCAGCCTGGAGTCCGGTTACTAGTGGTGTGCCACACGATCTGTTTTGGGACCACTGCTGTTTGTCAGTTTTACAAATAACTTAGACACAGGCAGAGATGGATGGGTTAGTAAGATTGCAGATGACACTAAAGTCGGTGGAGTAGTTGACAATGTGGAAGACGGTTGCAGGGGGACTTGAATAAACTGCAGAATTGGGCAAATAGAGTTCAATGCAGCTAAATGTGAGGTGATTCACTTTGGGAAGAATAACAGGAAGGCAGAGTACTGGGTCAATGGAAAGATTCTAGGTAGTGTGGATGTGCAGAGAGATCTTGGAGTCCACAGACATAGATCCTTGAAAGTTGCCACCCAGGTTGATAGTGCTGTTAAGAAGGCATACTGTGTGTCAGCTGTCATTTGTAGAGGGATTGATTCTGGAGCTGCAATGTCATGTTACAACTATACAAAACGCTAGGGTGGCCGCACTTGGAATACTGTGTACAGTTCTGGTCGCCCTATTACAGGAAGGAAGTGGAAAAGGTGCAGTGGAGATTTACCAGGATGTTGCCTGGTCTGGAGGAAAGGTCTTATGAGGAAAGGCTGAGAGACATGGGTCTGTTCTCATTGGAAAGAAGAAGGCTAAGAGGGGATTCAATAGAGACATACAAGATGATCAGAGGATTAGATAGGGTAGACAGTGAAACTCTCTTTCTTAGGATGATGATGTCAGCTTGTATGAGGGGATACATTAAAAATGTCAGAGGCAGGTTCTTTACTCAGAGTGGTAAGAGTGTGGAATGCCCTGCCTGCCAATGTAGTTAGGTAAAAACAATGACTGCAGATGCTGAAAACCAAATACTGGATTAGTGGTGCTGGAAGAGCACAGCAGTTCAGGCAGCATCCAACGAGCAGCGAAATCGACGTTTCGGGCAAAAGCCCTTCATCAAGGGCTTTTGCCCGAAACGTCGATTTCGCTGCTCGTTGGATGCTGCCTGAACTGTTGTGCTCTTCCAGCACCACTAATCCTGCCAATGTAGTTAACTCAGCCACATTAGGGAGGTTTAAACAATCCTTGCATAAGCACATGGATAATTATACGATCATGTAGGGGGATGGGCTTAGAATAGTTCACAGGTCGGTGCAAAATTGAGGGCCGAAGGGCCTGTTCTGCGCTGTATTGTACTATGTTCTATGTTCCGTGAAAGTGGAGTCTCATGTAGATAGGATAGTGAAGGTGGCATTTAGTGTCCTTTCCTTTATTGGTCAGAGCACTGGGAGGTCATGTAGCAGTTGTACAGGACATTGGTTAGGCCACTTTTGGAGTATTGTGTGCCTTTCTGGTCTCCCTCCTGTAGGAAGGATGTTGTGAAACTTGAAAGGGTTCAGAAAAGATTTACAAGGATGTTGCCAAAGTTGGAGGATTTGAGCTATAGGGAGAGGTTGAATAGGATGGGACCATTTTTCCTGGAGTGTTGGAGACGGAGGGGTGACCTTATATAGGTTTATAAAATCGTGGGTAGGGTAAATAGACAAGGACCTTTCCCTGGGGTGGGGAGTCCATAACTAGAGGGCATAGGTTTAAGGTGAGGGAAAAAGATTTAAAAAGGAACCTCAGGGGCAACTTTTGCAAGCAAAGGATGGTGTGTGTATGGAATGAGCTGTCAGAAGAAGTGGTGGAGACTGGTACAATTACAACATTTAAAAGGTATCTGAATGGTTACATGAATAGGAAGGGTTTAGAGGGATATGAGCCAAGTGCTGGCAAATGGGACTAGATTAATTTAGGATATCTGGTCGGTATGGGTGATTTGTGCTGAAGGATCTGTTTCTATGCTGTACATCTCTATAACTCTAACATACTGACAATTACAATGGGATTTGATTCTGGATCATTATTTAAAAATAACTGCAAAGCACCTGCAAAAACAAGAAAGCAGCAAGGCAAAGACAATGATGTCAGTGAACAAATGGCAATGAACAATATGCTGGAGAATGAAAGATCTCTACCCTAACTTATAGATTCTTCATTCTGAACTTTAAGTACCAATTTGGACTGATGAATGTTATGATTTATTATCCCCCATCTATAATGCAGTCTCTGGGAAGTAGAATTTACGAACATACTCTGTACCTCCTTTGAAATGAATGATGCTATCCCATTTACATCATCACATTCCAGTTTTCCTTCGAGAGGTCCAAAGAAAACACCTCTGGGAAGTGCCTTAGAAACACACCAGATACCCAGCTTTTGCTTCTGAATCTGGGAAGGCCCTGCTGCCAGACCAGGGGGGAGTGTGTAGAAGGCTCGGCAAGGTGACGCAAGGTCGACTGGTGTATCTTTTATAAAAGGTGGCAGGCCATGCACTGGACATGTATTTTCAAAGAGTTCCTGACATTCTTCACAGACTAAAGAAAAGGAAAAAAGAAACATTAAATTTTAAGTGTTGTGTAAAGTTTAAGACAAAAACCAAGATTAGTGCATAAAGCTCATCAAACTCAGTCTTGGTGCTAAAATGTCAAACGTAGCTAGCTGCTAAGACACTCTATACCGATACTTGACGATGCTGCTTTGAAAGACAAAGAATAATGAAAGCTGTGTAGTTTCCTGCCCACTAACTGATTACAGCACAACTTTGCGTATATAACACAAAGCTCCAAAATGGAACAAACATGGAGAACACTATTTTAAATCTACTGTGATCATTATCTTTTGCATAGCTCCAACTATTCAATGGCAGCATTGGTGAGGCTGTATACTGCTGCTGGATGATATCCTGGTTTCTTCTGCTCCATTTCCTCAACACAGTGAATGCTGAAAATAGCTAAGAAACTGCATTGTCAACACTCATTTCCATTTGTTTTGAGCGCTTTATGTAGTGCCTTGGGATGTTTCATTTGTGTTAAATGCATTAGAAGAATGCACAATATTGTTGTAGTAGAGCTCAAATCTTGTGACATAATGTTCATGTATGAGACATTCCATCACAGTTGCTTGATCACAGGCAAGAATGGGAACATTGGTTTATATTTCCTCTTTCCTCTTAACCTAGGGATACTGAGACATGCAATAGCAGTTTCAACTGTTGCCTTACCAGAGATCTACTAACTTCATACAAATTGTGAATTAGACACCATAATCCAAGTCAGTTATGACACAAGTGATAGCTTTTTAAAAAAAAAACACATACAAGCAGTTACTTACATAACTGCTGCTTGCGACCTGGTGGAATAAGGCCCTCTTCAGTTAGCCCTAGCTCCACACTTTCTTCATTTACTTGTGGCATTTTTTTGGGAACATACCTATAAAGGGGACTCCTGTTAGTTCAAAGCAAGTAAAATCAAACAGAACAAATCCTGCCTATATCATTCCCCCCCAGCCCCCCTCCCTGAATCCTGCCCTAATCATAATGACTCATATTTAGTGGATTCTAACTTCTGTCAAAGTTCAGCTCAAACCAAGCCCCCCTCATTAAATCACTGCAACGGATAAGAGTTAAACTGAGATTTTTTTTTAAGAGTGGAGGACATGTCTGCTTCCTGGGTGGAAAATATCATAGTCCAACACACCAAGCATCATCCCTTACCCCTCACTTCTCACACAGCACAAGTTACTAGAAACCTATTATTGAAAGCAAAGAGGCTGCATGATGGAATTACCCAGAGTATATATGTTGTTATATATGGTCAACTGGATCTCTTCATACAGGTACCAAAAACAAATGAGTGAAAAAGAGGACAGTCTAATTTTATTTATTATTTCACAGGAATGGATATCACTGACAATGTCAGCAAAATTGCACTCAGACTGAATGAACTTACTTTACAATTTAGTTTCTTGACTCAAAAGAAATCTGAGAAACTTAGTTCTAATCATGGATTTCAGTAATGTTCTACATGTAACATGTTAATACTGTGCTTACTTCAAATGCTATAAAATCCAACAGCAGTCTACACACACAGACCCTTATAAACACAAAGTCATATGTATGACACATAATGTGAATATTTCAATCTGATTCCCTTCAAATGCAGTCAGGCATTTAAACGTATAGGTGCAGTTTGCTATGGCCATCATTTGCAAGATGCAGTTAAAGCATACCAATACCCAAGAAGAAAGCTATGAATGTATCAGCTTAAAGACAATACGAGCTCCATATGGAATGCAGGGATGGACCCTCGAGTCAGTCACCAAGTCTCTTTACAAAGGAAAGAGGAAAATTGGTGAGTTGCAGCCACCAGGTACAGCATGCACAAAAAGATAGAGAATGCAAGACACCCGAAGTGGGAGACGTACATAAAGAGATAAAGAGTACAGAAGAAAATGTTCGGCATTAAAAGGGGGGGGGGGGGGGGATAAAACAAAACAAGGATAGAAGACAAATAATTTCGGAGAGTTACCCAAGGAAAAAATAGTTTTTAATTGTCTTCCAAGAGTAACACAGGAAGTCATTATTAAACATCGAATAGCTATTCAAATTCGACGGATATCCTATTAATCAAGATTAACATGGAGTCAATACACCAGTCTCGGTGAGAATGCAGTCCTGTTCCCCTCGGAACAACAGGTTCTTTATGTATCTGTTACTTGTTTTGCGGCCTGTGCCCCGCTGCTCGACCCGGACGATAGTTTGACGATCGCAGCTGGTCTTCCCCAACCTGACACTTCCCTCTTCCTCCCCCTCAGAGCGCGATCTGACCTGATTCGTTGTCAAAGGCGATAAAACTCCATCCCTAAACTGAATTTACCAACATCAGCAGCCAAACCGCCGCGGGACTTCATATTTGAACGGACGAGGTTGAACCGACCGTGCTGTGGTTCCCTGCAACAACACTGACACATAAAAAAACGTTCCGGCCCCAGACCACTTCTATCCCAAGAACTGACAAATGTGAAGTGCAGTGATCACCTGGAATTAGCATTGATACACACTTTCTGCTTTATATCCTTGCTCAGGTTTAAACCAAAATAAATAACGGCACCAGTTATAATGAGGACTGTTTGTCAGACAAATTATATCTTCATCATTTTCCACCCTAGAGGGTTTTGTTGCTAGTGACAGTTTTGCTTTTTTTAAAACGTCAGGGAAACTAATAAGCCACAAGGCCGGAATTTTGAATTTGTATTTATATTCCTGGATGTAAAGAAGAGTGCTTATATTAATAATCCGAGATGAAAACTTGGAATTGTGTTCTGAGTTGAAAAAACAGGTATGTTCAACATTCGTCTAGAAAGAAACACAATTTCCTTGAAATCTACCTGTTATAATCTCAGTACTGATCATTGAAGAAAACAGCTCCCTAACTATCAATCTTTCTCTATGTCAAAGTCTTTTAGAATTCTTAGCAGAAGAAGAATTGCTCCTTCTTTGATCCTGTATCTATTTTCAGTCTTTCTGAAGCCTTATCGCATCTTGCATTCTCATTTAGCACGTCAGCAAATGTAGACATGATTTGTACACTGCCACAACGCTAAAATGGCCTTAATATCAAAGTCACAAATGATGTCCTGTGTAACTGTGATCATGGACAACCATCCCTCCTTATTCATATTGACTTACCTCCAGCATTTATGTGATTGAACACATCATCACTCTCCAAGAGATAAAGACAGATTAAGTGGATGGATAACAAGATGGTAGATGGAGTGAAACTTTTGACTTTGGTAACAAGAATACAAAAGCAAATTACTTTTATAAGGTGTGAAACTTGTAAATGTTAATGGTAAATAGAACTTGGGTGTCTTTGTTCAAAGAACTCAAAAAGTGTGTATGCACATATAGAAAGTGAATGGCAAAGTGACCTCGATTGCATAAGGACTGGAGTACAAACGCAAAGAAATTTTGCTACAATTATCTCATGCTTTGGTGAAACCACAACTGGAGTACCATGTTCAGTTTTCATCTCAATATCTGAGGAAGATTATACTTGCACTGGAGATGGTACAACAAAGGTTCCCTGGATTGCTTTATGGGATGAGAGATTTGGCATATGGAGCGGCTGAGTAAATTGGACCTATACTGTCTAGAGTTTTGATGAATGAAAGTGGATCTCACTGAGACATTCAAATTTCATAATGTGCAATGAGAGGTTGTTTCCAATGGTTGGGGTATCCAGAACATGGGGACACAGTTTTATGATAAGGAGCTAATTTATTTAGGTTGAGATGAGGAGAAAATTATTCATTCAAAAACCTTTGAAACTCTCTACCCTAGAGGGTTATAGATACTCTATCATTGAACATATTTAAGGCAGAGATGAACAGTTTTTTTTCAGAGAATCAGGGGAAATGGGAGAGTGGCAGGAAAATAATGTTAAGGCATGATCGTACAGAATAACAGGCAGGTTCAAGAGGCTGTGTGGTCTACAATTGCTCCCATTTAAAATATGCTATTTGGAGGAGTTCAAAATGTAATTTCAGAAAGGTTAGGAAGGTTCAGATTCAGAAGGAAACAACACAGTAAGTACTGTGGAGAGGAATGGAAGTGGAAAATAGGGCAACATTTTGTCAGAACAGGGGGTCAATAGTAGGTGCACTAGGGTTAAGTTGTATCATGATCTCCCATGAATTGTTCCTGAAGAAGGTTCCTGAAGAAGGGCTCATGCCCGAAATGTCGATTCTCTTGCTCCTTGGATGCTGCCTGACCTGCTGTGCTTTTCCAGCAACACATTTTCAGCTCCCATGAATTGTCCCCAGTAACTGTAATAAATTATCTCTGGTGCCTCTCCTGCTTTTCCCAATGTTCCCTGACTTACCTTTTGTTTCCCTCTCACTGGTCTCCAGCTCTCTTCCAACCTCCTCTGGTGGTTCTCCTGAGACACATAACATCTTGTCACATAACATCTCCAGCAACGGAATTCTGAGGTTTGACTTTTTATCTGCTGTTGTTTTCATTGTTTGTTGAACACTTCTGAAATGTTTTTTGGCTATTTCACATAATTCGGTTAGTTTTTCTCAAAAACTTAGGTTGGAACTGTAGAGCTAGGCTTTAGTTTATACGTTTTTTTCTTTAACTAATTTAGGGAATCCTCCCAAGTCATACCTGTATATCAATCAAAAATGACTGAGTCCTGTGGACGGAAAACAGTAACAAAGTTGTTCCTTTATCCGAATCATTCAGCCATTCTTGACAATGAGCTCTAATCTTTACCTTTAAAGCTTGAAGCCACCTAAGAAGTCACAGAATCCTAATGGCACAAAAGGAGGCCAATTGGTCCATCGTGCCTGCACTCGCTCTTCAAATGAGCTTCACGATCTAGAGTCAACCTCCTGCTTTTTTCCCATATCCTTGCACACAACTTATATTCAAATAATCATCCAATGCCCTTTGAATGTCTCAATTGACCCTGCCTCCGACACACTTCCAGGCAATGTGTTCCATACCCTCACTACTCGCTGAATGAACAAGATTTGTCTCATATCACCTTTGCTTCACTTTCAAATCCTACTTTAAATCTATACTTTCTCATTCTTGATCGTTTACAAGCAGAAACAGTTCTTCCCTATCCACCTTATCCAGCACACTAAAGATTCTTAGACAGCACCTTCCAAAGCTGCAACCATTTCCATCTAGATGGACAAGAGCAGCAGATATATGGGAGAGACACCACCAGCAGATAGATCACCACCACCACCTCTCCAAGCCACTCACTATCATGACGTGGGAATATATTGCTGTTTCTTCACTGTTGCAGAAGCAAAATCCTGAAATTCCCTCTCTGTTGGCATTGTGGGTCAACCTACAGCAAGTAGACTGAAACAGTTCAAGAAGGCAGCTCACCACCACCTTTTCAAGGGCAAATAGAGACAGACAATAAATGCTGGCCCTGCCAGCAAGAGTCAAGTCCCACAAGTGAAGAAAAAGAATCATGATTTTGAAACCTCTCTATCAGATCTTCTCTTAGCCTTCTTCACTCCAAAGAGAATAGTCCCAACTTCTTCAATCTATCCTTATAACTGAAGTTTCTCATCCCTGGAACCATTCTTGTAAATCTCTTCTGAGCTCTTTCCATGTGTTTACATTCTTCCTAAATCATGACACCTTGAACTGAACACAACATTTCATCTGAAGTCTAACAAGGGTCTTAAACAAGTTCAACATCATCATTTTTCCAATTCTCTTTGAAAATATGGATAGTTTTTTTATATTTAGAATTTGTTGTCATGTGTACTTAAGTACAGGAGTACCGTGAAAAGTGCATAATGTCACCAAACATGGTGCCATCTTAGGTACCAAGGTACCTAGGTACAAAAAAAACGAGGTAAAATGTAGTAAGGGAAATGAGAGTTTTCTCATTAAAAAGTTAAGCATTATTTCATAGAACAGGTCCAAAACTAAAGAAATTAAGAAAGGATAAGCTGAAGACCTGAAATATTTTATTCCCAAGCTTGAATTATTTATTTGAATATTTGTGATATAATATTTGACCTTAATCTGATTGTATTTCTTTGACAATAATCCATACCCAATAAAAAAAGAACTCATTTTTCTGCTACAATTTTCAAGAACAAACAAAAAACCTCAATTAAGAGTCTAATAATGACCGTGAAACCATTGTCAATTGTTGGGGAAAAACCCATTCATCAATATCCTTGAAGGTAGGAAACTTCCATCCTTACCTGGTCTGACGTGCATGTGACTTCAGACCCATGGCAATATGGTTGGTTCCTAACTGCCCTCTGGGTAATTAGGGATGGGCAAAAAATGCTGGCCAAGTCAGTGACACCGTCACACTGTCAATGAATAAATAGCAAATGTATGGCATGCTAAACAAAATTTTATCATGCTTTCATGAAACCTTGATCAATAAAATTGTCCTAGTATTTTAGCCTGTGTTTTCCTAATACCCAGGTGACTTGAGATTGTGATTTCCTGACTCACTGGTAAAATACTGGCTAATCACTCTAACCATTTAATTCTTCCAAGATCCTGCTTTTATTTCTACTTTCAATCTATCTGCTAACTTTAACCAATGATTTAAAATAAGGCTGCATTTGGTGGTGCTGAGGAGTAAGTGTAGATGAACACTACTTTAAAATAATTCAGTTACATTTTCTAGTCCCAGAAAAGTCAAAAAAAAGTCAAAGATATTTTTAAATCCCAGTCTAGTTTCTGTTCCAGTCATACTTCTCAACAACTCATCCTGTTTTGTGCTTAGTTCTTCAAAATGCATGTTTCTTTAAAAGATTGGTGAATGTCTCTTAACTTCAACATGTCCCTATCCAGCCAAAAGCCCATATTTTGCTATGATTCTAGCTGATAGTAAAACTGGACAAATCCAACCACAGAGTGTTTGACTATAAGCTTAATTCTTTCCATTTCATTAGATTACTTAGTGTGGAAACAGGCCATTTGGCCCAACAAGTCCACACCGACCCTCCGAAGAGCAACCCACCCAGACCCATTCCCTGACATTTATCCCTTCATCTAACACTACGGGCAATTTTAGCATGGCCAATTCACCTAACCTGCACATTTTTGGACTGTGGGAGGAAACCGGAACACCTGGAGGAAACCCACACAGACACGGGGAGAATGTGCAAACTCCACACAGACAGTTGCCTGAGACAGGAAATGAACCCGGGTCTCTGGCACTGTGAGGCAGCAGTGCTAACCACTGTGCTACCGTGCCGCCCACTGTGGTGGCTAGTTATTGAACATAATCAAAACTGAGTACTTTTAACAAAAGAATGTAAGTTTATTACACAAAAACAGGGGGCTAAAGGTATGTACGTATATAAGACAACTTTTAAAGACCTATCAGAAAGAGCAGAATTAAAGAATTCAGTCTTTCCCCTAGCAATATCCCTTACAGACACTGAATCCCAGTGAGGTATCACTTCTATTCTTCACTTGAAGAATAACATTTTTTACTTGACTGAGAGATGTCACTTTTGAGTGAAGTGCAGGTAAAGCACTGCTTTCACCTGGAAGGTATGTTTGGGCCCGTGGGTACTGGGGAGGGAGGAAGTAAACAGGTAGGTTGCAGTAGAAGGGCTATGGGGCAGGGACAGGTGTTGGGAATGAAGGAGGAGTGGCCCAGGGTATCCCGGAAGGAATGGTCCTTGTGGAAGGCTGACAAGAGAGGGGTGTGGAATATGTGTTTAGTAGTGGCATCCTGCTGGAGGTATCAGAAATGGCGGCTAATGATCCTTTGGATGTGAACGCTAGTGGGATGGTAGGTGAGGACAATGGGGACTGTAACATTGTATCTCAATGTATCACTCTTCCTTCCTTGGTTCATTAAATAATAAAGGTAACATTCTCTTTCTTTAAAAAACATACATAACCTCATAATAGCCTAGTTGCAGGTGCAATTTAATATGGATTATTGCAAAGTGATGTAGATTGGGAAAAACAACATACAAAGGCAGTATAGCTAACTGTTACTATTTTGGGGGGAATTACTGTGGTGATTCAACAGAGGGACATGGAAGTGCGTAGAAAGAAATCATAGAAAGGAATGCCAGGGATCTCAACGCCAAGGTCCAATTCCACCTTCAGGAAACAAGGGCCCATAGAATCCACTACCAGTGACATGGAATTTCCAAGTTGGACAATCACACTTATTAGCAAGTGATTGCGGATGGTGTCGAAGGGAAGTGCATAGAGTATCGACTTCTACAAAACCAGAACTAAGTTACTAAATAGTTACAAGAAAATAAAACAGTTTGCCTGATTCAATAATACAGCTTTTTGCACATGTTTAGCACACATGACTTAGTGTAAAAGATGAAATGGCAGTCACAAGTGTAGAGAAAGAAACCCTGGAAAAGAATTTATAAAGCAGCAATAAAAAAAACCAAGAAAGACAAAAAGACAACATTTTAAAAAATAACAATCATCTGTAATTGAGATATAGGAATCAGCCAGAGGAAAATAGGTTCTGATCTTATTTTCTTGAGTGGATAGTTGTTGATTCTCAGATGAGCTGCTGGTCAGTGTTTCATAAATAGGAAGAAGAATGGGCCATTTAGTACCTCATTAGATCACAGCTCGTCTGTAATCCCTTCATACTTTTGCATTATAAAAATCGATCGTTCTCAGGTTTTGAAATTCCACTAACCTCAACAGCATTTTGGGATGAAGAGCTGAAGATTTTCACTAACACTCTGTGTGAAGAAGTGTTTTCTGACATCACCCTCAATGGCCTAGTTCTAAGTTTAAGTTTATGCCTCATTGATGTTGACTTCACCACTGGAGGAATTTTTATTTCTATCCGTCCTGTTAAGTTGTTGAATCATCTTCAACACATGAACCAAATAACTCTTGATCTTCTGTGCAAGTGGACAACACAGTAAACGCTTCATACATGAATGATTTGTGTGGACTGTTTTTTAAACAAGTGTGGCCTACCTAGTAGGAGCTTCACAAATAGATTGGCCATTTACAAGTCCTTCAAATATGATGGGCCACATGGGTAAATGCTTCGTGCATGAATGGGTCACATAATGTTTCATGGGTAGATGACAAATATAAAGTATTTTGAGATGTCTTGAGATAGTAGCAGGTACAATATAAACATAGGTTTTTTTTCATCATCCCATATAGGTCAAGCTGTGCTTTTGATGCTTCCTTTGTCCCCCCCAACCAGAACAATATCTTTTCTCCCCCTAGAGATTTCCTACTATTAAATTAATTGGTTTTGTATAATGTTTCTGCCTGTCATCAAATACAACTGTTTTTTTAAATACTCTTAGATTTTTCCTTCCCAGCATCTCCTATCTACTTGTACGCATCAACATCAATTTCTTACTTTTGCAAAGATCATTTAATGTAGAAAACATTCTAAGATGTTTAACAAGAACATTATCAATGAAAGTATTGCTAAATTTGAGCAGCAGAAGGAGTGATCGAGTTAAATAACCGAAAGGCCAGTTAATGTGTTTGGTTTTAAAGTGCATTTTAGAGCAAAAATAGTCAGAGAAGAAGAGGATTTTAAGAAAGAAATTCAGAACTTAGAGCCTGGGCAGTTGAACGCCTAGCCACCGATGGTAAAAAGCAATTTAAAAAGCCCAATAAGTTAACCAATGTAGACCATGTGGTCTGGGGACCCACACAGTATTGTTAGGACGTGACTTCTAGAGATTTGACCCAGCAGCAGTACAGGACTTGCAGCATAGTTCTAAGTCACAATGGTGCATGGCTTGGATGGAAACTTGCAGGTGTTGGTGTTCCCATACATATTGCTGCCTAGTCCTTCTATGTGGTCGTGGTTGTGCATTTAGAATATGCTATGAAAAGAGGTGGTGAGCAGCTGCAGTGCATAGAACTGCACATCATTAGACTGTGGGAGGAAACAGGAGCACCCAGAGGAAACCCATGCAGACAATTGCAAACTCCACATAGGTTGTCGCCCAAGGCTGGAATCTAACCCATGTCCCTGGCACTGTGAGGCAGCAGTGCTAATTAATGTGCTACATCTTGTACATGATTCAGACTGCTGTGATTGTGTGCTGTTGGTGGAGGGAGTGAATGTTTAAGATAGTAGATGGGATGCCAGTCAAGAACATTGCTTTCTCTGGATTGTGTTAAGCTCCTTGAGAATCATTGGAGTTGGAACCCAAACTAGACATCAGTGAGCAAGTTATCGCTGCCTCAGTGCCACTTCATTGCATTTTCAATGACACCTTCTATATCTTTGTTGATGATCAAGAGCAGATTAAGGAATGTAATTGGGGTTTGGTGTTGTCCTTTTTTAGTGGGCAGCAAATACCTGTATAACTTTCCATTCTCCTGGGTAGATTCCAGTGTTGTAAATGTATTTGAGCAGCTTAACCGGGGCCTAATGTTGGATCACAAATCTTCAGTACGGTCGGGATGTTGTGAAAGTCTTTTGCTATATTCAATGCCTTCAGCCATTTCTTGATATAGTTGAAGCAAACCGGCTGAAGGCTGGCATCTGTGATACTGGGGACTTCATGAGAGCGTTGAGATGGATCATGCACTCAACAATTGTGGCTGATGATGGTTGCAAGTGCACTGCTATGCTAGACTCCTCTGTCATTGAGGATAGGAATATTTGTGGAGTCTCCTCCTCTGGGTAGTTGTTTAACTGTCCACCAGCATTCATAACTGGATATAGCAGGTCTACAGATCTTTTATCTAATCTGTTGCTTGTGGGATTGCTTAGCTCTGTTCACTACTAGCATCTTATACTCTTTGATATGTATGTTTAGCTTCACAATTTACCACCTCAATTTTAGATATGCCTATTGCTGCTCTTGACATGTTCTGCTGCAGTCCACGTTGAACCAGGCTTGATTATAATGGTAGAGTGAGTTGAGTCATGAGGTAACAGGTTGCGGTTGAATACAATTTTATTACTGCTGATGGACCACAGTGTTATAGGTGTCCACTTTCAAGCTGTTAGATCTGTTCTGAATTTACTCTATTCGGTACAGTGGTGGTGCCACACAATACATATCCAGTGTAAAGATGAGACTTTGTCTCTGCAAGGATTATGCAATAGTTACTCCTACCAATACAGTCACAGACAGATCAAGCTGCCAAAGAATGCAAGATAAAGTAGCCTTCAATGGTTCCTTTTACCTTGTGGTGAGGGGTGTGAAATATCATTGAGAGTGGATAGCTTTGAAGCAATTTTAGTGTTAGCTGGGTTTATCACTGTGGCACTGAAGCCACAGTCTCATTTTTTATGATCTTATTTACGGGTAAAATACAGGGATGTAGATGTGAGGATTGCTGAATCAGCTATGAGCTTAATGAATGGTGCAACAGGCTTGTGAGGCTGAACAGCCCACTCCTGTTCCTATTTCTTCTGGTCTTACCTGCTATTGCACCTTCAAGACCCGGTTAGATAATGGTAGACAATTAAACTAATGGGAGCAAGAGGGATTACGAATATCTATTTCCTAAAGATCTGACAGTCTGCAGTGCAGTTATTCTTTCTAATGCAGGTTTCTTGCTTACATTAATAAAGAGTCCCAGTTCTTTATTCACTATTATTATCATCCCAAAGTTCCAGGGACATTAATGTCTCTCTCTCTCTCTACTGTGAAGACCACCATAAAGTAAATACAAGTCTGCATTTTATTTATTTTTATTTGCTTTAGTCACATTGGATTTTAAAGAGCCTGCATTACTCTTCACTGCACTTTTCTCTTTTAGATAGTTTTAAAGACATTTTCTACTAGATATTCTCTGCAAGTGCTTTATCATATTCTGTTTTTGCAATTCTTAGAATTATTTGATTTCCTTTTCTGTTGTTTCTATTTCTTCCAATTTCTTTGATCATGTTCTCTTTACTTGTCCTGCCACCTTCCATGATCTCTGCATATATACATCCAGGTCCCACTGCTCTTGCATCCCCTTTAGAATTGTACTCTCTAATTTTATATTATCTTTCAGTGTTCTTCCTACCAAAATGCATTACCTTACACTTCTCTGAATTGAACCTTACCTGTGACATCTATCCACTCCACCAAGTTGTCAATGCCTTTTGGAGTTCCACACTGTCTACTCACAGTTTACAATTTTTCCACGTTTTACTGTCCTATGTAAGCATGGAAATTGACCCCTAACACCACTTCCTCCACACCAAAAAATATCCATGGACCATTACTCTCTGTTTTTTGTCACTTAGCCAATCTGTCCCTCTTATACCATGACCTACAATGTTTCTCACAAGTCTGTTGTGAGGCACTGTATCAAATGCTTTTTAGAAATCCATGTACTGTATATCATGTCAAAAGCATTACCCTACTGCACCCTTTCATTGCTTCTTCAAAAAACTCCAGCAAGTAAGTTAAACACTGTTTCCACTTTAGCCCCTTTTTCTCATTTCAATTTTTTTTTCTGAATTCATTATGTAGTTTCAAACTAAAAGTGCACATACCTTATCCAAGAATCAGAGTGTTCACAGCACAGAACAAACCTATTTTCTGTTGTTTCTGTGCTGGCTCCCTGAAGGAGCAATTTAAAGTACCACTCTCCTATCTTTTCCTAATTTCACTAACATTCTCCCTTTTCAGTTAATAATCCAATTACCTTGTGAATACCTCAATTGAATGCCTCTACTACAACCTCAGACATGGCAATCAGATCCTAACAATTCACTGTGTGAAAACCTTTTCCCTCATGCCCCCATTGCTTCTTTTGCCAATTACCTCAAATCCGTGTTCTCTTTTTCATGATCCTTCTGCCGATAGGAACAGTTTCTCCCAGTGTCCAGATCCCTCATGATTTTGAATACCTGACAAATCTCTCAATATTCTATTCTTAAGGAAAACAGTCTCAACTTTTCCAAACTATCTATAAAACTGAAGTTCCTCATCCTTAGAATTATTCTCATGAATCTTTTCTACGCTCTTGCTGGTAATCTCATACTCTTAATAAAGTTTGATGCCCAGATGTGGATGTAATACTCTTGTTGAGGCTGACCAGTGTTTTGGACAAGTTCAACATCAGTTTCTAGCTTTTCTATGTTATACCCCATGAGTGAAGTAGGTAAAAACAATGGCTGCAGATGCTGGAAACCAGATTCTGGATTAGTGGTGCTGGAAAAGCACAGCAGTTCAGGCAGCATCCGAGGAGCAGTAAAATCGACGTTTCGAGCAAAAGCCCTTCATCAGGATTCCTGATGAAGGGCTTTTGCCCAAAACGTTGATTTTACTGCTCCTCGGATGCTGCCTGAACTGTTGTGCTTTTCCAGCACCACTAATCCAGAATCCCATGAGTGAAGTCTAGGATGCTGTGTGCTTTATTAATTATGTTCTTCATGTAGTCCTACATTCAATGAAATCGCAATGCAATTTTCCAGTCGTCTAGCAACTTCCTGTATGTCTTAAGAAGACTATAAGACTGGGGCTGGTGTGTCTGCAATTACCTTAACCTTTTTCTGTCCTAATGCTTTATCAACTTTAAGTATTTAACCAATATTCCCTTAACATTTTTAAACTTTTCAATGTTTCAACTACTTTCTTTTAACTGTGATCCAGCCACATCTTATTTGGTAAAGATAAATAGAGTCATACAGTATGCAAACTGACTCTTTGGCCCACTCCTCCATGTTGACCAGGTTTCCTAAACTGAAGTCGTCCCATTTGTCCACTTTTGGCCCATAACCCTCTAAACCTTTCCTATCCATGTACCCATTCAATGTATTTTAAATGTTGTAACTCTACCTGCATCTACTAGTTCCTCTGGCAGCTCATTCCATGTATGCACCCACCCTCTGTATGAAAGATTTGCCTCATGGGTCCCATTTAAATCTTTCCCCTCTCACCTTAAACCCATGCCCTCTAGTTTTAGACTCCCCTACCCTGTGGAAAAAACCTTGGATATTCACCTTATCTATCTCCCTCATGATTGTATAAACCTCTACAAGGTCACCCCTCAGCTTCCTATGGTCCAGGAAAGAAAAGTCCCAGCCTATCCATATAATGCAAACCCTAAGTCATGGTAACATCACTGTAAATCCTTTTTGCATCCTTTCCAGTTGAATGATGTCAGAAGTAACACAACACCAAGTTATAGTCCAACAGGTTTATTTGAAATCATATGCTTTCAGGGAGCTGATAAAGGAGCAGTGTTCCAAAAATGTGTGATTTTAAATAAACCTGTTGGATTATAACCTGGTGTCATGTGACTTCAGACTTGGTCCATCCCAGTCCGACACCTGCACCTCCACATCAGTTTAATAACATCCTTCCTATAGCAAGGTGACCAGAGTTGTATGCAGTATACCAATTGTGGCTTTACCAATGTCTTGTACAGCCATAACATAACATGACTCTGACCTCCAACATCTGCAGTCCTCACTTCCCCCCTCTTCAAAAAACTCAAACAAGCTGTTGAGACATACCCCCTCTTCTGTTGCCTCCCCTCTATCCTTTCTGTAGCATCTTTATCCCAGAACATTGAGCTGCTAGTCTTGTCCCTCCTGCAACAATGTTTCTTTAACAGCTTTAATATCTCAATCTCATGTTCCCATTCATGCCCAGAGTTCATCAGCCTTATTTTACCTCTTGCATTGAAATAAATGCATTAAATTAATCAGTCATCCCTTGTTCTCTGCCAGGCACTTGCCTGACTTGTCAATTTAACTTGCTCTCTTTAACTTCTATACCAGCCTCATTGCTCTCTCTTATCTCACTACTGCTTCGGGTGCCAGTTCCCCCCAGACTAATTTAAACCCCCCCAATAGTTCCAGCAAATCTCCCTGCCAGGATATTAGTCTCCCTAGAGTTCAGATGCAACCTGTCCCACTTGCACAGCAGAGATCCAAATTATCCAAAAATGTTGAATCCCCCCACCAGCTCCTCAGCCACACATTCATCTGCCCTACCCTCCTATTCCTACTCTTGCTAACAAGTGGCACTGGGAGAAATACAGAGATTACTATCCTTGAGGTCCTGTTTTTCAACCTCCTACCTAATTCCCGACATTCATTCTGCAGGGCCTCATCCCTTTTTCTATCTATGTCATTGGTACTGTGTACAATGACCTCCAGCTGTTCATGCTCCCTTTGAGAATTTGCTGCAACTGCTCTGAGATGCCATTGACCCTGGCACCAGGAGGCAACACACCATCCTGAAGTCTCGCTTGCAGCCACAGAAACGCCTGTCTGTGTCCCTGAATAGAGAGTCTCCAATCACAATTGCATGCTTTGACTTTACCATTCCCTGCTTTATAGCAGAGCCAGTCATGGTGCTGAAGACCTGACTGCTGCTGCTATTTTTCCCTGAGAAGGCATCCTGCCCCCAACAGTATCCAAAATGGTAGTCTTGATGGAGAGGGCAAAGATTCAAGTACGTACAGGCATAAATCTCCTTTTCTAAAAATTAGGTCTAAATCATCTCTTACCACCCTTTTACTATTTACATCATGATAGAAGGTTTTTGGATTCCATTTTATGTTAGCCACCAGTCTCTTTTCATAATTGCTCTTTGCTTCTCATTTTTACTTTTTCAAGTCTCCTCCAAATTTTTATGTATTGTATTATTTACTTGTCATCTCTCCTAAGCACACATTCTTTTCTACAACTTAATCTCTATATTTTTAACCATCAACCTTTAATTTCAACTTAGGTCAAATCCATTCTGACCTCATTGAAGTTTCAATCAGTTAATTATTTTTAGTCTGGAATTGTTCCTTGTCCTTTTCCACAGAACCCCTAAAACCTTATGATAATCACTATCCTCTACTTGATTGACTTAGCCCACCTCATCTGCAAGAACCAAATCTAGCAATACCTCTTTTCTAATTTGACTGAAAATATTCCTGAACCTACTCCAGGAACACTTGCCCTTTTCTGTCCTTTACTAATATCCCAGGCTATATTTGGATAACTAAAGTTTCCCATTATTATCACTCCATAGTTCTTGTACCTCTAAATTCCTTGGAAACTTATTCCTCTACAATCTTTCCCCTAGTTGATGTCTTATAAACTACACTGAGCAATGCAAATGAACTCTTTTTGTTCCTCAATTCTGTAGTCATATATATTTTGTCCTTGGCCCCTCTGGTTCACCTTAGTAAATACTGCCAGCTCCCTCTTCATTTTTCATAACTCTCCTGGATAGCATGTATCCTAACATCCTATGCTTCTTTGAGCTATGTCTCTGTTATAGACACACAACCGACTTTCCAATAGGCAATCTGTTCATGTAACCCACCAATCATACTTACCAAACTCTCCGCATTCACATTGTAGCCCTGATTTAGATTTTATTACTTTCTCTCTTAGTCCAAACCCACATAATAACTTACCATTTCCAGCTCTAGTAGTGTCTCTTCCAGTATTCTGCACACCCTGTTATTCCACTCTGCTATTTTCTCCTGGTTCTCATACCTTGACAAGTTAATGCTATTAGGGAGAGTTTGCACTATCACATTGCCTGGAGAAGGAAAAGAAAAAGTAACATTTGGAAATAACAGAACTTATCTGATGGTAATTTGTATATCTTAATGTGGAACTCCAGTTTGGACCAGTACTATAATTTCCAAGTTTTACTGGTTTATCGTCTCACCCCGGAATGAAGTCAGTGGTCATTGCAGTGGCTCAGGAAGCTAGAGCAGAAAAGGACATCAGATTCCTTTCCCTTCAGGATATTAGTGAATCAGCTGGATTCTTACGACAATTGACAGTGGTCACAAGGTCACCAATAGGCAAATTTTCTATTCCAGACTTTTTTTTAGTTCAAATTCCACTATCTGCCATGGTAGGACTTGAATGTATGTCCTCAGAACAATGGCATAGGGCTCTGGATTGCTCGTCCATTGATGTACCATTAAATCACCAACTCCCCACTAATAGGGATACTAATAATTCTAACAACTATTAAATAAGATGAATAATCACTTTTCTGATGGTACTAATGAAGAAAATTATTGTGTTCAGGTACAGAATTTGCAGTCTTTGCATAATTTCCCCAAAGAGGTGGACAAATAGAGGCTCACTGAATGTTTTGTCCAAAATCTAATGCTTTCAACAATACTCTTTTTACAGTGAAATGTCAAGTGAAATTTTGTGTACAAACCACAGAATGGCACTTCAACCCAAGATTTTCTGATAGGTAAAAGACCTTGCATGTCCTTTTCCCAGATTCAAATGGTTACCCATGAGTGACAAGGGCCACAATGTAGCTACCGAGATGAAAAGTAAGTAACCACAAGATCATAAGTTGAGATTGAGCAACAGTGGCTGAGAACTCGTCACAGTTGAGTATGCAAAAGGAGGAAACCACTTTCAGTGTGTTCAAGAAACATGAAAAATTAGCAAAGATTGAACTTTCAGATTGAGTGCAGCAGCAGAGTGATTGTCGAGATTCAGAGGTCTCTGGAGCATTGTGAATGAAATCTCAAGAACATCAGTAAATGGGACTTTACAACCACTTAGTGAGTAAACAGATATTGGAAGCCTGCTGTGTGTAGAGTTGACTGTTAGGAGTACAAGAACTATTGATTGGGTGCTTCCAAATGTTTGAAAGCGGGTGACCGAGGATACATGATGAATGGATAACAATAGGAAGAGTAACCAAGTACTCAGACTTGGCATGTGAATTGGAAATGTTCAGCTTTAACTGCAGCAATGTGGTAGGCCTGAACTGGTACTCCTGGAATGGACTGTGATGCCGGGGTGTTATTGGCCTCTGAACCCATTGTGGAAATCCCCCACCAATCCCGACTTTGAGCAGAGCACAAGATGATAAACTCTGTTTTTACTTATATATTAATTTCAGTCTTACATCTTAATATCTTCTGTCGATCAAAATGGCACAGGAGCATGGCAACATATTATACTTTTCACTGTGTTTATTTGTTAAATACAAGTGACAATAAATCATTCAATTCAAATCAGTTGAATTCCATGTGTTATACACTGTGGCAGGTAGAAGTGGGAAAGACAATGACTGGGAAGCCAAGGTTTTTGAGGAATGGCAGTGAGTGTGAGGCTATGATTATGAGAAGTTGAGGAACAGAATAGTGAGCGCAATTTCATTATCATTAGGACTATGGGAGCAAATACTGGAAGCCTATGATATTAAAGGTAGGCAGAGCAGACGGCTAAAGGACAATTTAACTGATAAACATGGTTACAACATAATCTACTTATTGTATTCAATAAAATTTTGACTCGCAATCTCTTTAAACAGCAGTTCTTTGTGGAAACTCAACTCCAAAAATAACTAACTTATATAGCACCTTTAATATAATAAGGGTAATTCAGACTGATTATCAACTAAAATCAAACCAAGTAAGGAGATAACAGGAGAGATGACCCAAAGCATGACCTAAGCAGTGTCTTAAAAGACACAATGCCAGATTTTAGTCCAACAGCTTTATTTGGAAGCACAAGCTTTTGAAGCACTGCGTCTTCATCAGGTGATTGTGAAACAGGACCATTAGACATAATTTATAGCAAAAGATTACAGTCTCATGCAGAACCTGCAAGCAGTCAATCCATGTAACATTCTGTAAATTCCACTTTGGAAAGAGAACTAGTCTGACTCAAGATTGATATACAGACAGACTCTAACCTCACAATTTTAAGGCATTGTCTGAGCTGAGATGTACTTATCTTGAGAATGTGACTTAAAAGAAGTCCTGGAATTTACATATTAAAGAACTGAAACCAGCAAACCCATTCTAAAAGATGAAAGACTTAACAATCCAGGTTTGTTCAATATACCATTTCAGCTGCATGAGACTGTAATCTTTTGTTATAAATTCTGTGTCTTACGGTCCTGCTTCACAACCACCTGATGAAGAAGCAGCGCTTAGAAAGCTAGTGCTTCGAAATAAACCTGTTGGACTATAACCTGGTGTTGTGATTTTTAACTTTGTCCACTCTAATTCCAAATCATGTCTTTAAGGAGGAAGAAGAAATAGAGGATAATGGAGTGATTTCCAATCCCTGGGGCCTAGGTAGTTAAAGGCACAGCTGCTATTGGTTGAGTAACAAACAATTAGGGATACCGAAGATGATTACACAGGGAGACTCTTGATACATTTGAAAGCTAGGATGAGACTTTGTTTTTAAAATTACACTGTTGGAGCAGGAAACAATATAATACGAGGGTGAGAAGTAAATGGGACTTGGCACAGTTAAGAAACAGAAACTAAGTTTTGGATAAGATCAAGATTACAAAGATTAAATGGTGTCAAGGTTTACCAGGAATGCATTGAAATAGTCAACTCTGAAAGTAACAATGGCATGTGTGAAAGTTTCAGTAGCTGATGAGCTGAGACAGGGTAAAGTTGGGCAGAAGTAAGTGGCCTTGGTCATGGAACATATTGTGATCAAAAGCTTAACTCAGCATCTAATATGACCACAGGTGCTGAGCAATATCATTCAGCATCAACCAGTTGTTAAAAAGAAGGCATAGTTATTGGAATGGAATGAGTTTCTTGTAGTTATTGTATGTTTTTGTCGTACTTGTGTGTTTTATCTGTCATAAACTGTCATTAAATTCAACATACTTATGTTTACACAATATTCCAGGTATGCTCTCACCAAGGCCCTGCACAATTGCAGCAAGATATCCTAGATCCTGCACTCAAATCCTCTCATTATGAAGGCTAACCTACCACTGCCATCTTCACCATCTGCTGACTTGCATGCTTACTTTCAGCAACTGGTTGCACTTACGCCTTTATCAATCTATCACCATTCAGATAATAAACTGCCTTCCTGTTTTTGTGACCAAAGCTTTCATTTGTCCACATTATATGTCATCTGTCACGCATTTGCCCAGTTATTCAACTTGTGCTTTTCTTAGTACATAGATCTAACCTTCAACAATATGTTGTGGTTCTGTTCGCCGAGCTGGGAATTTGTGTTGCAGACGTTTCGTCCCCTGTCTAGGTGACATCCTCAGTGCTTGGGAGCCTCCTGTGAAGCGCTTCTGTGTTGTTTCCTCCGGCATTTATGGTGGTTTGTCTCTGCCGCTTCTGGTTGCCAGTTCCAGCTGTCCGCTGCAGTGGCCGGTATATTGGGTCCAGGTCGATGTGTTTGTTGATAGAATCTGTGGATCCTCTAGGAATTCCCTGGCTGTTCTCTGTTTGGCTTGTCCTATAATAGTAGTGTTGTCCCAGTCGAACTCATGTTGCTTGTCATCTGCGTGTGTGGCTACTAAGGATAGCTGGTCGTGTCGTTTCGTGGCTTGTTGATGTTCATGATACGGATCGTTAGCTGTCTTCCTGTTTGTCCTATGTTGTGTTTTGTGCAGTTCTTGCATGGAATTTTGTACATTACGTTGGTTTTGCTCATGCTGAGTATCGGGTCCTTTGTCCTGGTGAGTTGTTGTCTGAGAGTGACTGTTGGTTTGTGTGCTGTTATGAGTCCGAGTGGTCGTAGTAGTCTGGCTGTCAGTTCAGAAGTATTCTTGATGTATGGTAACGTGGCTAGTCCTTTGGGTTGTGGCATGTTCTCATTCCGTTGTCTTTCCCTTAGGCATCTGTTGATGAAATTGCGGGGTTATCTGTTTTTGGCGAATACATTGTAGAGGTGTTCTTCTTCCTCTTTTTGCAGTTCAGGTGTGCTGCAGTGTGTTGTGGCCCTTTTGGCACTCATCTACAGATTCTATCAACAAACACATCGACCTGGACCCAATATACCGGCCACTGCAGCGGACAGCTGGAACTGACAACCGGAAGTGGCAGAGACAAACCACTATAAATGCTGGAGGAAACAACACAGAAGCGCTTCACAGGAGGCTCCCAAGCACTGAGGATGTCATCTAGACAGGGGACGAAACGTCTGCAACACAAATTCCCAGCTCGGCGAACAGAACCACAACGACGAGCACCCAAGCTACAAATCTTCCCACAAAATTTGAACTTCAACAATATTTTAAATCCGGACTCTCTTTGCTCATTAAGGAAAGCTCAAGACATTTATTGAATTTTCAGCATCCACACAGTCCTTGCTGATTCATTGTGGCATAAGTTCATGAACAAGTCTCCCAGGTATGAGATGTTTTGTTCAAAAATACCAGATGCCAATTTGCTTACTTTCCTGGTTTAGCTTCTCATTTCGCATTACAAGACCAATCTGGCTATCTTAAGGAAGTCAAAAGGCACCAATCACACGTCCGATAACCCACATCCTCCAATTGAACAGAAACAAAAAGAATCAGCAAAATTGTGCCCAGACAGACAGGATGTTTTAGGATTTAAGAACATAGAACATAGAACATAGAACATAACAGCGCAGTACAGGCCCTTCGGCCCTCGATGTTGCGCCGATCAAAGCCCACCTAACCTACACTAACCCACTATCCTCCATATACCTATCCAATGCCCGCTTAAATACCCATAAAGAGGGAGAGTCCACCACTGCTACTGGCAGGGCATTCCATGAACTTACGACTCGCTGAGTGAAGAACCTACCCCTAACATCAGTCCTATATCTACCCCCCCTTAATTTAAAGCTATGCCCCCTTGTAATAGCTGACTCCATACGTGGAAAAAGGTTCTCACTGTCAACCCTATCTAACCCCCTAATCATCTTGTACACCTCTATCAAGTCACCCCTAAACCTTCTTTTCTCCAATGAAAACAACCCCAAGTGCCTCAGCCTTTCCTCATAGGATCTTCCTACCATACCAGGCAACATCCTGGTAAACTTCCTCTGCACCCGTTCCAGTGCCTCCACATCCTTCCTATAGTATGGCGACCAAAACTGCACACAATATTCCAGATGCGGCCGCACCAGAGTCTTATACAACTGCAGTATGACCTCAGGACTCCGGAACTCAATTCCTCTACCAATAAAAGCCAGTACGCCATATGCCTTCTTCACTGCACTATTTACCTGGGTGGCAACTTTCAGAGATCTGTGTACATGGACACCAAGATCCCTCTGCTCTTCCACACTACCAAGTATCCGACCATTAGCCCAGTACCCCATCTTTTTATTACTCTTACCAAAGTGAATCACCTCACACTTAGCTACATTGAACTCCATTTGCCACCTTTCTGCCCAGCTCTGCAGCTTCTCTATATCCCGCTGTAACCTGCCACATCCTTCCTCACTGTCTACAACTCCTCCGACTTTCGTATCATCCGCAAACTTGCTCACCCAACCTTCTAACCCTTCCTCCAAGTCATTTATAAAAATGACAAACAGCAATGGTCCCAAAACAGATCCTTGCGGAACACCGCTAGTGACGGCACTCCAAGATGAACCTTTGCCATCAACTACTACCCTCTGTCTTCTTCCAGCCAGCCAATTCCTAATCCAAACCTCCAACTCACCCTCAATGCCATATCTCTGTATTTTCTGCAGTAGCCTACCATGGGGGACCTTATCAAACGCCTTACTAAAATCCATATATACCACATCTACCGCTTTCCCCTCATCTACCTCCTTAGCCACCTTCTCAAAGAATTCAATAAGGTTTGTGAGACACGACCTGCCCTTCACAAAACCATACTGACTATCCTTGATCACATTATTCTTATCCAGATGTGCATAAATCCTATCCCTTACAATTCTCTCTAAGACTTTGCCCACAACAGAAGTGAGACTCACTGGCCTATAGTTACTAGGATTGTCCCCTTCTTGAACAAGGGAACCACGTTTGCTAGCCTCCAGTCCTCTGGCACTACTCCTGTAGACAAAGAGGACACAAAAATCAAGGCCAATGGCTCTGCAATCTCCTCCCTTGCGTCCCAGAGAATCCTAGGATAAATGCCATCAGGCCCAGGGGACTTATCTATTTTCACCCTTGCCAGAATTTCCAACACCTCTTCTCTACATATCTCAAAGCCATCCATTCTACTTATTCGTGCCTCAGTATTCATATCGACAACAATGTCCTGTTCCTGAGTGAATACTGACGAAAAGTATTCATTCAGTGCCTCCCCAATCTCTTCAGCCTCCACACGCAACTTCCCATTACTATCCTTGATTGGACCTATTCCTACCCTAGTCATTCTTTTATTCCTAACATACCTATAGAAAGCCTTAGGGTTTTCCCTAATCCTACCAACTAAGGACCTTTCATGTCCCCTCCTTGCTGCTCTTAGCTCTCTCTTCAGGTCCTTCCGGGCTACCTTATAACTCTCAATCGCCCCTATTGAACCTTCACGCCTCATCTTTACAAAGGCCGCCCTCTTCCATTTAACAAGGGATTCCAATTCCTTATTAAACCACGGCTCCCTCACACGACCCTTTCCTCCCTGCCTGATAGGTACGCACTTATCAAGGACACTCAATAGTTGCTCCTTGAACAAGTTCCTCATATCAATTACGCTCTTGCCTTGGAATCTACTTTTCCAATCCACACATCCTAAGTCATGCCTCAACGCATCATAATTTCCCTGCCCCCAGCTATAACTCTTGCCCTGTAGTACACAGTTATCCCTCTCCATCACTAGAGTAAAAATCACCGAATTGTGGTCACTGTCCCCAAAGTGCTCACCTACCTCTAGTTCTAATACCTGGCCTGGTTCGTTACCCAGAACCAAATCCAGTATGGCCTCACCTCTTGTTGGCTTATCTACATATTGTGTCAGGAAACTCTCCTGCACACATTGCACAAACACTGACCCATCTAACGAACTTGAGCTATAGCTTTCCCAATCAATATCAGGAAAGTTAAAGTCTCCCATAACAATCACCCTATTACTGTCACTCTTCTCCTGAATCATCTTCGCAATCCTTTCTTCAACGATTCTAGGACTATTAGGAGGCCTGTAAAAGACTCCTAACAGGGTGACCTCACCTCTCCTATTCCTAACCTCAACCCAAACTACCTCAGATGGCAAATCTTCGTCCATCTTCCTTTCCACCGCTGTAATACTATCTTTGACAAGCAAAGCCACACCCCCCCCTCTTTTACCCCCACCTCTGACCCTACTAAAACATTTAAACCCTGGAACCTGCAACAGCCAATCCTGTCCCTGATCTAGCCATGTCTCCGTAATAGCCACAACATCAAAGTCCCAGGTACCAACCCACGCTGCAAGTTCACCTACCTTATTTCGTATACTTCTGGCATTAAAGTATACACACTTCAAGCCACTCTTCTGTTTACAGGCACCCTCCTTTAAGATTGATGCCATATTCCTGACCTCCCTACACTCCAGGTCCTGCACCCTAAAGCTACAGTCTGGGTTCCCATGCCCCTGCAGAGTTAGTTTAAACCCCCCCCAAGAGCACTAGCAAACCTCCCCCCAAGGATACTGGCCCCTCAGGTTCAGGTCCAGACCATCCTGTTTATAGAGGTCCCACCTTCCCCAGAAAGAACCCCAGTTATCCAAGTAACTAAATCCCTCCCTCCTGCACCATCCCTGTAGCCACGTATTTAACTGTTCTCTCTCCCTATTCCTCGACTCTCTATCACGTGGCACGGGTAACAAACCAGAGACAACAACTCTGTTCGTTCTAACTCTGAGCTTCCAACCTAGCTCCCTAAAAGCCTGTCTAACATCCTCAGCACTCCTCCTACCTATGTCATTGGTGCCAATATGGACCACGACTTCAGGCTGCTCCCCCTCCCCCTTAAGGACCCAGAAAACACGATCAGAGACATCACGTACCCTTGCACCTGGGAGGCAACATACCAAACGTGAGTCTCTCTCGTTCCCAAAAAACCGCCTATCTGTGCCCCGAACTATCGAGTCCCCAATTATTATTGCTCTGCTCTTCTCCACCCTTCCCTTCTGAGTAACGGGGACAGGCTCCGTGCCAGAGGCCTGAGCCCCGTCACTTACCCCTGGTAAGTCGTCCCCCCCACAAGTATCCAAAACGGTATACTTGTTCTTGAGGGGAACGACCGCAGGGGGTCCCTGCACTGGCTGCTTCCTCCCAGTCCCCCTCACTGTCACCCATCTATCTGCCATCTTTGGAGTTACTACTTCCCTATAGCTCCGATCTATGACCCCCTCTGCCTCCCGAATGTTCCGAAGTTCATCCAACTCCAGCTCCAGTTCCCTAACACGGTCTTGGAGGAGCTGGAGATGGGTGCACTTCCTGCAAGTGTAATCAGCAGCGACGTCCATGGCATCCCTCACCTCAAACATGTTGCAGGAGGATTAAGCTTTAATCATTCATAACTACGGGGTCAAAGTCACAATCGATCCAAAAGTAATTAGCAAAAGCTTAATCATAAAACAAAACAAGTCATTAACCTGAGTATATGCATACACAGGTAAGATTTATTTACAAGCCTACGAAGATGATAAGTGGAATGGACAGTAAATGGGAGACTGTGACCTTGAGCAGCAACCCGTTAACAGCCCAAAGCAAGAACATGCCCAGTTATCTGGGTGTGCGATGTTAGTTGTGACGGTTAGCAGTACAAAACGGGGCCAGATGGACTCAGCGTGGTGGAGACAGCCTGAGACCGTTAGCAGCACAAGGCCACCGGCTGACAGTGACTATTAGCAGCACGGGGCAAAGGGATTAACCACAACCGTGAGCAGCTCCAAGGTGGGCCATGATAACGACACCCATTAGCAATAGTGACCACAGCGGTACTGTCAGCAGTACATGGTGAAAACAGCAGGATGGATGGGGGAACCAGCCCGCCAACATCACCAGCGAGGCCAGGTGATGTGTGTGCTTGAATACTGTTGGCAGGCAGGTGGGGGTTGGGGTATCCTTTAATAGTTGTGGTTGGATTAGTCAGTAAGCGGGTGGGGGTCACTCATCATGGGGAAAGATGGTCCTGAGTCCAGGGTGAAGTTATAACCGTTAGTATAGGGGACACTTTTGTTGGCGGGGGGTTGATAGCCCGTGACCGTTGGGGGCGGGAAAGGTGACAGCCCGTGACCGTTGGGGGGGAGGGGAGGGAGGTTGACAGCCAGTGACCGTTGGGGGGCGGGAAAGGTGACAGCCCGTGACCGTGGGGGGGGTAACACCCTGAGAACGTTGAGGGTTGGAAAAATTACAGCTTGTGACCGTTGCGGTAGGAGAAGGCGAAGATCCCCCTGACCTTTGGTGACCCTGGAGTTGGGAGAAGATCCCCTGTTTTTATTTAATTGGGTGGGCGTGGTGAGGCCGTGACCGTTTGGTGGTTCGGTACGGTACGGTTCGGTTCGGTAGAGTTGTGGTGGTGCGGATCTCACTGTGTGTGTCTGTGGTGGGGAGGTTGCCGCAGCCCCGGGACCTGCAGGCTCCGTGTGTCATGCAGCAGTCCCAAGACAAACCGTGGTGACACATTAAACCAGATCGCCGAACAACAAAACCAAATTACATCGGGATCATTTCAAAGTAAGGCGGATTACCTTATGAAATACATTTTAAAATGAAAACTTAATTTTACCACGTTTCACACATATATTCTAAATCAATTTTGGGAGGGGGGGAAATAATTTCGAATACATTCTCTAATTTACTTCTACGTGTTCTGTCAGGTAATTAAACTCCTCGCTTTCTGCCCTGCGGCTCGCCCGTTCCCTTTCAATTGCCTGCCGCCAAACTTTTTGTGTGGTTTGCGCCGATCAGAGGTTGTCTGAGGGTCTCGTCTCCTTTCTTCCGCTTCAACTTTTACATGTCATTTCCTGCAACATGGTGGTCAAGGCAAAGAGACGAGCGAGACTCCCCAAAAAATATATTCCCAACATCAGCAAACAACTTCTTCCTCGCCTCTGACTCGTGAAACCTGCAGCTGCAAGCAGCCAAAAGCAACGACGTGGACTGACGCCTGCGGAAACCCCCACGTTACTCGGCACGGACGACTTGTTTTCTAAGAAAATATTTTTTTTTTAAAAAAAAGACAGTCGAGAGGATTTACACAGCGATCATCAATTTGTTTTCGCAGAGGTAAGTGAGCCGCACTAGCCAAACGAAAAAAAAAATGGCTCGCTGAGAGAACAAGCTTGCAAGTGCCTTCCATTTAAGCAACTGCAATTTAATGGGGTTGTTTTAATTTTGTATTTGAAAACTGTCTTTCTAAGAAACAAAAGGAAGCGGTTGCGGTCTCGACCTTTTTTCTCACCACCCCCCCCTCCCCTTGTTGGAAGCCTGTGTTGAGTACATGAAAGGGTTCGCGGATATTTTTTTTGATACAGAATGTGGTTTAATCAATGGCTGTGGATGGTTGCCCACTTTCCAGGAGGGGAGTTGTTGGGGGGGAGGGGGGAGGGAGGAGGAAAACCTGGCAAGGGCGGCGTGATTGACAACGGAACGAACCAATGGGGAGACGAGCTGGAGGGCTCGGAAAGGAACGCGCTTGGCGTCACTGAGAGGCGGGCGCCGCGCACTGTTGAGGTCAATCCCTATGACATCATGAGTTTGGATTTTGTACCTTTTTTTGTTATTAAAATGAACCTCCTAATTTGTGGAGTTTGGGATCTGGGGTTTTCTTTCTCGGTCATGGTTTCATAATTCAACCTGTTTCGGTGGGTGCAGATGGCATTTTTAAGCCGAACTCTTTGAAAGTGATTGAATATTGTTGAGCATCATGCAGGTTAACGGTTCAGTTGAATGGAAATGACTTTTAATTCGTCGTGCACCAAGGCAGTGGGAGTGAAAATATTCAATGATTTCCTTTGAAGGCGATAAGCCTGTAGGTTTTGCAAGAATGTAGCTACGGGCATGAGATTCATTGGATTGCTCCATGGAGAACTGGCACCATGCATAGACTTGAGAAGCTGCGTGGCATATGTCATAAATTACTGCATGATTCTATAACCACTGAATATGTAGAATCCTAAACAATCGCTGAATTAAATAAATTCAAGTTTTCTTTTTTCACTAATTCAAGGCATCAAGTGAATGGGATGGGAGATGTTGGGAGGTACAAGTTCAAGGCAGCTCTGTCACAACCATATATTGTCAGAATGGACATAAGGAAGAGTAAGAATTCCACCTTTTAAGCCAACTCTGCTATTCAATTGAATTATGACTCATTTTATACCTTTCCTTCTTTTATGACCATTGTATCCCATAAAAAACATAGAAAAATCTGGCAATATCTACCTTGAATATATTTAATGACTGTAGATGCTCAGCTCTATGGGGGTAAAATAAAGAAAGAAATACTTTTATTTGTGCTTTTTATACCCATTGGACACCTGTACTTTATGGTGAATCAGGTCTTTTAGTCACTGGTGTAATGGAACAAACACCGTGTGAATTTGCTGTACCCAATTACATAATGTGTTCATGATCATATAACCCATTATTTTTGTGCTATTGTTTGAGGAATAAATAAACATTCTCCAGGACACCTGAAATAATTCAAAGCTCCTCTTCAAAATAATGTTACAGAACCTTTTGCCCACTGGAAGGGTAGATAAGGTCTTGGTTTAATATCTCAATTGAAAGGCAGTGCATAAGAGGGCAGTACTCCTTCAGTACTGCATCAGAGAATTAACCTTGAGTCATATCCAAGTGGGACTTGAACCCAGAACTTGGTGACTTAGTGGTGAGATTGCTGCACCTGAGCCAAAGTTCGAACACTGGAGAGAAATTCCAAAGAGCCACAGCTCTTTGCCTGGAGAAGTTTCTCCTCATCACAGCTGTAAATTGTCAACTCCTTATTCTGAGATTGTAACCTAGAGTTCCTGACTCTCCAGTCAGGGAAAACATCCTCCTTTATAAAAGCCTTATTAATCCCCTTAAAAATGTTATACATTTTAAATGAGAGAGAAAATTCGAAACCAGGACTTTTGAGTCTGCTCTGCCATTAAGTATGCTCATGGCTATTTCTGTATCTCAATGCCATATTCCTGTTTTCTGTGCATACTCATGATGTCACTAAACAAAATCAATCTATCTTGAATATATTCAGTGACATTCTTTCACGGCTTTCTGGAATAGGGAATTCTGCAAGTTCACTACCCTTTAACTGAAAAAATGTTTTGAATTTTCACTCCAAAATGTCTTACCCTGTATCCTTAGACTGTGACCCCCAATTCCAGACTCCTCAAATTGGGAAACCTCCTCACTGAATCAAGTCAGACTAGCTCTGTTGGAATTTTATATGTTTCAGTCATATCCTCTTACACCTAATAAATACACTAGAAATCACCTCTTAAACAGAGAATGTTGGAGAAACTCTGAATCTGGCAGCATCTGTGGAGAGAGAAATAGTGAAGGTTTCAAGACTGATATGACTTCAGAATTGAAAGGTGTAGGAAATAGTTGTCTCTGTCACCTCTTTCTTCACAAATTTGCTAAAATTTAGAACAGTATTCTGTTACTTCTCACAGGACAGTCCCTTAGCTAGCAAATCCACCTGGTGAACTATTGCTCAGTCCCTCTAATCATATGTTTTGTCAAGGAGAATCGAACTCCAGACATTACCCAGAAGTGGCCTCATTGATACCCTTTGTAGTTGATGTAAGTCTGCTACACTTTTCCAGTTGTAATAACAGCTAAAATGCCATTTGCTTCCCTCATTGCCTGCTGTACCTACGTGTTAACCTTCAGTGATTTATGTTCAAGGACATTCTGTTCCCTCTGAGTACTGACATTTACCATTTAAAAATATTCTGGTTTTCTATTCTTTCTGAAATGAATATCTTCACGGTTCCTACACTGGTTCTTCTTGCATGTTTTTGCCAACTAATTTACCTTGGAGAAAGCCCACATTCTTGATGAGTAGCTTATGTCCTGCTCTTTGGATGCTGCCTAACCTGCTATGCTTTTCTAGCGCCACACATTTGAACTTAATTAACCTGTTTAGATTCTTGGGTACTTTACACTCAGTCCTCTCATCTAATTCATTGATCTTGTTACCTCAAAGGGATAGCAAATAAAATCAGCCTCACTATCACTGGATTTGCAACACAATGGACTTAAGACATTTACTGACTCAAAATTGCCCAACTGTTCCTAACCAGACTTCAAGAAATGATATCTATCAGTCACCAAGGTTGTAACTTAATCGGAAATTAACAAATTTGTTTTATTACTGTAACTAACCAAGCAAAGCTAAACAATGAGGTAATTAAGATCTGCGATTTAAACCCAATCTTCTTTCATTGTAACCCCTGCACAGACAAACACATTTCAGGGATACTTTAAAAAAACTAACAGTTGTATTGGCTAATTTGAAAACCATTTCAACAATGAGTACCAAGTCCTTCTGAAAACCCTTGATTGATGCCTTTTATTACAGACACATGGGATTGTATCTTGCATGAATTCCGAAGTTACCAGTCAATGCAAACAACTTTCAGCAGGTTCCAAGGAATATTCACTTATTTCTTATAAACTGGGATTATTTTTTCAAAACATTCACAATTGTTTATAAAACTAGAGAGAGTAAACTCCAACACAGCTTCACAGTCCAACAGCTTTGGGCAGATAGCCATCTGGCAAAAAAAATCACAACTTGTTCAATCTAAGGTTTCCCTTTTCTTTTCAACATTCTGCGATTAACTGGCCAGCACCAGCCTCCCCTGAATTGATCAAAGTAACATCCAACCAACTACCAGTCCTTGTACATAACTCATCCTGGTGCTGAAACATCTGCAGTGTTCTTGGAACAATAATTAACCTGCAATTATTTTTTCAGGCAAGTTCTATATGCAAACATGTTTGCTTGTTGTCTTTTCATTCAAAACAAGTGGCTTTTCAAAGTTTGATTCTCAACTTCAGTTCACAATTCCATACCAAAAATGAGAAAAATTAAGTAAAAAAACATTGGTCTCAACAATTACAGAACATGGAGGAACAGCAGGGTATCCTAATTAATATGTGATCAAATTCCAATCTTCGTTGGTCACAAATCTCAACTCAAACGCTGATAGTAAAGGGATTTTTAAAAAGTTACCAGTTGATCATTGTTGAAACAGTTAATGGCATGCCTCATGAAATTGTTGGTTGATGGGTTGTATTACAGGCACACGGAATGTATATCTTGAATTCCTAAGCCACCAGTCAATACAAACAGCTTCTGCAGAGCTCTAGAGATTTTAACTTACTTCTTAGATTTGGGTTCTTTTCTGGAACTTTCAATATATTGATAACTGGAAAATAATTACAGACTGCAAATCCATAAAGAAAATTGCCTCCACCAGCTTCCAAAGTAAAAGCTTGCTCCTGCCCAAAACCCAGACAGTGCCAGTTACTCTGTTTTCGTTTTCTCTTTCTTTTTCAACTTTGTGTGATTGGCTGGCCAGAACTGGTCCTCCCTTGATTGACCGATGCAACATCCAACTAGCTGTTAGTCCTTGAGCATAAAACATCCTGGTGCCGAAACATTTGTAGAACAATAATTAAGTAAGAGTCCTGGAGTCATTTACGATGGAAATGGACCCTTTGGTTCAACTTTCCTGCGCTGACCAGACATCCAAATCTGACCATTTGCCAGCATTTGGCCCTTATCCCTCGAGCCTATGCACATACGCATCCCGATGCCTTTTAAATGTTGTAATTGTGCTCATCTCCACCACTTCCTGTGGCAGCTTGTTCCATATATGCACAACCCTCTGTGCGAAAAAGTTGCCCCTCAGGTCTTTTTTTAAATCAAACTCTCCAGTCCCAGCAATATCCTTGTAAATCTTTTCTGCATCTTCACTTTAGAAGAGCAACTGGAATTTTATGCAGTTTTCTAAAAGTGACCTTACCAATGTCTAGTACAGCTGCAACTGTACTAGACTCAATGACCTAATCAATGAAGGCAAGCCTGCCAAACACCACCTTCACCACTCATTTGACCTGTGACTCCACTCTTAAGGAACTATGATCTGCACCGTTTGATCTCTTTGTTTGGCAACATTTCCCGAGGCCCTGCCATTAATTGTACAAGTTCTGCCCTAGTTTACTTTATCTGAATTAAACTCTAGCTGCTCATTGGCTCATCTGATCAAGGTTTGGTTGTACTCTGAGATAATCGTCTTCGCTGTTTGGTGTCATTTGTAAACTTACCAACCATGCCTCCGATTTTCAAAACCAAATCATTTATGTAGGTGTTGAAAAACAGTAGGCTGAGCACTGATCCTTGTGACACACCACTGATCACAGGCCTCCAGTCCGAAAAGCAACCTTATACCACTACCTCCTTTTTACCCTCAAGCCAATTTTGTATCCAGTTGGCCAGGTCCCCCTGAATCCATTGTGATCTAATCTTACTAATCAGTCTACCATGCAGAATTTTGTCTCTATAGACTTCAGCAAAGCGTGAAACAATGTCTATAGCTCTGCCTTCTTCAATCTTCTTTGTCACTTATTCAAAAAACTCAATCAAGTTAGTGAGACACAATTTCCCTCTCACACACATCCCTAATCAGTCCTTGCCTTTCCAAATGCATGTAAATCCTGTCCCTTAGAATTCCTTCCAATAACTTACCCACCACTGATGTAAGGCTTACCAGTCTATAGTTACCTGGCTTTTCCTTACAGCCTTTCTTAAGTAATGACACCACATTAGCCAACCTCCAGTCTTCTGGCACCTCACCCATGGCTGTCAATGATACAAATATCTCAGCAAGGGGTCCAGCAATCTCTTCCCTAGCTTCCTCCTGTACTCCCTCTACACCCACAATTGTGTAGCCAAACTCTGTACAAATGCCACCTACAAGTTTGCTGATGACACCACTGTTGTAGACTGGATATCAAACAATGATGAGTCAGAATATAGGAAGGAGATAGTGCTTGGTGTTGTGGTGCTATGATAACAATCTCTCTGTCAATGTCAGCAAAACAAAAAGAAACAAATCATTGACTACAGGAAGGTATTTTGAGGACACACCCCATTCTACATTCTTGGAGCCAAATTGGAGAGGTTTGAGAGCGTTAAATTCCTAGGAGTGACGATAACCAGCAAACTGTCCTGGATGCCCCACATAGATGCAACGGTCAAGAAGGAACAACAGTGCCTCTTCTTCCTCAGGTGGCTTTGGAAATTCTGAATGTCAATAAGGACTCTCACCAACTTTTACAGATGCACCATAGAAAGCATTCTGTCCAGGTGCATAACTGCTTGGTGTGGCAGCTATCCTGTCCAGGACCATAAGAAACTACAGAAAGTTGTGTGTACAGCCAAGACCATCATGGAAGCCAGCCTCTCATCCATGGATTCCATTTACATGTTGCTGCAGGAAGGCTGTCAACATCATCAAAGACCCCTCCCACCCCAGTAACCATCTCTCCCAACCTCTTCCATCAGGTGAAAGATACAGAAGCTTGAACATGCACCAAAAGATTCAAGAACAGCTTCTTCCCTGCTGATATCAGACTGCTGAATGGACCTCTCTAATTTCAAGCTTGCTTTGTGCGCCGCCTGTGCAGCTGTAAGCTTGTATGCCTCACTCTGCCTAAGCACCCTATGATTTGTACGTACTTGTTTGCTATGAACTGCTTGTACTGCTCGGCAAACAAAACTTTTCACTGTACTTAAGAGCATGTGTACTTGGGAACAATAAGTTAAATCATATCAGCTTCCCACAAAGTTCTGTGAAATACCTGATCAGGTTCCAAGGGTCTATCTACCTTTATGCGTTTTAAGATCTCTAGCACCTCTTTTATAATATGAACTCTTTTCAAGACATTGTTATTTGTTTCTCTAAGTTCCCTAGTAAATACTGATATTCATTTAATATCTCTGCCATCTCCTATTATTCCATGTTGATCTTTAAGGGCCCCTATTCTCTCCTATTTACTCTTTTTACTCATAGAATCTCTTTGGATTCTCCTTAACTGTATTTGCCAAATCTATCTCATTTCCCCTTTTTGACCTCCTGATTTCCCTCTTAAGTATGCTCCAACTGTTCTGATATTCCTTAATGGATTCACTCAATCTCAACTGTCTAAACTTGACATATATGTCAATTTAGTCCAATTTAACTTTTGATTAGTTCTATCCTTTTCCATAACTACTTTAAAGCTAATAGAATTATGATCACTTGTCCTGAAGTGTTCCCCACCGATACCACAGTTACTTGCCCAGCCTTATTTCCCAACAGAAGGTCAAATATTGCTCCTTTATCTAGTAGGAGATCTACCTATTGAACAAAAAGGTTTTCTTGTACACACTTCACAAATTCTTCTCTATCTAAGCCCTTAACACAATGGCAGTAGCAGTCCATGTTTGGAAAGTTAAAATCCCCTACCATTACCACCCTATTATTCTTACGGATAACTGAGGTATCTTACATATTTGTGTCTCAATTTCTCACTGACAATTCGGGGTCCTATATTATGATCCCAACAAGATGATCTGCCTTGCTTTGACTTGCTCCCCTTTTGTGTGTACCAGCCTCAGTCTTTTTTTCTCACTATTGCTTTGGTTCCCACCCGACACCCCAGTTTAAAACCTCCCAAGTAACATTAGCAAAACTCCCTGCAAGGATATTGTCCCCTTCCAATTCAGGTGGAACCCGTCCCTCTGATACAGGATGTTTGTACCCCAGAGTGAATTCTGGGTAATCCAAGATGAAGGACGGGAAAAATTTCTGGCTGTAAGAGCTGCTCCTTTTTTTTTGAGGTATTTTAGATGTTTGAGGTGATTTCCTCGAATTCCAGGAGCAGCAATTACTATTTTATATGCTGTTGCATTGTTTTGGAACTTTGGAAAAAAAAGTCGAAACAGCAGTTTAAAAGGGAGAAGAGCAGACAAAGGAAGCACATGGTGAGGACAGTGCAAGAGAGAGAGAGAGAGAGAGAGAGAGAGAGAGAAAAGAAACCTGCACAGTTACTGCCTTTGCTGTTGAATTCGTGTATCGCTGGACATCGGAATGCATCTGGGAAAATTAACAAACAGTGAAATTCACAACTAATTCAAAGTATGTGAGAAGATTTGTAGCTCGGGTGCTCGTTTTGTGGTTGTGTTCGCCGAGCTGGGAACTTGTGTTGCAGACGTTTCGTCCCCTGTCTAGGTGACATCCTCAGTGCTTGGGAGCCTCCTGTGAAGCGTTTCTGTGATGTTTCCTCCGGCATTTATCGTGGTTTGTCTCTGCCGCTTCCGGTTGTCAGTTCCAGCTGTCCGCTGCAGTGGCCAGTATATTGGGTCCAGGTCAGGGTGTGTGTGTGTGTATGTGTGTGTGTGTGTGTGTGTGTGTGTGTGTTGATGGAATCTGTGGATGAGTGCCATGTCTCTAGGAATTCCCTGGCTGTTCTGTGTTTGGCTTGTCCTATAATAGTAGTGTTGTCCCAGTCAAACTCATGTTGCTTGTCATCTGCGTGTGTGGCTACTAAGGATAGCTGGTCGTGTCGTTTCGTGGCTTGTTGATGTTCATGGATACGGATCGTTAGCTATGTTTGTCCTATGTTGTGCTTTGTGCAGTTCTTGCATGGAATTTTGTACATTACGTTGGCTTTGCTCATGCTGAGTATCGGGTCCTTTGTCCTGGTGAGTTGTTGTCTGAGAGTGACTGTTGGTTTGTGTGCTGTTATGAGTCCGAGTGGTCGTAGTAGTCTGGCTGTCAGTTCAGAAGTATTCTTGATGTATGGTAACGTGGCTAGTCCTTTGGGTTGTGGCATGTCCTCATTCCATTGTCTTTCTCTTAGGCATCTGTTGATGAAATTGCGGGGTTATCCGTTTTTGGCGAATACATTGTAGAGGTGGTGTTCTTCCTCTTTTTACAGTTCAGGTGTGCTGTAGTGTGTTGTGGCCCTTTTGAACAGTGTCTTTTGTGTGTGTTGGGGTGGTTGCTTTTGTAGTTCAGGACTTGGTCTGTGTGTGTGGCTTTCCTGTATACCTTTGTGGTGAAATCTCTGTTCAGTGTTCTCTGTATCATCACGTCTAGGAATGGGAGTTGGTTGTCCTTTACTTCCTCTCTAATGAATCTGATTCCTGTGAGTGTGGTGTTGATGATCCGGTGTGTGTTCTCCATTTTTGTGGTTTTAATGATTACAAAAGTGTCATCTACATATCTGACCCAGAGTTTGGATTGAATTTGCGGTAAGACTGTTTGTTCTAATCTTTGCATTACAGTTCTGCTATGAGTGCAGAGATGGGTGAGCCCATGGGTGTGCCATTGATTTGTTCATATATTTGGTTGTTGAATGTGAAGTGTGTTTTGAGGCACAGCTCCAGTAGTTTGAGTATGCCGTCTTTGTTGTTAGGTTCAATGACCTGTTGTCGGTTATGTCTGTCCAGCAGGTTGGCTATTGTTTCTCTGGCTAGGGTTTTGTCGATAAAGGTGAACAGTGCTGTTACATCGAATGAGACCATAGTTTCTTCCTTGTTTATATGTACATTTCTGATGATGTCCAAGAATTCCTGTGTTGACTGTAATCTAGGAGGAACTGTTGGGCGAAGTTCACAGCACAGAATCAGATAAGTTAGTTGTTTTAAGTCTGTCCAAGAGAGAGGCTGCAGTAGTGAGTATAATGGATTCTTTCTTGATTATATGTTTTTGGAGATAGGTCTCTTGATTAAACTTAAAATATAAGCTATCGCTATTAATTTAACCTGAGGCAGTGTTTGTAGAGGAATAAGACAGTGTTATTTTCTGGGTCTGTAGGTTGTGAAGGAGCAAAAATGGCCTTTGCAGTGATATGTACTACTTGTCAGATGTGGGAGTTTAAAGAGAGTTTAAGGGTTACTGCGGATTATATCTGCCATAAATGCTGTTGGATGCGAATCTTGTCAGATCGAGTGGATCGGTTGGAGAGACGGATAGAAGCGATGAGGAATTTGCAACAGCAAAAGTATGTGATGGATGGCAGTTATAGGAAGAGGGGGGGACGGTCTCAGATACAGTCATATAGATGGGTTAACTCGAGGAAGGGTGAGAGAAGTCGGCACCTAGGGCAGGAGTCTTTTGTGGATATACCCATTTCAAAGGCGTATGCTGTTTTGGAAAATGTAGGGGATGATGGATTCTCAGGGGAACGTAGCACGAACAGCCAAGTTCCTGGTATTGAGACTGGCTGTAATGCAACGAGGGGTACGTCGGCTTCCAAGAGGGGATTCTGTAGTCAGAGGTACAGACAGACTTTCCTGTGGCCAGCAGAGAAAAAGCAGAATGGTGTGTTGTTTCCTGGTGCCAGAATGAAGAATGTCTGAGAGGGTGCAGAATGTTCTCACGGGGGAGATAGTGAGGAAGAGATCGATCTGAGACAGGTACAGCTGAGAATAGAAGTGAGTCAAACAGTCAGGGTAGGCAGGGACAAGGTACGACTAATAAATTAAACTGCACTTATTTCAATGCAAGGGGCCTAACGGAGAAGGCAGATGAACTCAGGGCATGGTTAGGAACATGGGACTGGGATATCATAGCAATTACGGAAACATGGCTCAGGGATGGGCAGGACTGGCAGCTTAATGTTCCAGGATTCAAATGCTACAGGAAGGATAGAAAGGGAGGAGGGGGAGTTGCATTTTTGATAAGGGATAGCATTTACAGCTGTGCTGAGGGAAGATATTCCCAGAAATACATCCAGGGAAGTTGTTTGGGTGGAACTGAGAAATAAGAAAGGGGTGATCATCTTATTGGGATTGTATTATAGACCCCCCAATAGTCAGAGGGAAATTGAGAAACAAACTTGTAAGGAGATCTCAGCTATCTGTAAGAATAGTAGGGTAGTTATGATTGGGGATTTTAACTTTCCAAGCATCGATTGGGACTGCTGTAGTGTTAAAGGTTTAGATGGAGAGAAATTTCTTGTGTGTACAGGACAACTTTCTGATTCAGTATGTGGATGTACCTACTAGAGAAGGTGCAAAACCTGACCTACTCTTGGGAAATAAGGCAGGGCAGGTGACTGAGGTGTCAGTGGGGGAGCACTTTGGGGCCAGCGACTATAATCCTATTTGTTTTAAAATGGTGATGGAAAAGGATAGACCAGATCTAAAAGTTGAAGTTCTAAATTGGAGGAAAGCCAATATGGACGGTATTAAGCAAGAACTTTTGAAAGCTGATTGGAGGCAGATGTTCACAGGTAAAGGGACGGTTGGAAAATGAAAAGCCTTCAGAAATGAGATTACAAGAATCCAGAGAAAGTATATTCCTGTCAGGGTGAAAGGGAAGGCTGGTAGGTATAGGAAATACTGGACGACTAAAGAAATTGAGGGTTTAGTTAAGAAAAAGAAGGAAGCATATATCAGATACAGACAGGATAGATCGAGTGAATCCTTAGAAGGGTATAAAGAAAGTAGGAGTATACTTAAGAGGGAAATCAGGAGGGCAAAAAGGGGACATGAGGTAGCTTTGGCAAACAGAATTAAGGAGAATCCAAAGGGTTTTTACAAATATATTAGGGACAAAAGGGTAACTAGGGAGAGAATAGGGCCCATCAAAGATCAGCAAGGTAGCCTTTGTGTGGAGCCACAGAAAATGGGGGAAGATACTAAATGAATATTTTGCATCAGTATTTACTGTAGAAAAGGATATGGAAGATATAGACTGTAGGGAAATAGATGGTGACATCTTGCAAAATGTCCAGATTACAGAGGCAGAAGTGCTGGATGTCTTGAAACGGTTAAAAGTGGATAAATCCCCAGGACCTGATCAGGTGTACTCGAGGACTCTGTGGGAAGCTAGAGAAGTGATTGCTGGGCCTCTTGCTGAGATATTTGTATCATCGATAGTCAAAGGTGAGGTGCCGGAAGACTGGAGGTTGGCAAACGTGGTACCACTGTTTAAGAAGGGTGGTAAGGACAAGCCAGGGAACTACAGGCCAGTGAGCCTGACCTCGGTGGTGGGCAAGTTGTTGGAGGTAATCCTGAGGGACAGGACGTACATGTATTTGGAAAGGCAAGGACTGATTCGGGAGAGTCAACATGGCTTTGTGTGTGGGAAATCATGTCTCACAAACTTGATTGAGTTTTTTGAAGAAGTAACAAAGAAGATTGAGGGCAGAACGGTAGATGTGATCTATATGGACTTCAATAAGGTGTTAGGCAAGGTTCCCCATGGGAGACTGGTGGGTAAGGTTAGATCTCATGGAATACAGGGAAAACTAGCATTTGGATACAGAACTGGCTCAAAGGTAAAAGATAGAGGGTGGTGGTGGAGGGTTGTTTTTCAGACCAGTGGAATGCCACAAGGACTGGTGCTAGGTCCACTACGTTTTGTCATTTATATAAATGATTTGGATAGGTATGGTTAGCGAGTTTCCAGATGACATCAAAATTGGAGATGTAGTGGACAGCGAAGAAGGTTACCTTGGATTACAACAAAATCTTGATCAGATGAGCCAATGGGCTGAGAAGTGGCAGATGGAGTTTAATTTGGATAAATGTGAGGTGCTGCATTTCGGGAAAGCAAATCTTCGCAGGACCCATACAGTTAATGGAAAGGTCCTTGGGAGTGTTGCTGAACAGAGTGCACACTCATAGCTCCTTGAAAGTAGAGTCGCAGGTAGAAGGATAGTGAAGGTGCATTTGGTATGCTTTCCTTTATTGATCAGAGTATTAAGTTACAGGAGTTGGGCAGTCATGTTGTGGCTCTATAGGACATTGATTAGGCCACTGTTGTTTCCGTGCTGTACATCTCAATGAGTCTATGACACTGAGTGGAATAAATTTCCTGAGGAAGTGATGGATGCAGGCACAATTACAAGGTTTAAAATACATTTGGATAAGTTCATGAATAGGAAAGGCTTGGAGGGATATGGGCCAGGGGCAGGCATGAGGGACTAGTTTAGATTGGGATTACATCCGGCATGGACTAGTTAGACTGAAGGGTTTATTTTCGTGCTGTATGACTCTATGACTTTGACGGTGTCTGAAATGTGCAACATCTTATTCCATAATTATGCTCTCAGGTCCCAGACTTTCCCACAAAGGGAAGCAATCTTGCTGCATTTGCCCCGTCAGGTTCTCAAAGAACCTCCTGTGGTTCATTAACGTTACCTCTCATTCTTTTATAATTCAATAAATACAGGTGCGATCTACTCGTCATCTAGGACGTTCCCTCAATTTCTGGTATCAGCCTGGTGAACCTTCTCTGGACAGCTTTCAATATCAGGATATCTTATCTTAGATAAGGGGCTAAAAACTGGTCACAGTATTCTAGCTGTGGTCTGACGAGTTGTTTAAATAGTTTTAGCAAAACCTCCCTACTTTTGAAATAAGGACCAACATTCCATTTCCCCTCCCTATTACTAAATGAACTTGGATGCTCGCTTTTTGTGATTCCTGGAGAAGGACTCCAAAATCCTGTTTTGCAGCTTTCTGCAGCATTGTTCCTTTTAAATAATGTTCAGCTCATCCATTTTGCCTCTTAAAGGTCATGACCTCATTTTTTCCCATACACATACAACACAATCTTGGCAGATTGAATATATACAGTTTTGGTTGCTAAATTATAAACATGATACTGAGACATTGGAGAGAGTCTAAATACAGATTTATAAGGATTGTTATAACTATCAATAAAGGATGACCAGCATCTCCTTTCTCTTGAAGGTTGAGGGGTGACCTTAAAGCATCCTTTAAAGTTTTGAATAATTTTGATGGAGCAGGCACAGGGTGTGTGTTTCGGCTTGTTTAGGGAAGCAAAATTAAAGACTATCAATACAAGATAGTTGCTGTAAAATGAAATGCAGTATTCAGAATAAACTTCCTCACCAAGGGAGTGATAAGCATGTGAAACTATTGTCACAGGGAGAATAGTTAAGGTGAATAATATAAATACATTTAAGTAAAAACTGGATAACCATATGAGTAAGAAGAGAATGGAAAGTTATGCAGTATTAATCAAATTAGGTTGCGATGGCTGGCAATCTTAAAGTAGAGACTAAATAATGGCATAGACTGGTTAGGCAAAATGGCTGCATATTCTAGTTAATTCAGTGTAACAATCCCTATTTGGCTTGTTTTCAAAATTGGTTTGTTAATAGTCTCATGAAATGCCTTGAAATATTTTATGTTAAAAGCATGACGTAAGTGCAAGTCATTGGCAGCCGAATCTATCCATAGGTAATTTACAAAATGTGCCCTAAAAGTTTTAATTGACACCGTTCCCTCAGCCTGTAGGTGCAAATTTTATTTTTCTATCACTCTATTAGGAGTAGCTGCTTCCTAATTTTACTCCTGAATGATCTTGCCCAAATTTTAAGGTTAAGCTGCCTTGTTCTGTACTGTGTACAGTTTTGGCTATTTTGGATTCAGAGAATGTTCACTTGAGGAAAGGTTAGGCCTTTATTCAGTAGGAGATTGAAAGGTGACTTTGATGAAACATAGGATTCTGAGTGGACTTGACAGGATAGGTGCTGAGAGCATGGTTCTCCTCACGGGGAAATCTAGAACGAGATTAGATTAGATTCCCTACCATATGGAAACAAGCCCTTCGGCCCAACAAGTGCACACCGACCGTCCGAAGGGCAATCCATCCAGACCCACTATCCCACGTTTACCCCTGACAAACATGGTGAGCAGTTTAGCATGGCCAATTCACCTGGCCAGCACATCTTTGGAAGGAAACCGGAGCAGCCGGAGGAAACCCATGCAGATGCAGGGAGAACGTGCAAACTCCACACAGACAGTCACCCTGTGCCTGATGCTGTGAGGCAGCAGTGCTAACCACTGAGCCAGCATGCCACCCCATCTAGTGGTATAGTTTAAAAATAACAGTTTTCCCATGTAAGGTCGGAATGAGGAATTTCTTCTTTGAGAGTCATTGGTTTTGCAGTTCTCTCCCCAGGAAGTTTTGATCTATAAGTAAATCATGTTTTATGAAGGCAGGCAAGAAAGTGGAGTTAGGGCAAGTATGAAATCGACTGTAAACTAGTGGAATGATGGAGCAGACTCGAAGGACCTATGGCATAACCTTGTTATTATTTCTTTTGATCTGATACTTAGTAGCAATGGAATAATATCCTCCAATCTCTTAAAATTATACATTTTATGTTCATATTATTGTTGATCTTATTAGTTTTCTCTTTGGTATTTTAAAGATTTTGTTAATAGTTTAAAATGTCGTACTTGGTTTATTTAATGGAAAATGTGGGTGTAGTACCTGGAACATCAGTATTTTGTGCTCAAAATTAAATAGAACTCATTTGAAATAGAGGCAGAAAAGTACAATCATTTCAGGTTATTTCTGCAGGATTGGCAGTCATTTGCTTGAGCTGCAGACTCTCAGCCAATTTAAATATTGCATTTGCAATGGCCTGGTCAACAGGTTATACATCTGCCCTGCTAATTGGAAATATTTTAGTAGATAGGGAAACAGAGCAGGGAAAACAAATAGGTGCAGTTGTAAGTGTGATTAACTTTTATAAAAACATTATTTTGAAATCATAATACTTTGTGATATTTTCGACATATTAAAACATTGGCACAACAATGCTGAAAACATGCTGGGGTGTTGTCTTCCAGGGATGGGGGAGCAACGAAGCTCCCCACTGCTAAGAAGCCTGTCTACGCCGACATGTTCATGGTGCAGTGTAAGGATAAGAGTTCTCATGTGATTTCTTTTAGTCCAGATGGTACAGCAAAGTCTGCAGGGTGATGCATATTAATTGTCCATGATTGTAATCTTCACATTAATTATACAATATTGCATAAGACGAGTTGGCCTGCATGAGCAGCTTCCAGCCCAGAGTACAAACAGTCTTTCAGAAGTCAGTTCATTGAGCACGTTTGTGTGCAATGCATCTCCTCCACTATTTCAGCAAAGGGACACAGCTCGTGATTGGGTCTACTTTCTCACATTACAATATCAGTATTGTGAAATATCAGTATTTATTATGAAATAACAACCTATTCTGTTGGGAGAATAGAAAGGATGCAACATTGGTTGCTTAATTTGAAAAGCATCTTTATGGCATCACATTGAAACATTCAGAATTTCTTGTTTGTCTGGTCAGATATTTCCTATATTTGGCCTTGTTCATGGCATGGCCAATCTGGTGTTCAGTGCCTTTGCAGTCTTTGACCTGGCTCAATTTCCATAAATGCTAGGCAGTTGGCTTTCACTTGTAGCATCTGATTCTTCAGGAAACTTGGTTTTTAAAAATGTTCCCATTAACATATCAAATGTTTGGCAGACACTTTCAAACAAAAATCCAAACATTTCAAAATTACTGTGCAAGTATTGCAAGCATAATGCAACTACTGATTTTAATGCTTTCAGCTCAGATTATAAACTACAAAGGGATCTCCCTTTCTGAGATTTTTAGTATTACTCCTTGCTAAAATGGTGCTATAGTTTTACAGAGAACTGCAATTTATGTCAATGATATGATGAAAGACAAAATCACATCAAGAGTGAATAGGTGACTACCACATTTACCTACTCGAACACATGCCACTTGATATTGAGAGAACTTCTGTTTCTGACCAAACATAGTAACAAAAATGTTTTTGTATAGGGAGTTAATTAGATTTGTTTGTAGGTTAGCATTTCAGGCCACTTGTTGTAGTATTGGTAGATGGAATTGCTTTATTAAAAAAAAAAGCAACTTGTCTTTTGATTACATGACGACAGCCTTTTTATGATTAGAAAAGGTTTTTCCACAAACTAATAAAAGTATCAGATTTACTGACCTAAGCTTTACAAGAAGTTGTGTCATTGTTTAATAAAGGTTGTTGAAATTATATTAGAACATTGCAAACTTATGATTGGAATTCCAATGCAATCTTTCTCAGTCAGGAAGATAATCCTGTTATCACAGCATCCAAAATTAAAAAGAAACTTTATCATGCAGTCAGCTTCATTGTAAGTGGTTGAATGGAGGATATTACACCATTGGTGCCTGCTATTAACCTGTTACATTTTGGATAATTTTAGTTTACAAGTAATCCAGAATTTCTGCTCGTCACAATCTGGATTGGTACAAATCAGTGCCTGTGTTGAGAAATTATCCTGTGTCTTGGTTATTATCTGTATTTCTGTTTGTCATTTTTTGCTCTTCATTTCACAGTGCTGTGTTTATGTTATGACGTGGAGGTGTTGGTGTTGGACTGTGGTGGACAAAGTTAAAAACCTCACAATACCAGTCTATAATTCAACAGGTTTATTTGGAAGCACTAGCTTTTGGAGCACTGCTGCTTCATCAGGTAGCTGTGGAGCAGAATCATAAGACACAGAATTTATAGCAAAAAAGTTAGTGTCATCCAACTGAAATGATATATTGAACAAACCTAGATAGCTGTTAAGTCTTTCATCTTTCAGAATGAGTTGCAACTAGTTTTAGTATCCCCATCTGTGGAAATAGTATTTTAAATCCATGCCATTAAATCCCTTTATAGTTTTAAGCATCTCAATAAATTTACTCCTGCACTGCTTAAATTCACTGGAGTGTGGTGGAATAGCAGTCATGTCATTAGTCTAGAATAAGCATTTGCAGATTAAGCAGTTACGAATTTCTGGAGTCCAGTCACCACATATTGCGACATATCAAAAAGGGAGAAAGTTAATTGAACACATCTGTGAGGATGGAGTCTTCTAATTAGGTCAATGATCAGGGAAAGGAGTGTGTGAAAGGAGATTGGGGGGGGGGTGGTGGGGGAGGGGAGCGGTGGGGTGCAAGATTGCAGGAGGCTCAGTATTTGCAATTGTTCAACAGATTTGGGGTTCAGCTTGTTTGGATGAGAGTGAGGCCTACTGGATGGTTGAGTTAACTCCTTGGCTCTGTAGGACAGAAGCCTTTCAAACTGGGAAACCGAAAGAAATATAGTGGTAAAGGGGGACAATATAGTGCTGAGGATTAAATATGTTCCCTGCAGCAAGGACATCTGTGTTGCCTGTTCATTGCCAGGGTTTGAGACATTTGTGGTCCATATTGATGCAAAAGGCAGGACAAGAGATGAGGAGCTAGACTTCAAACTAAGAACTTCAAAAGTGGTAATGTCTGGATTGTTACCTAAATCAAGTTGACGTTGGGTAAATAAACTTAAATAAATGACCATGATGCCTTGGTTCAAGTTCCACATGCTCCAGATGTCTGTAAAATAACATCACTGAACAGGTTGTTTAGAAAATATCAAATTATAGAAATGAATTTGCAGTTTAAAAACTTATTATGGTAGACATGGGTTCTGGTTCATGGAGGTTAAATATCCAATACTGGAAAAGTGAGGGCTGTACAATTGGGATGGTTTGTACCTGAACTGTACTGGGACCAGTATTCTAGCTAACTGCATAGCTAGGGAAATAGAGATGGTTTTAAACTAAATAGTATTTACATGAGAATTGATAAACTGACAGGAAGAAGCAAAAAGTACAAATCTCAGAGTAACTTGACAGATAAAGCTAGAGTTTTTAAAATAGAAGGACAAACTCTATATCTGAATGCATGCAGCATTTGCAACAAAACAGATGAATTGATAGTGCCAGCACAAATAAATATGATCTGAGACATGATTGTAGGATGGCATAGTTTGATACTTGACCATTAAAGGATACGTAACATTTCAGAGGAATAGGAAGCTCGGAAAAGGTAGAAGGCTGCCTCCCTTATTTTAATGATATGATGTGGAGGTGCTGGTGGTGGACAGAGTTTAAAAACCAGACAATACTTGGTTATAGTCCAACAGGTTTTTTGCATTTGCAGGTAGATTCTACTTTGTTCAAAAAGCACACAATCTGTAGGCAGTCAGTCCATGTGACGTTTTATCAATTCTTTCTTTGCAAATAGAACCCATCTGACTCAAGGTTGGAACACGGATAGACTCCAAACTCTCACCTTTAATGCATTATCTGAGCTGCGATGTCAACTTTTTTTTAATAAAACCTTAAGTTGTTTCGGGAATGTGACTTGGAAGAAGTTCTGGGATTTACATTTTAACAAATCAAAACTTGCAACCCATTCTAAGTGATGAAAGACTTAATGGCAATCTAGGTTTGGTCAACACATTGCATCAGTTGTATGACACTTCGATCTTTTGCTATAAATTCTGTGTCCTATGATCCTGCTCCACTTGCTATCTGACGAAGGAGCAGCAATCTGAAAGCTTGTACTTCCAAATAAACCTGTTGGACTATAACCTGGTGTTGTGATTTTTAACTTTATTTAATGGTAGTAATATCAGAGTAGGGAGGGATGACCTAAATTCAGGAAATCAAGATCTAGGAGCAGCTTGGGTAGAGACAAGAAGTCACTTGTGGAAGTGGTGTATAGATCTAGTAATAGTAACCAAAGGAAGAAATGATGGGAGCTTGTTAAAAATATATGGCAATTATAATGGGGAATTTTAATCTACATTTAGACTGGAAAAATCAAATAACCAGATAGCATAGATCATTTGATAGAATGTTTTTGGAACACTTTATTGGAGCTTTGGAGCCAACTACTGAGCAGGCTATACTCAACCTGTATTTTGCCTGCTCAGACATATTAAGGCACATTTCCATTGCAGGCATTACTCGCATAATATCACTCTATCACAACAGCCCTTATATTACAGTTTGCATTATACAACAAGATAGTGTTGTCCTGTTTCCTTCTCCCGTATCAGTCGAAGCAAGCACTCGGAGGCACAAAATGGCTTTACCTCCTTCATCTTTATTCCGGGCCATGGAGAGAGAGAGAGAGAGAGAGAGAGAGAGACAGAGAGAGAGAATGATTGCCCATGTGCACCGAGACATGAGTTCTCGGTCTTCCCTTGAAGAGCAGACTCTTAAGGAATTACATAATCACTTACAGGGAGCAACTTCCAAATAAGGCAACATCTATATTGATTAGGAGAGGAATGCAGTGGTGCTTGTCGAGGTTCGTCCCGAGCAGCGCCGTGACGCGGGACTCCGTGCTCTACGGCCTATTCCCCGGGACTCACACCGAGACGAACATTAACTGCGCCTGGAGGATCATCAACTCGGTGAAGGACGCTCTCTGGGCGGTCCGAAACCTGTTGATCTTCCAGCTGAAGGAGTTGACCCCGACCGAGTGTTGCAGACTGGCACATTCCAAGGTCCAAGACTACGTGTTGAGGGACACGCTGAAGCTTGGGGCAGCTGCCGCCAAGGCGCGGTGGGGAAAGACCACCGTGTAAGATCGGCCTGCCTAAAGAAGAACAGGGGGCCCGTGCGGACGTTTTTTTGGGCTCTGCTGATGCCTCAGCCAAATATATGTATAAGATTGAAAAATGCACAGGATTGTAAATGACAAGGATAAAGTCGAATCTGTGTTTGTAAATGTGGACATATGTATGGCATGATCCAATGTACAGACCATCAAATCATTTTATGAATAAAGTATATTTTTGAAATAAAAAAAACATCTATATTGATTAGGTGACTGTTACAATCAGCGAGCATTAGCAGTAAAGATTAAGCCATCTGGCATTATACAATGGATGTTCTTAACCTTGTTAACTGGGTTCACATAATGAATGCTTTTTCACCTCGTTAACCCACTACTCTTGCCTCCAACACCTTTATCGTTTACTGCAAATTCTTATATGTTTCAAGTCACCGTAGCTGAGCCTTTGTCTCACTCAACCCAAGACTAGCATTTTAAACTTTAAATAAGGGGATTTGTGAGGGTGTGAAAATAGAGCTAGCTAAAATAATCTAGCAAATTAAGTTAAGGAATAGATTGGTGGAGATGGAGTGACACTCATTTAGGGGATATTTCAGAATATACAGAATAGATACATTCCAACAATTTAAAAAAAATCCAAAGAGAGGCCTGTAATTAATTAAATTGTTAAAGATTATATCATAATTAAAGAACAGGCTTATAAACTTGCTAAGATAGCAGGAAGGTCAGAAGCTATTAAATGATTTTAAAAATAGGGGGAAAATTAGAGTACAAGTAAAAGCTGGCTCAAAACATGTAAGCAGATAGTTAAAATTTCCTATCTACATCATTTAAAAGGCATTTGGATGGGTATAAGAATAGGAAGGGTTTGGAGGGATATGGGCCAGGTGCTGGCAGGTGGGACTAGATTGGGTTGGGATATCTGGTCGGCATGGATGGGTTGGACCATAGGGTCTGTTTCCATGCTGTACATCTCTATGACTCTGACTCTTACATTTTAGAATTTCAGTCTGGGAATCAATAATGAAAAATAAGAAGATAGCAGATGAATTGAATGGGTACTCTACATTGGTTTTCACTGTAAAGGATACAGTTAACATCTCAGAAATAAGCGTGAATGAGGAAAGAGATAGGAGAGGAGTTCAGTGAAATTACAACGACCAGGAAAGTGATAGTGAGAAATTTGTGGATAATGTCATGTCTGAAATTATGACATTTCAGTCATAAAAGGGGTGCCTTGTGAGATAGTTGACATGTTAGTTTCAATGTTAGGGCCACCTACGTTTGTGGAGGTTCCATTACATTAGAAAATACTGAATGTAACTTTATTACTCAAACAGGGCAGAAACCAGGAGATTTTGGTCAGTTGTCTAATATGTCACGGTGGCTCAGTGGTTAGTACTGCTGCCTCACAGCGCCAGGCACCCAGGTTCAATTCCAGCCTCAGGCGACTGTGTGGAGTTTGAACACTATACCTGTGTCTGCATGGATTTCCTCTAGGTGCTCTGGTTTCCTCCCACAGTCCAAAGATGTGCAGGTTAGGTGAATTGGCCATGCTAAATTTTATGTGGTAACCCCCAGGATGCTGACAGTGGAGGATTCAGTAGTGGTAATGCTGTTGAATGTCAAGGGACAACTCCCGATAGACAAGCAGGAGGCTGGAAGAACACAGGGAGAAAGTGAGGACTGCAGATGCTGGAGTACCAGAGTTGAAAAATGTGGTGCTGGAAAAACACAGCAGGCCAGGCTGCATCCGAGGAGCAGGAGAATCGACGTTTCGGGCAGAAGACCTTCAGGAATGAAGAAGGGTTTATGCCCGAAACGTCGATTCTCCTGCTCCTTGGATGCTGCCTGACCTGCTGTGTTTTTCCAGCACCACATTTTTCAATGCTGGAAGAACACAGCAAGCTGGGTAACATCAGACTGTGGAGAAGTTGACGTTTCAGGTGTAATCCTTCTTTAGAGCTCATCTTGTTAGAGATGGTCATTGCCTCTCATTTGTGTGGTGTGATTTTACTTACCACTTGTCAGCTCAAATCTAGATAATATTCAGATCTTGCTGTATTTTGACATGTACTGCTGAGGATTCATGAACGGTGCTGAGCATTGTGCAATCATCCACGCACGTCCCAACTTCTGACCTTATGGTGGTTGGAAGGTCAATGATGAAGCATCAGACAATCTTCGGGCCTAGGACACAACCCTGTGAAACTCCAGTGATTATTATAGGGCTGAGATGACTGATCTTCAATATCCAATCATTTTCCTTTGTGCCATGAGTGACTCCAACCACTGGAGAATACTCTTCAGCACCACCACCATCCTGATTGGCTCCAATTTATTAGGGCTCCTCGAAGTCACATACAATCAAATGTGACCTTGATGTCAAAGACAGTCATTCTCACTTCTCTGGAATTCAACTGTTTTGACCATGTTTGTACTAAAACTGCGACGTGGTCCTGAGCTAAGTGGCCCTGGAAGAACCCAAACTGAAAGTTAGTGAGCAGGTTATTGCTTAGCAAGTGCTGCTTGATAGTATTGTTGGTGACCCTTTCTATCACTTTATTGATGATCAAGATTAGGCTGATGGGGCATTGCTGTTAACTGAAAAGACAGTGAAAACAGAATTGAGGTGGGCATGGGGCAAGGTTGATGGTCTGAAATTATTGAACTCTTTGGTGAGTTCAGAGGCTGTAAATTGAAAGACGCAGTGCTGTTCTTGAAGCTTATGTTGAGCCCTAATGGAATAGCTGAGTTTGCTGATGCCAACATATGCACGCTGTGCTGTATTGAATCATGCATGTATAGGGGGAAGAGGAAATTGGCATCTGGAGGGCCTCTGGGCGCTCCTTGTTCTCCTTCAGCCCACACTTCTGCCTCTCCTCCCTACGTTGTCGTCCTATCACCCAAGCCTGGCCCTTGCCCCCTGCTCCAGGTTCTCTTCATTCTGTGTCTCCCTCCACCCCTGATCTCCACCTCCCATCTCACTCCAGGAATTCCCATTACCTTCTGCTCCATGTGCGGCATCCCTCTCCCCGGCGCTGAAGCCTATTTCAAAAGTATGTGTGTGCTTCCTCACAAATACGCTGCTGTGCACAATGCCACACATGAAGTAACGTGATGACATCAGTGCACAGAAACATGCGTTCCCCAATGCATGCATGAGTAGATGTTCACAGTTGTTGGAGTCAGCAATCACTCCATAACAGAATAGTGTAGTGGGCTGATTATGGAAGTGTCAGCATGACAGCAAGTTGGAGAATTAAAATGATAGCCTATTGGAAGATGGTGGTCATGCTTGCAGACAGAATGGAGCTGCTTCTCAAAGCTCTCACCCAACTGCTGTCTCACACTTTTATTAATTCTCTCCTCATTGACCAAGATCCCAAACATGATTTGCATGTACTACTTTCAATCTAACCTGTTGTATTCACTATTTACAATATGGTTTCCTTTCTGCCTTGCACTCGTGCTAACATTTCCATACTTACTACACACGTTTTATTTCTCTGCATTACTGTGAATGTGCAGGGAAGCATGTGCATAGTTTTCAAATGAGCTTCAGTGATGGGGAGAGGGATGCCAAATGTGGGACAGAGGTGGTGGGAATTCCTAGAGTGTAATGAGAACAGGAGAGCTCCAGAGCTGGAGATCAGTTTGGAGGCGGGGGTGGGGGGGGGAGGGGAAAGAGGAGGAGGAGGAGAAGGAAGGGAACAAAGCGACTCTATGGCAATGGACGAGGAAGGCTTTAAGCCTGGGTGAGGAGATAATGATGCAAGGAGAGCCAGAGGTATGGGCTGGGGAGAACAAAATCTCCACTTCCCAAACTCCGGTGGCAGTGATTCCACACATGGAACAGAAGGTGGTGGGGAATTTCTGAAGTGAGATAGGAAGAGAAGGAGAGTCCAGTGTTAAGTTATTTTTCCTGAGGTCCTTACACACTTGATGCAACTGCAAATACCAACTTCTGTGAACAAGCAACCAAATCTATTAAACACAGTACAGTACAGGCTTTGGAGAAACCTTTAACACATTTCATAGGGCTTACAGGGTCGTGGCAAAAGTTCTCCCTGAACATAGGCAACAGTCCTTCCTTTATATAAAATAGTAATGCTCACAAGACAACCGCCAGTCACTCCCTCACAATCAAATGCCACTCAAGATACAATACAGTGACCACCCCACCTCCCAGAAACAACATAATACAAATCATCCCTTAATGGTCAAATCTGTTGCAAATCGTTTTTTGTAACTATAGGGGAGCAGTCAAATTCCAACTGTAATGTTCATACTAATTTCTGGATGAGAATGTAAATCATCCTTGAAGGGCAAGGAGATGGCTATGTAAACCTCCCACATGCCACCTATAAGACAAAGACACAGTACCTTACCCCCAGGGCATTCAATTTATTGCAGGTCAGAAGAGCAAATTAACTCTTTAATATCTCACCAGTAGGTGGAGATCACGAGTCGGGGAGAACCAGTTGGTTAACTATTGAGTTTTATTTCCCCCACCTTTTTATCTTGGTCCAAAGAATCAGCTTGATGTTACTCAAATGTACATTTTGTGATTTGGACAAAAGTGGTAGCCTGTATTCTTCTTAATTTTTATTTTGTTGTGCAGTCCTTCCGGATGTGTGTGGCTGTGACTTCTATACACTGTTTGCAGCATTGGCTTTCAGTTCTGACTTTCAGGTCTGTCAGGAAAAAAAAATTAGCAGGAACACTTTATAGTCGGTGTATTGGCACCATGACCATTGTGCATGGGACCACCTAGCAGGCACTGAGCTTAGAGGGAATTTTGGTGGTAGCTTAGTCCTTATATCTTCTGTTCTGTATGAAGAGACAGATTGCCTATGACCGTGGGTACATGTTGGAAAAATTTGCTAAATGCTTTCAGTGGTGTATAATTTTCATGATTTAAGGATGGAGGTATGACAGCCTCTTGTAACTATGGTATTCTCAAATCCTAGGAGTAAGGAGAACAAATTATATGCATATAAGAGACAATCCATGGGTCTGTCTGGCTGAATTTCTCCCTGAGTGACTAGTGCAGATTGTCAGTGTACAGGAGTTTCTGCATAAGTCTGTCCTGTACTTTTTCAACGTTTTCAGACTGGACAGATTGTAGAGTTTATTTGACACTTTTTTTTAAAAAAAAGCAGACTGGGGGCTAGGTTACAGTTCTGTTTCAGGTAAAAACAAGGACTGCAGATACTGGAAACCAGAGTCTAGATTAGAGTGGTGCTGGAAAAGCACAGCAGGTCAGGCAGCATCCGAGGAGCAGGAAAATCAACGTTTTGGGCAAAAGCCCTTCATCAGGAATAGAGGCAGGGTGCTTGCAGAGTGGAGAGATCAATGCTCTCGGATGCTGCCTGACCTGCTGTGCTTTTCCAGCACCACTCTAATCTACAGTTCTGTTTCACTCATTCCTCGCCCTGAAGCTGTCAAAAATGGCACTGTCAAACTATACGAGATGGTGAGTACTGTTATGATTGGGACGGTGAACTTTTCCCAGAATCTTGTAAGCTAACCTTGTGTTGAATGCTTTAGTGAGACATAGAACAAGTTAACGAGGTATATCCTGAATAGACACTTAGATAATGTCAAATTGAGCATAGTCAGCTTGAATTTGTGAATGGGAAATTGTATTTGATGAAACTTGGAGTTTTTTTTGAGGAAGTTAGTATTAAAATTGATAAGAGTTGATGAACATTGCATTCTTTGAATTTCAGAAGAATTTTGGAAAAGGTCGTTCCCCCATAAGAGGTTGATTAATAAAATTAAAGCACATAGGACAGGAGACCATTTACTGGCATGGATTAAGGATTGGCAGAAAACAGTAGGAGTAAACAGGTCAGTCCCTTTATGGCAGGCTGTGAAGGATTAATACTTGTGACTGGACTGTTCACACATATAATCAGTAACTTGGAAGTGAGGACTAAATCTAATAATTCCAAATTTGTGTATGATACAAAGCTACGTGGAAATATGTATTGTGTGGAAAATGTAAAATGGAATAAGGAGGATTTGGACAATGGGCGAGATCATTGTAGATGGAATAAAATGTGGTAAAATGTGAGGTCCTCCACTTTGGGAGGAGGAATAGACATGCAGAGTATTTCTTTTTTTTAATATAGATATTTTTATTGGAAATTTAACAACATTTTTACAAGTTTACAAAAATAATCAAAAATCTCAAGTACAAACATTGATATACAATTAAATCTTAAATAAATAATAACCAAAATTTAACAAAAGAAAAATACAGAGAAAAAAAACAAAACTCAACTAACTACTAATCTAACCTACAACTAACCAGTCGCTCCGAAAGCTAGTGTGCTTCCAATTAAACCTGTTGGACTATAACCTGGTGTTGTGATTTTTAACTTCGTACACCCCAGTCCAACACCGGCATCTCCAAATCATAAATGATAAATAGTACTGATGGAAGATACCCCCATTGGTCGTAGCACTCTACATTCTCTATCTGATTTATAAAGACTATCTAATAACGTAGTCGCCTTCTGTATATAATCTCGAATTTGGAAGTATCGATAGAGTCTCCATTAGGTAATCAAATTTCTGACGCAGCTGTTCAAAAGACATCAGGACCCCTTCTTTAAATAGGTCCCCTAAACATGGGATGTCCCTGGATCTCCAGAGTTTAAAAGTGGCATCTGAAAACCCCAGTTGAAATCCCCATGCTCCCACTATCGGAGCATAGGGGGATGTTTTATGTGAGTTGCCCTCATTTTGCCGCATTATATTCCAAGCTTTAATTGTATTTAGTATTATAGGGTTTTTACAGTGATCCGTAATGATTTTCCTCTTGTCTGAAAATAAAAGGCTAATAAGTGGGCATTTTACTTGAAGCCTCGATGTCCAGCCAGATTGATTGCGGGTCAGACAAGACCCAATCAGTATGTAACTTAATAGGGAATTTAACTGATATTTCCTAAAATCTGGGATGTCCAATCCTCCCCTTGCCTGTGGGAGCTCCTCTTCAGCTTAATGAGGGGCCGTCTATGATTCCAGCAGAGTATTTCTTAAATAGTAAAAAGTTGGCAAGTGTAGATGTACAAAAAGACTTAAGTGTCCTTGTCAATAATGATTGAAGGTTAACATGTGCAGCAAGCTATTCGGAAAACCAATGGAATGTTGGCCCTTTCTGCAAGAGTAAGAATGTCTTGTTTTTAATTGTACAGAACTTTGGTCAGACCAAGCTTGGAGTACCATATGCAGGTTTGATATCTTTATCTCAGGAAGCATGTTATTTCAATTGAAAGTTCAACAAAAGTTCACTGGATTGTCTTAAGAAAAGATTGGATGTCATTGCCTGTGTTCTTTGGTGTTTCGAATAATGAGAATGGATTTAATTGAAACCTACAACTACTTAAAATGGGATAGACAGGTTAAGTGCACATGCTCGAGCTGAATGTTTGGACCTAGGCATGCGTAAGCAGGCTGCATAACTGAGTGGATTTCCCTTTGCTTGCACTTGCACAGTAACATATGTGCACACAGGTGCATTATTGGAAGCCTGTGCATGTGTGGTTCTGGAGGCTGGCACATGCACAGAAAATAAGAGCATTTGGTATCAGCAGAATTTGTCTTCAATAATACACACTAAGGCTCCAGAAGAGATCAGAAGCATGAATGCAGCCTTGGCATCTCAGTAAAGCAGTGCTGCTACCTGAAAATTTCACAGCACAATTCTCAAATTGTCTTGGTGCACAAGCATGTTTTGGTGATACAGTGGTTGAAAATCACTACTTTGGATTGAAAACCACTACTGTGGAAGTTACAGGCCCAGATCTATTCAAAGTCTTCTCCTAGGACAGTCCTGTTATTCCAAGGAATTAATCTAGTGAGCATCTGCTGTACTCTATGAAAAGTATGTCCTTCTTTATATAAGGGGACTAAAAATGCACAAAATATGCCAGTTGTGATCTTGGCAAGGTTCTGTACAATTGAAGAAAGACATCTTTACTCTTATACTTGAACACTTCTGTGATTTTTTTTTAAATAACACACCCAATGTAGTGATTGGAAAGCGGTCAGCCTGGAGGACCTCATTGAATGATTTTCTGATTGGGGCTGTTAACCTGGTCCATTCAGGGAACCCTGACTGACCAATATAAACAGGAGTCGGTAGAGTTGTTGACAGTGAGGAAGGATGTGTCAGGTTACAGCGGGATATAGATAAGCTGCAGAGCTGGGCAGAAAGGTGGCAAATGGAGTTCAGTGTGGGTAAGTGTGAGGTGATTCACTTTGGTATGAGTAACAAAAAGATGGGGTACTGGGCTAATGGTCGGATACTTGGTAGTGTGGATGAGCAGAGGGATCTTAGTGTCCATGTACACAGATCTCTGAAAGTTGCCACCCAGGTAAATAGTGTTGTGAAGAAGGCATATGGCGTACTGGCTTTTATTGGTAGAGGAATTGAGTTCCGGAGTCCTGAGGTCATGTTGCAGTTGTATAAGACTCTGGTGCGGCCGCATCTGGAGTATTGTGTGCAGTTTTGGTCGCCACACTATAGGAAGGATATGGAGGCACAGGAACGGGTGCAGAAGAGGTTTACCAGGATGTTGCCTGGTATGGGAGGAAGATGGTATGAGGAAAGGTTGAGGCACTTGGGGCTGTTTTCATTGGAGAAAGGAAGGTTTAGGGGTGACTTGATAGAGGTGTACAAGATGATTAGGGGTTTAGATAGGGTTGACCATGAGAACCTTTTTCCACGTATGGAGTCAGCTATTACGAGGGGGCATAGCTTTAAATTAAGGGGTGGTAGGTATAGGACAGATGTCAGGGGTAGATTCTTTACTCAGCGAGTCGTGAGCTCATGGAATGCCCTACCATTAGCATTGGTGGACTCTTCCTCTTTATGGGCATTTAAACTGGCATTGGATAGGCATATGGAGGATAGTGGGCTAGTGTAGGTTAGGTGGGCTTGAATCGGCGCAACATCGAGGGCCAAAGGGCCTGTGCTGCACTGTATTTTTCTATGTTCTATGAGCGTTAGGGCTTCTGTTCACTCTAGGAGCTGGCTCTGTGCTAGCTGGGTCAGTGTAACGTACTATGCACGTGTAAGTAAGAGGTGCCTTGATGACGGGGATACCGACCTTCATGGAGTTATTTCAGTGGGGATGAGAGTTGTGATCATACAAAAACGCCTATTCGCTGTAGCCCAGTTGGACTTCAAATAGGCACAACAGCTTGCTTTATCATTAGAAAATGCGGCAAGTGAAACTTATGAGTCATAGGGTATACCAATGGAAATGAACTCCCTTGCCAGGCCAACTGAGCTTGGAAAACACCATTTGAGTGAGGCCAATTTCATAGCATCACTCAGGACATTTCCTGAACTGAGGGATATTAGGTCAGCCCACAGTAAAACCCCAAAATAAAGCCAAGCCTCTGCCAAACAGTTAGAATTTTCTCGAGGATCTGGGCCAGCAGGCCATTGTAGTTGCTGCTGGTCTGTGGACTCGAGACAGCAAAAGAGTCTCACTAAGCCTGAATTGAGTAAGAGAACTCATAAGCTGGTGACTAGGAGAGTGAAGACCCTGGAAGGTCAATCGACTGCTGGTTGGAACAGTTAAATTCCTTAGCAACATCCAAATCAGAACTAATCAAAATAAATGTCTAGTTAATTGGTCACATAGCTTTAATGAAGGTCAGTACTGGTGTGGTTGTTTCAGTGATTGCGGAACTAGTCATTACCAAAATTGATCTGAATTCCAGCCCTTAAGTTTGTGCAAAGCCTCGGCCTGACTGAGAACTTATAATGGGGAGCCATTACAAGTTAAGAATGCAACTTCATTTCTCGTCTCTTATGAGAAGCAGCTGGTTTAGTTATTACTGATTGTAGTAAAAGGCTCATCCCAAGATTGTTGTGATGAAATTTATTGAGCAGTGTTGAATTTTATTTTGGCTATCTCATATGTTTAGCTGTCTTTTGAAAAGAAAAGAAAAATGCCTCTGGATTCCTTGTGTGAAATTTTGGGAGAGGTAACAAATTTGAACAGCTCCACGCTGAGTCTTGAATTGGGCTCCAACTTATCCTTGTTAGAATGTTCCATAGAGTCAAAGGCCTCCATTTTCAGTTCCAGCAATGTAAGCTGCCATCTGTCGTTTTTTTCTCTCTTTTTGAATTGATGCATGCCATGTAGGGTTTGCAAGTAAAGATAGGGATGCAGTGTTTTGAGTGACCTCTATATTACTTAGCATAGACTGTAGGAGATCAACTCTGAGTGCATTGAAATAATCGGGTTTAGGTTTAGGAACGGCTCTAAATTATGTTTCAGCAATATATGAGCTGAAGCAGGGATGGAAGTGGGATATGTTACGGAGGTGAAAATAATTGTTTTTAAGTGATGGTGCAGACGTATTATCGAACGATCGTCTTGAGTTAAGTATAACAATAATGTGAGCAATCTTGTTTAGTCCCAGACAGTTGCCAAGGAGTGGGATGGAGTTTATGGTGGTGACCAAAAACAATGCCTCAGTCTTCTATTTAATAGGAAAAAAGTTCTTTTCATCCCCTGTATGGGATGTTAGATAAACAATTAGACAATTTAGTGACAGTAAGAGGGGTCGACAAATGGTGCTGAGGTAGAGCTAGATGTTGTCAGCATGCAAATGGAAACTGATTTCACTGATAACGCTTGTTGTAGTTGCCTGTGGCTGAACATAACAAAATGGCTATTCGGGGTTTTCTTTTTAACTGACCCAGACAATCAAAGGAAATTTTGGCTGATGCAGCATTTCATATAGCTCAAATCATGGCCTTTGTGGACAGATTACAAAATGCCTCTGAGTCTTCGTAAAATGGGACTAGAATGCAAACAGTAAGATTCTGATAAGGCAGCTCAGGTGAAAACCATCCAATTTGAGATTTCCAGTTTTAAATGAAATCGAAAGGGGAAGTTTGTCCTACCTAAGATATTACTTTTAAATAATTATAATTACATATTAGAGTAGACACAAATTTGTGCAATAATAAATTTAAATTTATTAGATATTGGGGAATTAAATTTCTGAAGGCAGTTAGCTTTTGATGCAGAGACACCCTTGAAGAAACTTTTCTTCTTCAGCAGGAAGATGAGAACAACGAAAAGGTCTAAACAAGATAACCTCTGAAGAGACGACCGTTCGGTAATATACCAAGGCGAGGCAGAAACAGTTTTGAAATAGGCTCAGTATGACCTCGAGAATAAATTAAGTGCTGCTTTGCAAGTTGGATAAAAGAGAAGCTGCTCCTGAAATTGTTAGCTTTGTCATGGAATCATTAGTATGAGGTTTAACTACGTGTAATTTTATAAGTGACTTTATATTAGAGCTGACATTACAAATATTATAACAGTTGATAGAAATGAATATCCTTTTTAATCTTCAGTATTAGGATTGGCAAGAGATATAAATTGTGTGATTGAATTTGAATTTGAGAAGTCATTGGTAATAAGCAAGTATATAATGTCCAGGAAGGGGCACACCAATCGGTGTTGGAATGTGGTCAATTATCTTAAGAACCCAAGGACAGGAGATAGGGGGTCTGGCAAACATCATGAACTGCTGGGAGGACCTAAGGTGGACCATCAAGTTGTCCATCATTGATCTTTATTCACATGATTGGATGTGGCAAGCATTGATGTCAATGTTGCATGTAGCCATCATAATGTGTTGTATATCAATATCCTGTACTTTATTGGGAAAGGTAGAGTGAGGCTGACCTCCAATCTGAGCTGTAATTGAGGGGGCACTGTGCCCTTGTGAAAACCAGATGCTGAAAGTCTCTGACTTCTCCCACATGTGGTAAATTAACTCCAAATATAGATAGATTTGTGCTACTTAATACGGGATTCAGATTCCTTTTTAAAGTCTCTCAACAACAAAAGCATTTGTCCTTTTGTTGATTTCTCAAAATAACACTAAAAATACACTATCAGTGCTTACATTATCACATTTGAATATTATTTGATCTTCATTTTTCTTCGGTATTTTCAGAATCTCTGCAGTTCATCTTTTCTTTGGATTAGGACTAGGAAAAAGACAGTGGCTGAATCTTAACCAGATACTTTGAATATTTTTAACTGTTGTGAAAAGCACTTGATGCTATTAGTGAGTGCACTCCCAAGATGAATAACCTTACAATTCATAACATAAATACCTTTTAGTTTGATGTTAGCTTGCTTTTTAAAGCCAATTTAATCCAGATTTAATTTTTTGCAGATAAAATGAATGAAAACTGGCCTTCAAAACAAATTAAAGACCAATTAGATCACAGGCAAGCAGGTGTGAAAGTGAAGATTGAGAAAATTTTGCCTGAAGAGGAAGCCAAGTATGGACAATGGTAAGTAACAAAATAAGCCTCCACTCTAATTTTCATTTTTTTCACTTCACAAAATTTGAATCTAAACAGCTGTGTACAAATTGATTTGAAATTTAAGCAGGTGTGCATGGTATAGGCTTTAGTGATTCATACATTATTGTAGTTTGTAAGAGTTTGACGATGAAGTACAGCAAACTGAATAGTATTGTTGATAATGTGTCACTTGATAAGACCACAAGATGTGCAACAACATAAGATTTATTTAATCTTATTCACCTCTATATTTTTTTAAATGGGAGTTAAATTTCTTGTTTTTGTTTTAATTCATTCGTGGGATGTGGGCATCACTAACTGGCCAGCATTTATTACCCATCCCTAGTGGCCCTTGAGAAGGTGATGGTGAGCTGCCTTCTCGAACTGCTGAAGTCCACATGCTTGATTGGGCTAGTTGATCTACGATGCCCTAAGAGAGGGAGTTCCAGGATTTTCATGCAGCGACAGTGAAGGAACAGTGATCTGTTTCCAAGTCTGGGTGGTGAGTGAGTTGGAAGGGAATTTGGAAGTGGTAGTGTTGCCATATATCTGCTGCCCTTGTCCTTTTCAATGGAAGTAGTTGTGGGTTTGGAAGGTACTGTCTGAGGATCTTTGAATTTCTGCAGGGCATCTTGTAGGTACTACACACTACTGCTACTGAGTGTCAGTGGTGGAGAGTGTGGATGTTGCACCAATAAAGCATGCTACTTTGTCCTGGATGATGACAACCTTATTGAATGTTGGTGGTGTGCACCCATCCAGGTAAGTTGGGTCTGTTTCACCACACCCCTGACTTGTGCCTTGTAAATGGTGGACAGGCTCTGGGGAGTCAGGAAGTGAGTTATTTGCTGCAGTATTCCAAGCTTCTGACCTGCTTTTGTGACCACTGTGTTTATGTGGTGAGCCCAGTTGAGTTTCTGGTCAATGGTAACCCAGAATGTTTCTTTTGGGAGATTCAGTGATGGGAACACCATGGAATGTCACGGGGTAATGGTTAGATTGTCTCTTATTGGAGATGGTCATTGCCTAGCATTTGTGTGGTGCAAATGTTATAACACTATTGTGAACAGGCTATTTGTTTGTGCTTTTGCTACTGTTGTGTACTCACTGTATCACTGTAGATAAGCTAGTCACAATGATTAACAAACACAAATATTAATACATAATGAACTATCAGTGATTTTAGAGACTTTGATTTTTTTTTCAAAGGAACGCAAAGGTGATTAAAAGGTATTGTTACGAAGTCGAAAGCATATATGGTCACTTTTTAAGATAGTGCATTTCTGAATTTAAACTATAGCCACAGCTATCAGCTAAAGGTCAGCTGTTCCAATGTAACAATTGGCTGTTAAATGGATACCTGAGTTTTGGTTGTTGTTTTGACAACAATTCGAATTTAACCAATTAGTTTAAATAATGCCCAGGTTACCAGAAGCCAATGGAATTTGAATTTTATTGTATTGACACCTGGAAACTAATCACATTATGAGAATTTAATGTGTCATGGGGGTACATAAACCTGATATTTTGAAAAATAGAGGGAGAGCAACTTCCATAGAACCAGAGAGCTAACTGTCCTTTGAGAGCAAGATGTTAGATGTAATTAGAAAACCTTCTCTATCAAATGGAACCTTTCCATGTAAAACATATTTACAGTAAAAAAGAAAGAAGACGACAACCCAGGGAGATCAGCAGCTAAAAGATTTGAAGACACCAAAGACGACAGAGACTGTATGGTCTTGAGATTAAGTTAATGTAATGTTCAATATGTGTGTTATTGGAACAGCATATTTTTATAGAGTTGGAGCCAGATAATAAGCAGTTAAAAAAAAGGGACTTGGATTTGTGAATAGTTTTTGTTTAGTGTTAACTATTAGAATTAAGAAAATAATTTTATTTTGAATAGTGGAAATTAGGAGTTCTGTGTCACTCACTCACACTCACATTTGAACAGATTAAGAGGCAAGGCAAGCTTTTTTGGGCGTTTGGTTTTAGTTAACAGAGATTCGACTTCAGCATTGTAACTGTATAATTCATAGATGCTCATCAGGTTAACATAGATGGAGCAAGGATGGATCAAGTTAGACTTGATAAGGCCAAAGGGTGTGCAACTGACAAGTAAAATAAAGCATTCACTAGACGTAATGGCAACAAAAATCAATAGGTTTGCTGTATTTGCTGCATTTGCGATGAACTCATCATGGACGTATAGCTGCTGTGGTTGGACAATAATTTTGACTTTCTGACACAGCAGAACCTAACTTTGATCTGTGCATTGGTACTATAGTTACAATATTTAACAGAAACTTACTTTTAGGGAAAATAAAGAATGTTTTAAAAAAAATGAATACAGTTAAAATATCAAAGTTCATATATTGATATACCTGATCAATACCTGATCTTGCTTACAGATCAAGAACTGGCGAGAAGCTAGACTTTAGTGTGAAGCATGCTTAGGTAACATATTTATGGAAAATATATTTTAATATATCACACCAGAGGCTATTAACAGTTTGGATCAGGTTAGTATTTGCACTAGCCATCTTCCCTTAAGATGTTTGCAAACTGCTGATGAGTGAATTGGCAGGGACAGACATGATAGACCAAATAGCTACCACCTGAACTGGAACAGTTCTGAGAGTCTTTTCATGCCATGTCCTTTTCTTGCTGAAAAGACATATGCATTAAATTCATGAACTCACAATTGTTTAGACAACTTTAGGATCATAATTAGAATCATATACACATAGATAATAAGAAAATTTAGTATAGAGAGTGAACTGATAAAATTAATAGTGATTATAACAGCCAAACAATTGAAACACTGTAATTCAAGGTTAACTGACTTATTGATAGTTTATAGCACAGATCAGATTGCTGAAGCTCCATTTTGACTACATGTTTACATACATTTTTTTGGGGTATTTTTCATAGCTGACTTGTATTGATGTTTTATTTTGTATTTGTGATCATCTAGGAATGTACTCTGAAATAGCAGATAAATGAGAGACACGCTATTTTGCCAGGGATGGACTTATTAAACAATCTAACACAATATTGATGATGTGCCATCTGTCCTTATGATAGAAAGATAGACATAAGAAAGCAGCGACATACTCCGAAATGGACTGCGCACTCATGGAAAACAGCCAGGCTCTGTCAAGCAAAATTATCGGCAAGACGTTTAACATTTACCTTATTGAAAGAACATGCCAATCAAAAAGTATAACTTTAGAAAACTTGAATCCGTTTAAGATATGGTCACTGAGCTAATCACAGCGCATGTGAGAAAGGGATAAATTTAGTGGACAGACTATGTCAGGCCATTGTCAAGTAGTGTTGACATGGCAACTTGCTCTGTTTCTTGCTTCAGGAATGATACTTCTTGGTGCTTGCTTTTATGAGAAAGATAGTGCATTAAGGTGATCTTTGTACTATATGCATTATATGCTGAAGGATACCATGGATGTACTGAAGTTTGTTTATGAAATTGTTCACAGTGTGGTGTGATGTAGAAGTTGTTTAGAACACAGAACAGTACAGATCAGTACAGGCCCTTCGGCCCTTGATGTTGTGCTGGCATTTTATGCTACTCTAAGATTAGACTAACCTACATACCCATCACTGTACTATCTTACATGTGCCAATCAATGTCTCTAAAGTAGCTGACTCTACTACCATTGCCACAGTGCATTCCACACACCTGCTACTCTAAAGAACCTACCTGTGACATCTCCCCTGAACGTTCCTCCAGTTACCTTTAAAATTATTCTCCCTTATGATAGACATTTCAGCTATGGGGAAAAAGTCTCTGGCTATCCTCTGTATCTATGCCTCTCAACATCTTGTACACCTCCATCATGTCAGCTCTCCGCTTTCTTCGGTCCAGTGAGAAAAGCCCGAGCGCGCTCAACCTTTCTTCAGAAGAAGTGCTCTCCAGTCCAGGCAGCATCGTGGGAAATCTCCTCAACATCCTTTCTAAAGCTTCCACAGCTCTCCTATAATAAGGCGACCAGAACTGAACACTGTTCAAAGTGTGGTCTAACCAGGGTTCTATAGAGCTGTAGTATAACCTTGTGGTTCTTAATTTCAATCTCCCTTCTAATAAAAGTGAACACCCCATATGCCTTTTTAACAATCCTATCAACCTGGGTGGCAACTTTGAGGGATGTATGGACATGGACATGGACCCCAAGATCCCTCTGTTCCTCCACACTGCCAGGAACCCCATATTCTGTGTTCAAATTTGACCTCTCAGTGAATGACTTCACACTTTTCCAGGTTGAACTCCATCTTCCACTAATCAGCTCAGTTCTGCATTCTGTCAATGTTCTGTTGCAACCTACAACAACTCCACCAAACTTTGTCATTGGCAAACTTACTAACCCACCCTTCCAGTTCCCCATCACTGTCATTTATAAAAATCACAAAGAGCAGAGGGCCCAGAACCAATCCCTGTGGAATACCACTAGTCACTGAGCTCCAGGCTGAATACTTTCCACCTACAACCACGCTTTGCCTTCTATGGGCCAACCAATTCTGTATCCAGACAGACAGGTTTCTCTGTATTCCATACCTCCTTACTTTTTGAGCCTACCATGGGGAACCTTATCAAATGCCTGGCTAAAATCCATGTATACCACATCCTCTGCTCCACCTTCTTCAGTGTGTTTTGTCACATCCTCAAAGAGTTCAGTAAGGTTTGTGAGGCATGACCTGCTGGCTATCTCCAATCAAACTGTGGTTTTCCAAGTAACTATAAATCCTGTTTGTCAGAATCCACTCCAATACTTTGCCCACAACTGACGAAAGACTGACTGATCTGTAGTTCCCAGGATTATCCCTATTCCCTTTTTTTTGAAGAAGAGGCTAACATTCTGGCACTACTCCAGTAGACAGTGAGGACGCAAAGATCATTGCCAAAGGCACAGCAATCCTTTCCCTTGCTTCATGTAGTAACCTAGGGTATATTCCATCTGGCCCAGAGGATTTATCTATCATTATGGTTTTCAAAATTTTCAGCGCATCCTCCTTCCTAACATCAACCTGCTCTAGCATATCAGTCTTTTCCACACTGTCCTCAGAAACATCAAGGTCCCTCTCAGTAGTGAATACTGAAGCAAAGTATTCATTAAGGATCTCCCCTACTTCCTCCGACTCCAGGCACGCGTTCCTTTCACTATCGCTGATCAACCCCACCCTCACTCTGGCCATCCTCTTGTTCCTCACATAAGTGTAGAATGCCTTAGGGTTTTCCTTAATCCTATCTGCTGAAACCCCCTTCTAGCTCTCCTAAGTCCATTCTTCAGTTCCTTATTGGCTACCTTGTAACCCTCTAAAGCCCTGTCTGATTCTTGCTTTCCCAACCTTAAGTTTCAGCATCATTAACCATGATGGGACAATTATTTAATGACTGCCCCAAAAAAGACTTGGGGAAATGGCTTTCATTGATCCAGGTTAGTTGTTATGATCTCTGGGTCCAAATTTAGCCTTGAATGTGTGCTTGTTTATACAAAAGTGGCTGACAGTTCATTGTGGCTGACTCAGTTCATTGCACTATAATTTGGCAATGCAAGCTTAATGGCATAGTAGCTAAGAGGGAGCCACCTCTTAGAAAACCTTGGGATATGTTATCAGCCTTTGACATGATATGATTAACAAGGAATGAATGGGAAACCAAAGAAAGAACTGTCAACAAAAATGAACTCAAAGAAATGCAAATGTGATAACAGGAATCTGATTTCACCCACTTTTTACTTTTCTCCTGGGACCCTTCGTGATCCTGGGTCTATGAGAGTGCAGTGCCAGCAACGGCCATTATATCTGCTAACTCTAAAGTACAACATGTGACTTCCTATTTCATGGCTGGTGAATTGTATGTGTGAATGTATGAATATCTTTGCCCTATACTCTCTTTTATCCTTCCCGGAGGATAGCACTATGACCATCTTGACAGCAGGTGGTGGTCAGTTGTACATACTACCTGCAGGACTGGATGATATATTAAGAATCTGGCAAGGTAAAACTAACCATGCATCAGGTGAATTCGTTATTGTATCCAAACTGACAAGCCATTCTGAATCAACCTATGTATGAGAAATGACAATCCAGCTCTATTGATCTTTCAGAATCTTCCTTACTAATAAATGGGATCCAAAATTGAGAGAAGTGTCATACAGACTAGTCAAGCAACAGCCTGACATCGTCTGTATGGTACAATCTGTGTATCACTGTGTCCCAGTCACCAGCACCATTCTTTCTAGTTGTGTTGTACCCCATTCTGGATTAGTGGTGCTGGAAAGGCACAGCAGTTCAGGCAGCATCTGAGGCACAGTAAAATCAACGTTTCGGGCAAAAGCCCTTCATCAGGAATACAGGCAGAGAGCCTGAAGGGTGGAGAGATAAGTGAGAGGAGGGTGGGGGTGGGGAGCATAGAGTATAATAGGTGAGTGGGGGTGGTGATGAAGGTGATAGGTCGGGGGGGGGAGGGGAGGTGGGAGGGTGGAGTGGATAGGTGGAAAAGAAGATAGGCCACTAGGACAAGTCATGGGGACAGTGCTGAGCTGGAAGTTTGGAACTGGGGTGAAGTTGGGGAAGGAGAAATGAGGAAACTGTTGAAGTCCACATTGATGCCCTGGGGTTGAAGTGTTCCGAGGCGGAAGATGAGGCGTTCTTCCTCCAGGCGTCTGGTGGTGAAGGAGGCCCAGGACCTCCATGTCCTTGGCAGAGTGGGAGGGAGAGTTGAAATGTTGGGCCACAGGGTGGTGTGGTTGGTTGGTGTGGGTGTCCCGGAGCTGTTCCCTAAAGCGCTCTGCTAGGAGGCGTCCAGTCTCCCCACTGTAGAGGAGACCGCATCGGGAGCGAAGGATATAATAAATGATATTGGTGGATGTGCAGATAAAACTTTGGATGTGGAAGGCTCCTTTAGTACCTTGGATGGAGGTGAGGGAGGAGGTGTGGGCACAGGTTTTGCAATTCCTGCGGTGGCAGGGGAAGGTGCCAGGATGGGAGGGTGGGTTGAAGGGGGGCGTGGACCTGACCAGGTAGTCAGAGGGAACGGTCTTTGCGGAAGGCGGAAAGGTGTGGGGAGGGAAATATATCCCTGGTGGTGGGGTCTGTTTGGAGGTGGCGGAAATGTCGGCGGATGATTTGGTTTAATGCGAAGGTTGGTAGAATGAAAAGTGAGCACCAGGGGCGTTCTGTCCTTGTTACAGTTGGAAGGGTGGGGTCTGAGGGCAGAGGTGCGGGATGTGGACGAGAGGAGTTGGAGGGCATCTTTAACCACGTGGGAAGGGAAATTGTGGTTCCTAAAGAAGGAGGCCATCTGGTGTGTTCTGTGGTGGAACTGGTCCTCCTGGGAGCAGATACGGCAGAGGAATTGGGAATATGGGATGGCATTTTTGCAGGAGGTAGGGTGGGAAGAGGTATAATCCAGGTAGCTGTGGGAGTTGGTGGGTTTGTAAAAAAAAATGTCGTTATCAAGTCGGTCATCATTAATGGAGATGGCGAATTTCAGGAAGGGGAGGGAGGTGTCAGAGATGGTCCAGGTAAATTTAAGGTCAGAGTGGAATGTGTTGATGAAGTTGATGAATTGCTCAACCTCCTCGCGAGAGCACAAGATGGCACCAATGCAGTCATCAATGTAGCGGAGGAAGAGGTGGGGAATGGTGCTGGTGTAATTACGGATGATCGACTGTTCTACATAGCCAACAAAGAGAGGCATAGCTGGGGCCCATACGGGTGCCATGGCTACCCCTTTGGTCTGGAGGAAGTGGGAGGATTCGAAGGAGAAATTAAGGGTGAGGACCAGTTCGGCCAAATGAATGAGAGTGTTGGTGGAAGGGTACTGTTGGGGATGTCGGGAGAGGAAAAAATGGAGGGCTTGGAGGCCCTGGTCATGGCGGATGGAGGTGTAGAGGGATTGGATATCCATGGTGAAGATGAGGCGTTGGGAAACGGAAGTCTTGAAGGAGGTGGAGGGCGTGGGTGGTGTCTCGAACGTATGTGGGGGGTTCCTGGACTAGGGGGAATAGGACAGTGTCGAGGTAGGTAGAAATTCTTGGAAGAGGTGGAGGGCGTGGGTGGTGCCCAGAAAGCCAAAGGTGGTGGTACAGTGGTACAATGTTTGATGGGAGTTACCCTGAGAGTTCTTATTGTTGACTCCAGATCTCATAATATATCTTCGCATCAGGTCAGCATTGGTAAGAAAACCTCCTGCTGATAATTTAAAATAGAGGGGTCAACCTTATGAAGGCAGAATTGCTTGTGTGCCAAACACAGATGTAGCATAAACAGGGCTAAACAATCCCACAATTAGCAGATAAGATCTAGGCTGTGCAGACTTGCCATGTGCAGTTCTGAATAGTGGCGCACAATTAAAATACTAACAGGAGGAAGAGACTCTGCAAATTTCCCCAGCTTTAGCAATGTGGAAACCCAGTACAAAACAAGGCTTGTGTCATTTGTATTGATCTTCAGCCAGAAGGGCCAAATAGATAATCTCCCTTGACCACCTCTTCAGGTCCCTGGCATCAGAAGTCAGTCTTCAGCGAATACAGTTTGCTCCTCATGATATCAAAAAATGGTTGAAGGCATTGGATACTGCAAAGGCTATTGGCCCAACAATATTCTTACAATAATACCATAGACTTCTGTGCTAGAACTAGCCAAGCCCCGAGCTAAGCTGTTGCAGTACAGATACATCATTGGCATCGACCCAGCAGTATTGAAAATTATCCAGGTATGTCCTGTGTGCATAAAAACAGGACAATTCCAATGTGACTAATTACTGCCCTATCTGTTTAGTCTTGATCATCAACAAGGTGATGGAAGAGATCTTCAACAGTGGCATTTGCAAAGGAATAACGTGCGAACTGATGCACACTTTGGGTTCCACCATTGCCACTCAGCTCATGAAGTTATTACAAGTCTAAAAATGGGTAAATGAGTTGAATTTCAGAACTGAGGTAAGACTAATTGCCCTAAACATCAAGACAGCATTTGACCGAGTCTGGCATCAAAGATTCTGAGCAAAACTAGAGCAAGGAGGAAGTATAGGTGTTGGGATTCGTACTTGATACTAAAGGAAGCTTGTTATAGTTGTTGAAGGACAATCGTCTCATCCCCAGGACATCACTGCAGGGTTTCTCAATGTAGTTTCCTAATTTCATCCATCATTAGCTACTTTGTTTTCCTTCATCCCTCTATCATTGGATCAGAAGTAGGGATGTTTTCTGATAATTGCACAATATTCAGCATCATTTGCAACACCTTAGATACTGAGCTAGCATGTGTCCATACGCGGCAAAGCCTAGACAAAATATCCAAGCAAGTTGCAAGAAATGTTTGCACCATGTAAGTGCCAGGCAATGATCATCTGCAACGAGAGAGAATCTAACCATCTTTGCTTGACATTCTTTGGCATCATTGCTGAATCCCCCAGTATCAACATCCTGGGAGGTTATCACTGAACAGAAAATGAAGTTGCACAACCAAATAAATACTGTGATGAAAATAACAGATCAGAGGCGAGTAATTTTTTGGTGACTCCTTGGTACCTGTCCACAAATCAGGAGTGTGATTGAATACTTGCCACTTACCTGGATGTGGGTAGCTCCAAAAACACTGAGTTTGACACCATCCAGGACCACCCCCAGCCTTCAACCTCTTAGCTCTGCAACCCTGCACTACCCAGTTCTGTCTCTTGCCAAAAATCCAGAAACCCGACTGCCTGGTCAACCAATTGTCTCCACTTGCTCCTGTCCTTCTGAACTCATCTCTGCTTATCTTGGACTCCATCCTGTCCCACTTGATCCAGGAACTCCCTGTTTGAGACACCACGCGTGCCCTCCACCCCCTGCATAACTTCTGATTTCCCAGTCCCCAAAACCTCATCTTCACTGTGGGCATCCAGTCCCTCTACACCTGCACTCCCCATGAGCAAGGCCTAAAAGTCCTCTGTTTCTTCCTCTTCCATTAACCCACCCAGTCACCCTCCACTGACACTCATTCGATTGGCAGAACTGGTTCTTACCCTTAACTTCTCCTTTCAATCCTCCCACTTCCTACAAACCAGAAGGGTGGTTATGGGTACCCACATCGGTCCCAGCTATGCCTGTCTCTTCGTAGGATACGTGGAACAGTCCCTTTTCCACAGCTACACTGGCACCATCCACCACTTCTTTCTCTACTACATTGATGACTGTATCGGTGCTGTCTTAAGCTCCCACGAGGAGTTTGATGCAGTTCATTCACCACATAAGCACAATTCACCTGGTCCATCTCTGCCATCTCCCTCACCTTCACTCTCTGTCTCCATCTCTAGCGACCGACTCAACACTGGCATTTACTTCAGCGAAGAGGTAAAACCTATTCCGACAAGTCCTGATGAACCTATGCCAACAGTCACTGCATCAGAGGTCAGATCAGTTTTCCTTCGTGTGAATCCAAGGAAAGCAATGGGACCAGACGGAGTACCAGGCCGTGCTCTTGGAGCATATGGATATCAATTGGCAGAGGTCTTCTCAAAGGTCTTCAACCTCTCCCAGCAGCAGGCCACTGTCCCTGCCTGTTTCAAGAGGGCCAACATCATCTCTGTGCCTAAGAAGGCTCATGCAACGTGTCTCAATGACAACTGCCCAGTGGCCCTAACTTTGGTGGTCATGAAGTGCTTTGAAAGGCTGGTCATGGCATTAATCAACTCCAGCCTCCTCACTACTGTTGACCCACTCCAGTTTGCCTATCGGACCAACAGATCCATATCACTTGCCGTTCACCTCTCCCGAGAACATCTTGACAACAAGAACAGCTATGTAAGAATCCTACTTATTGACTACAGTTCAGCCTTCAACAACTATTATCTCCTCAAGACTGATTACTAAACTTTGTGATCTTGGACTAAGCCCCACTCTCTGCAACTGGATCCTCAGTTTCCTGACTCACAGGCTACAATCCGTGAAGAATGAGGACAATATTTCATCGTCACTAACACTCAACACTGGAGCCTCCCAGGGGTGTGTACTCAGCCTGCTACTTTACTTACTGTATACCCATGACTGCATCGCCAAATACCAGACTAATGCCATTTACAAGTCCACTGATAGTCGGTCGAATCTCAGATGGCGATGAAACAGACTATAGATGGGAGGTGGAAGATCTGGAAGAATGGTACACTGAGAACAACCTAGCTCTCAATGCCGGCAAAACCAAGGAACTCATTATTAACTTTCGCCAGGATGTTACTCATGCCCCCCTACACATTAACAGCACAGAGGGGGAACGAGTGGAGAGTGTCAAGCTCCTGGGAGTGGTCATCCACAACACACTTTTTCTTGGATTCTTCATGTGGACGCACTAGTTACAAAGGCTCAACAATATCTCCTCTTCAGGCAGCTGAGGAAATTTGGTGCCAACTTTTATGGGTGCGCCATCGAGAGCATTCTGTCTGGATGTATCACTAACTGGTATGGTAACAGTACCATTCAAGATCTGAGACGGTTACAGAGAGTGGTGAACTCTGCCCGGACAATCACTAAGGCCAACCTCCCATCTATAGAATCCATCTACCAGGCCCGCTGTCAAGGAAAGACCGCCAGCATTCTCAAAGATCCCTCCCACCCTGGCAATGTTTTTCTACAACCTCTACCATCGGGGAGAAGATACAGAAGCCTGAGTGTGCACACCAGGCGGTTTTGCAACAGTTTCTACCCTACTGTTGTTAGACTATTGAATGGACTCACAAACTCTTCGCATTTGCCAGTACCTGTCTTTTTGTTTTTGCCACTGTTTACCCATTATTTACTTATCTATGCAACTTAACTCTGTGATCTGCCTGTATTGCTCGCAAGACAAAGCTTTTCACTGTGCCCTGGTACACGTGACAATAAATTCAATTCAATTATTTCAAGTCAATTCAATTCAATTCACACCGACTCCCATGGCTAACTAGAATACACTTCCTCCCTCCCCTACTCTCAATTCCTCTGCCTCCACTGTATCTGCTCTTAAGATGAGCAATTCCACTTCAAGGAATGTCCGCCTACTTCAAGGAACATAATTTTCCCTCCCTTGTAATCAATGGTGCCCTCAATTGCATCTCATCCATTTCCTGCACCTCTTTCCCCCTAACCCAACCCCAACAAGGATAGAATTCCCCTGGTCCACACATACCACCACCACCCCACCAATCTCCAAATCCAGCACATCACTCTCCACCATTTTCACCACCTACAATAGATCCCACTACCAAAAATATATTTCCCTCCCCACTCCTATCTGCATTCAGTATGGACTATTACCTCCGTGACTCCCTTGTTAAGTCCATACTCACCACCAACCCCCTCTCCATACCTGGCACCTTGCCCTGCCACCATAAGAGGTGCAAAACCTGCACCCACACCTCCCCTGTCACCTCAGTCCAAGGCCCCAAAGGATTATTCCAACTCCAACAGAGATTTACTTGTATATCCTCCAACCTCACTTATTGCATTGAGACCTTGATGTGGTTGCTTCTACATCGGACAGAACCAGAATGGGAACAGCTCTGGTCTGTACGCACCAACCAACCCTACCCTCCTATGGCCATCCACTTCAACTCCCCCTCCCACTTCCCTGAGGACATATCCATTCTGGGCCTTCTCCACTGCCTACACAAGGCCACCTGCAAACGAGAGGAGGAACATCTCATCTTCCACCTTGGGTGCCTACAATCACACAGCATTGAATTCACCAGTTTCCAAATCGCTCTTGCTCTCTCTCGTGCTCTCTCTTCCCCCATCTCAGCCACTCCAACTCAGATCCACCCTCTTGACTTGACCGGACCTACCTGTCCATCCTCTTTCCCACCTATCCAATTCACACTTCCCACAATTTATCAGCATCACCTCCTACCTTTGCCCACCTATTACCATCCCACCAAACTTTCCTCTTGCTCTTCTCTCCTCCCCCCCCCCCCCCCACCCCCCCCAATTAATCTCTCAGCTGCCTTCCCCTCCCCAGCCCTGAAGAAGGGTTATGCCCAAAGCATTGACTGTCTTGCTCCAGAATTCTGCCTGCTGTGCTTTTTCCAGTGTGTCAAATGCGTCCTTCATCACCCTGCCTACTTGCGACTCCATTTTCAAGGAGCTATGCACTTGCACCCCAGGTCTGTTTGTTCGGCAACACTCCCAAGTCCTTTCCTGATTTGCCTTACTAGAATGCAACACCTCACACTTATCTAAATTAAACTCCATCTGCCAGTTCAAGATGACAATTCACCACCACTTTCCTTCTCAAGGTCAGCTAGGTACAGGCAGTAAATGTTGATCCAGCAGTAAAGCCTATGTTTCACGATCGAAAGAAAAAAGTAATCCTCTTTTGGCTTTGGCATTCCTAGTGCATCTATGCAGTGTTACTCTAGTGGGTGTAGCATAGCTATTAGAAAGCTGCTGACTTTCAGTGGAGGAGAATGCAGCTTTCCATGGTGAAATGACCTTGAGCAGCTATGAGCCAGAGGACCCACTGCAGACTGCACTGCCACTAGCAGCTGTATTCTAGATTGGATGGCAGGTAAATATCAGCAAGGGCAGGGCTATTTTATGTGAATTCTGTCTTCATGAGAGATGGCAGCAGGTCCACACAGTTACTGCCACTCTTGCTGAATCAGCTGCTCAGTAATTATTTTGTTGTACGTTGAATTAGTGAATTGCTATAACACTGTGCAATCCCTGTGACAGGTTGGTGTTCAACTCTTTCAACAATGTCTTTCTGTGCGTGTGTCTTGACCCTACTTTACATTTCTACATCCCTTCACTAAAGTCTCCAATGCAGGAGTTTAAAAACTTTGAAATCCACTTTGTTCTTTGGGCCATTCTTCAATGTTTCCCAAGTCAGGTTCATTTCATGCACAAACTATGCAGCCATAATCTACATTTGTTTGGATTTATCTAGTGTTTTGGATCTACTGATATGTGATTGTGATTACTGCTAGCTGAATATTTAAAATTATTCAAATCGAGCAGCGTGAGGTTGCAGTGAATGGTCACAAGACAATTAAGCAATGAACATGTGTGCATTTTTCTTTGGTCCGCAGGAGATAAATGTTTTTAAGTCTTTTGCTGAGTGACTGTTACCATGCATGAATGTTTCTTGCATGAGAGGACAGGCTCATGGCTTACTTCAGTTGTGTATCATTGGAGTGATAGTATCTGCAAATTACTATAGAAGAACCGAATGGGCCCTTTCTCCTTCCCATCATTGGGAAGTACCTGATTCCTGCTGAGAATTCTCAAGAACAGCTTGGTGAGATATGGAAAGTCCAAGAGGGTGCCAATCATCTAGAAATTAAATGAATATTATAGTAATTGCTGTGAATTACCCAGGAGGCAAACCATAGAAGGGTTAAAACATTGTTTATGTTTTTGTTTTGTTTTTAACTATACTTCTTTGATAATTCCGGAAACATCAGAATTTTTCATAATTCCAGAATATCCTCAACATGGCGCGGCAGCAGCTCGCAGCCACCTCTCCCGACCTAGGGCTTTTTAATTTCAGTTTTCTAAGGCACAGGAGGAACAGGAACAGGAAACCCAGTGTTTGCAGATACTGTTACAGCCTGCAAACACTGCTACAGTCCAGGAACCAGCTGAAAATGAATTTGAATGGAGAGCTGTTGAAGGAGTTATGCGATCTTGACTTGCTGTGGAGACCAGGCCTCCAGTCCTTGGCCTCGCCTAATGTCAGTGGCTGGATGTTGATACATCGGAAGCGGTGTGTGTGGAGGCGGATGTGTGGTAAGTGGGCAGTAGTTTGTGCTAGGCTAAAAACAAACCCTAGTTGGCCAGCTCTCCCGTCCATTCTGCTCCCTGGACAATAAGTTGGACTGCATCCGACTCTGGCAGGTTTCTTAGCATGAGTTTAGGGATTGCTGTGTCTTTGTTTTTATTGAAATGTGACTTGGTGACAGAGTTCCAAACACAGCTATCCAGTTAGATGGGCTTGCCTTGTTTGTGCTGACAAAAATGCAGCTCTGTGTGGTAAGATTCGTGGTGTGGGTCCGTGTGTCTGCATCAACACAAAATGTTGCAAGGACTCTGTGCTAGTCTTCAGTTACTGCTCATCACTGGTGGAGTTTGTGATTGTTAGACGCAGACCATTTTATTTGCCATGGGAATTCACTGCTGTCCTTATAGTCTGGGTGTACATTCCTCCCAGTGCTAATGCTATGGAGGCACTTTGTGAACTGTATGGGCTATTAGTGGACTGCAGAACACACTCCCCGATGGACTGTTTATTGTTGCTAGAGATTTTAACCATGTGAATCTCCAGTCTGTGCTCCCTAAATTCCATCAGCATGTGGACTTTGTTACAAGAGGGGGGAACACGCTGGATCTGGTTGAGACAAACATCCTCAATGCATACGCAACAGAGCCCTGGCCCCACCTCGGCTTCTCAGACCACATCTGTGTTATCCTAATTCTGGCATACAGACTGCTCATTAGATATATCAAACCAGTTCTGAAGCAGGTGAAAACCTGGCTGACAGGAGCCATTTCTGCTCTTCAAGAATGCTTTGAACACACTGGTGTGTGTTTAAGGAGGTGGCAACCAATGGTGACTCCATCAACTTAGAGGAGTGCACAGAGTCGGTGATTTACTACATTATCAAATGCATTGATGACGTCTCTGTGTCTAAGACCATCACTTCTCACCCCGACCAGAAACACTGGATGACTGCAAAGGTATGTGCACTGCTGGGAACCTGTGATTCCTGCCCTAACAACATCAAGGGCCAGTCTGTCCCAGGCCATCAAAGAGGCAAAGCGTGCACACGCACAGAATACACAGCTATTAGGACAGCGGTGATATGTGGAGCATCAAGCCATCACCCACCACAGAAAAGCATCTCCTGCTTATGTTGGTGATGCCTCCTTCGTGGATGAGTTGAACAACTACTATGCACGGTTTGAGACACGAAATGATGTGGCAGTGAGGACTCCACCCCCCCTCCACCACAACCTCCCAATGACCAGGTATTGTGTCTTACCATGACTGACATGAGGAAATCTCTATGCAAAGTCAACCCACATGAGGCTGCTGGACCAGATAACATGCCTGGCAGGATGCTCTTGACATGTTGGTGGATGTTCTCACAGACATTTTTAACATCTTCCTGAGTTGTGCTGTAGTTCCAATGTGCTTCAAGGCTACTACCATCGTCCCCATGCCGAAGAAGTCTTCAGTGTTCTGCCTCAACGACTACCGTCCCATCATGTTAACACCCATCATCATGAAGTGTTTTGAGAGACTTGTGATGAGGCATATGAAGACCCTGCTGTCACCCTCACTGGACATCCTGCAGTTCACGTATCATCTCAACTGTTCAACATATGATACCATTTCCACCTGGCCCTCACCCACTTGGACAAGAAGGGCACCTATGTTAGATTACTGTTCATTAGACTTAAGTTCTGTATTTAACATTATTCCTCAGCACCTGAATGGAAAGCTGAGTTGGCTGGGCTTGAATACTTACCTCCGTAACTGGATCCTGGACTTCTTGACTAGGAGACCTCGGTCTGGATTGGGAACAGCATCTCTTAACGCCATCACACTGAGCATGCCCCCCCCCCCCCCCCCCCAGGGCTGTGTGCTTAGTCCACTGCTGTTCACCCTGCTGATACACGACTGTGCAGTGATGCACAACTCAAATCATATTATTAAGTTCGCAGATGACACTATGTTAGTGGGTCTCATTAGCAGGAAGAATGAGTCAGCATACAGAGTGGAGGTGCAGCAGCTAAAGAAAGGACTGGTGAAGAACCAACCACCTGTCTCTGAACGTGGACAAAATTAAAGAGATGGTTGTTGACTTTAGGGAGGCATGGAACAATCACTCTCTGCTGGACATTGATGGCTCACCCTTGGAGATCATGAAGAGTACAAAATTTCTTGGCGTCCACCTGGCGGAGACCCTTACTTGGTCCCTCAACATTAGTTCCATAGCCAAGAAGGCATCACTACTTTCTGAGTAGGTTGAGGAAAGTCCATCTTCCAGCCCCATTCTCCATTCCCCCATCCTCACCACATTCTACACAGAGTTCATTGAGAGTAGCCTGAGCAGCTGCATCACTGTCTGATTTGGGAATTGCAACGTCTCTGATTGTAAGACCCTACAACGGATAGTGAGGACAGCTGAGAAGATCATCCGGATCTCTCTTCCCTCCATTAGACATTTACTCCACAGGCTGCATCCACAAGGCTAACAACATTGTGGACGACCCTACATGTCCTCCATTCAAATTCTTCTTCTCCCTCCTGCCATCTGGCAGGAGATACTGAAGCATTTGGTCTCTTGTGGCCTGACTATGCAATACTTTCTTCCCCCAAGCCATCAGGCTCCTGAACACTGGATGACCACACTCAATTGCATTTACAATTTTGAGGTGGCGTTTTGAATTGCTGCTAAAACAATGGTTTATTAATGATCATTCTTTTTACATTGTAATTTGACCACCACTGTGCCTATTGTCTTGTCTTGTCTTGTCTTGTCAGGAATTATTGTGCTTTCTTGCATGTTTTGCACTTCTCTACGCACTTTATGCAGTCCTGTGTATGATTGTACTCTTGTATAGTCTGTGTGTTCATATAGCCTTTGGTCCTGGAGGAACACTGTCTCATTTTTATTGTACCAGCTGTATATGGTAGAAATGACAAATAATGTTACTCTACTCTAACATTGGGAAGGCAGGAGCAGGGTGTTTTAACTAGGTAGGGTTATGAAATGTAAAGGGGTAAATGTGAGATTATCCACTTTAGTTGCAAAAACAAGAAGGCAGACCATTTTCTGAATGGTGATAAGATTGGGAAAGGGGAAGATACAAAGAGGCCTGGGTGTCCTTGTATACCGGATGCTAAAAGAGTGCATGCAGGTGCAGCAGACAGTGAAGGAGGCAAATAGCATGTTGGCCTTCATTTGAATATGGCAGTGTTGGTCTCTTTATCTAGGAAAGGACATTCTGGCTATGGAAGGAGTGTACTAAAGGTTTACCAGACTGATTCCTGAGATGTTAGGATTGAAGTATGAAGAAAGACTAGATTGGCTCGATCTGTATTCATGAGCTTAGAAGAATGAGGGGGGGATCTCACAGAAACTTACAAAATTCTAACAGGGCTAGACAGGGTAAACACAGGAAGGATTTTCTGATGACCACAAACCCATAGTCCGGGGTTACAGTCTAAGGATACGAGGAGAAATTTCTTCAGAGACAGTGATGAACTGTGGAATTCTCTACCACAGAGAGTGGTTGAGGCCAAAGCGTTAAATGTTTTCAAAAAGGAGTTAGATATAGTTCTTCAGGCTAAAGGGATCAAAGTATATGGGGAGAAAACAGGAACAGGGTACTGAATTGGATGATCAACCTTGATTGTACAGAAGGATGGAGCAGACTCGAAAGCTGTTCTGGTTTATTCCTCCTATTTTCTATTCTATCTGCAGGCATATGCATAAGGTTCAAAACCTGAAAAAACTCATTTTGTAGCAATAGATTGCTTATCTAGATCATTGTTATTTGACATATCGGTTGAAATCTTGGTATCTGGTTAATTATAATGCACAAACCGAAATCTGCATCCACATACCTTTTGGTCTTGATGTCGGATTGAATTCACTGTGTTTAAATTTCGTTCAAACTCTTGTTTCCTTTCTTTACCATTCTATAGCATTGTGCCAGACTATACCCAGGTATATCCCAAGGAAGCGGAACTGGAATTGGGGAAGGTGAAAGGTGAAGAGATGACTATGAATGAATCCCATGAACAAAATGACTACTGGTGTGAGTGGCTTTCTTATGATATTTTGATTTATAGAGAAAGCTCAGTTCAATGATATCCCATTAAAAGAAAAATAAGATTGGAAAAGGGGAAGGTATAAATTGATTAGAGTACTGTATATACTTGTGTAAAATTCAAATTTTTTTAGTCTATTTTTAAAGGTTCAATTAAGAGGGTCTACTAATACACGGTTACTAGTTTTGAGGAGCTGAAATTCATGCTGTAGTTCAAAATACTGTATTATTGGCAGAAGTCAATTTGATTGCACAACTAATCCCAGGTAAAGAAGAAAAACACAATGGTAAAGGTAATTACCAGATAAAAACAAGAGAAACAGGAATGAATTACTGGTAGGAAATGTTATTTATATGTACTGGTACGAAAATTTAACATGTCAGAGATTCATTGAAATCCTGCAAAACCGCACTGTTCAATATTGCCATGGCCTGGTATAATGGCACACTTAAAATGAAACACTTATTAAGTTCTGAATGTGTAAGCGTCTTGAACTTTCCCACCAAATTCTTCCATTTCCCTCCAATTTACTCTCTTATATTGTGAACCTCAGCAACGTTAACACATTTGTTAAAGAATTAAAGATATGCTACTATGTAGCTAATATATCTCACTTTTATTCAGATATAATGGCACAATTAAAATTATTAACTTTTTAACGATATTAACTTTTGGATGTATGGTGAACAAAGTGCTACAAGTACTGATAGACTTAGTACAAGACTAAATAAATGAGAGAATCAAAATCTGCTAAAGTGAACCAAGTGGGCTAAGTAGAGTTATGTATGAATAAATCAGTGAATGAATAGAAATGCAATATAGTAAACAAAGAACGATGAGTAGAGTTACCAGTATGAATGAATGAATGTGATTTCATTTAAGTGGGAATCATGGAAACATGCAGTTCTCTTTGTATGAGGTTTATAATGCAATATAGCAGGGTTGACGTTTATGTGAGATATATGGAAAATACAAGATTTTTTGGTCTAAAATAAGGGTTGACTTTTACGCAAGATCGACTTTTACATGTGTATATGGTAAATACTTTCACAAAGACCTCAGCCTGAACCTGAGGTGTGAGACCCTTGAATATAACGTCAATTTAGACCAGGGAGAATGTTTGTTTCAAAAAGATTTGCATATGTTGAAATAAGTGTTGGTTGGCATGGTGGACTTGTGGGAATAAATTAGGAACATTTGAGTATGGGAACCGTTTGCAAATGAGATTCAGAGATAATCGTTTCATTTCAAATTTTTTTCTTCTATAAATGTGCATCTAACCAAACCATTATTGTTTGTATCCTAGTTTGTGAGAATTGCCAGGAGTACTTCATGGACGAGTGTGCCCTTCATGGATGCCCAATATTTATTACTGATACACCTATACCTGTAGGTACACCCGATAGAGCAGCCCTCACGGTTCCTGCTGGAGTAGTAGTTGTGAAAGAGCCTGGAGGAGAGATTGATGTTCGTTGTTTAGATACCATCATTCCAAAGGGGAGGATATTTGGACCATATGAAGGAGAAGTGTGCCAAACTGATAAGTCATCTGGATTTTTCTCATGGCTGGTATGTGCTTTTTTAAAAGTGCATGTTTGAACTTTGCAATACTATAATAAGGTACTATAATAAGGACACGCAGCTTTGGTAGTTGAATATTTCCATTTAGCCCAGGAAACAGAGTTTTCTTGATACATGTTATTGCGAGGTGAGACACCTAATTGTGAATTGACACTCGACCATCATTTCAGATCTATGTTCTTATTGAATGAGAGTCCACACCAGGAATCATGTGAAATTTAGCCTGTGATTTTAAAGTGCAGAGAGGTTGGAATAAGTTCTATTTCTCAATGACACACCCTATATGTCTTTTGCTGAGGCTGAGTGAAAACAAAGGATAAAAATAGCATTGCATATGCAGTGCAGAAACAGGTCATACCTTGCAACTAGTCTGTTTGAGCTCTATTTGAACTTCCTCCCATTTTTCCTAATCTCAATCTATCTATCTGTTGCCTTCTCCCTCATATGTTTATTGTGTTTCCCTGTAAATTAATCAAAACTACACTTGTGGTAGAGAATTCCATATTCACACTGCTTTTTTAGATAAAGAAGTTTCTTCTGAATTCCTTATTGAGGGAAACATGTTTATTAGACAAGGTAGAAAAATTTAGATGCATAAGTGCATGCTTGTGAGTGGTGGAAGAGACTGAAGTGTACATTGACAAGAAAGAGTTGGTATATAGGTAAAAAAGAGATGCAGATGCACTTGGAATTAGTAGGAGAATTTGGGTGCACGTGGACCAAGAAATGGTTACAATGGCTAGGAAGAATATGGTTTTGAAATTGAAACTTTTGTCAAATAGCTTTGGGAATAGAGTCCCATCATGACAAAGATAAGGCAAAAATGTCCAGAGTAAAAGTGGTAGTGTTTGGAGCTACCAAATAAATCAGCAAGTATAAAGTCCCATACAGAAAGACAATCAAACAAAAGCAGCCAAAATCTTTCTGGATTTGTATCAAAAGGAGGTAGTATATATGAGAAAGGATGACTTCTCCATAAAACAAGAACATGCTGAAATACTCAAGTAGAATATGAACTCCTAAAAAGGCCAGTTAAATCTAATGACACCTGTGAATTTTTTAAACCACGGTAAAAAGGGAATATTTGCTTTTGTAATATGTGTGGAGTTGCAGATTGCATTCGGTAAAGCTTGACATGAAAGAATTCTTCAAAAAAAAAGATACATGGAAAAGGAGGAAATCTGTTGGCTTGTTTTGGAAATTGGATCGGAGACATAGGGTAGAAAGTGCAAATAATAGTTTTCTGCTGTAATTTGCAAAATGTGATTATTAGTGTCTCCCAGAGATCAGTATTTGGGCCTTAGCCTTTTGGTACATATATGAAAACAACTTAGCTGATGGGATAGAGGGCCATTTGTCTAAGTTTATTGCATCATAGGAGCACAACTAATTAAAGAATCCAGTTGTTAGCAATAGGTTGCAAAGGAATATTGATGAACTATGGGGGTGTGAAACTGCAGATGACGTTAGGTATGAGGTCATTTATCTTGGACCCAAGAAAGAGAAAAGCAGTACCTTTTACCTGTGTTCACCCATTCCTACCTCACCACCTCTGCCCCTTTCCCACCAAACCACCCCCCCAATCTGCAGCTCCCTTTACACCCACCACCAGCCCTGGAGAAGGGTTACACCCCCACCCTGTTAACTTATCCACCTCCTGATACCTGGCTTGCTGTGTTCTCCCATCCTCCTGATGTCTACCTTGTATTATGAACTAGGCCAGACCCACTCACAACATTTCAAGACCCTTTACTCTGTGGCAAGTAATTCATTCTGTTGCCATACACATTTTTATTTCCAGTCAGGCATCGAGTATCTTAGAAGTGCATTGACACAGTCTGTCAGTTTTTGCCTCCTTAGCTACTTCTGTAATTATGTTGGTAGAATATTGCTGTGATGTATATAATGTAGATTCTGTTGGTGATGGTGTTTTGGAAGACCTGACTCTCTTTTCCAATTTCTTTTTAAACACTTTGTCTTAATGATGTGATGGATCATACGTAGCAAATTGGCACCAAAATATCTCTCATGCCCTCTCTCACCATCTCATATTGTCATTTCCAAACTCATTTGTTCTT